>NC_047074.1:11634171-11949287 GCF_902459465.1 Asterias rubens | reverse complement strand
CATGAAGGCAGAAATAGACTACTTCCATGGTATGACTCTTTGACCCGACTGTAGATAACAGATCCAAAGCTCATGGATTGTGTTTAAACAACACATAATTATGGCTAAATATAATACAGGTGTGTATGTGTGTCTGGTATTTCTTCGTTGGATTGTGGTTATATTTGAAGTTTTCTTTTAAAGGCAGTGGACACTGTTGGTAATTACTCAAAATAATTATGAACATAAAACCTTACTTGGTCACGAGTAATAGGGGGAGGTTGATGGTATAAAACATCGTGAGAAACGGCTCCCTCTGAAGTGCCATAGTTTTCGAGAAAGAAGTAATTTTCCACGAATTTGATTTCGAGACCTCAGATTTAGAACTTGAGGTTTCGAAATGAACCATCTAAACGCACACAACTTCGTGTGACAAGGGTGTTTTTTTTTCTTTCATTATTATCTCGCAAGTTCGATGACCGATTGAGCTCAAATTTGTACAGGTTTGTTATTTTATGCATACGTTAAGATACACCAACTGTGAAGGCTAGTCTTTGACAATTACCAATAGTGTACACTGCCTTTAATTGATAGTTTTGAGTCGCTCTGTAAATAATTAAGCTGCGTATTATGGGCAAGTTTAATTAACATGTTGCTCGTCCCCGCCAGCTCCGATTGGACGCCGCAACGATTTCTCTTCTTTTAAAGGAACATTACATGAGTTAGTTTTGCTAGCCATAAAGTTGCTGGCAGTGTAAGCACTTCATGTAAACAACCATATATACATAAGCTGACAAACCTGTAGAAGTTCGAGATCGATCGGCCATCTGGGTCACGAGAGAATAGTGAAAAAATGAATAGTAAACTGAATAATAAATTACTCAATGAGTAATAAACTCCAAACGCGAAATTTGGTAATTTATTTCTCATAAAATGTGAAATTTCAGACAGAAATATTTCAAGGGATGTTTTCTACTATCATCATCATTATAGACCGTGTAAGTTTTATGCAAATCTGTAATCTTCCTGATTTTTGTTTCTTACCAATTCTGTAACGTTTCTTTAATTAAAATTAAATAAGTACAACCATATACTATTATCGAGTGAGCCCAGAAAATCTACTCTATTACAAAGAAAACAATTATATAAAACGCCAATAAAGTGTTTTAAGGAACACGTTGCCTTGGACGGGTCGAGTTGGTCTTTGAAAAGCGTTTGTAACCGTTTGTTATAAAATGCATTGGTTAGAAAAATGTATTAAAGTAGAATACAGTGATCTACACAATATGCCCCCAAAATGTCTGGTTTTCCATTAACCTCGTCGACTAACACGGTCGACCATTAATTTATTCGAGTAAAAATTTTGACTTCCATTGACGGCCGACCGTGTTCCGTGTAAAAGGAAAAGAACGCAATTTCGAGGCAAGTTTGTGTGAATCATTATATTCTACTTTTAAAACACCTTTATAACCATGCATTTTATAACAAACGGTTACAGACGCTTTTAGACCAACTCGTTCGATCCAAGGCAACGTGTTCCTCTAAAGTATTACTACAAACTGTGACTATCTGGTTGTGAGTGGCATTTATGACTCTCCATAGTTTTTTTAAACTCGGATGGCAAAATCCCGGGTTGTGTCTTTGCACTGGCAAGGTCTTCTTATAGCGACCATCTTAAACATGCGGGGGCCATCTTGAAAACAATAACACAAAATTGAAAATACTAAATGTCAAGGACCTCTATCATAAATTTGTTTTTAAGTCCAGACGAGCAACATGTTTTTTATTTTACTTGGCCGTGGTAGGTTGCGGTATGAAAGGTTAAAAGGACATCAAATATCTCAACAAATCATGAAGTTATGTTCGTTTCCAGACCAATCTTATGCCATTTATGTATTTAATTGTTCATTTTAAACCTTTAGACGTATACACAATGATTACAAGTTGGGCTGTCAGGGTTTAAAGGAACGTTACAGAATGGGTAAGAAACAAAAATCGTGAAGATCACAGATTTACATAAAACTTACACGGTTTAGTGATGATGATAGTAGAAAACATCCCTTGAAATATTTCCGTCTGAAACTTCATATTTGATGAGAAACAAATTACCAAATTTCGCGTTTGGAGTTTATTACTCATTGAGTAATTTATTATTCAGTTTACTGTTCATTTTTTCACTATTCTCTCGTGACCCAGATGGCCGATCGATCTCGAACTTCTACAGGTTTGTCAGTTTATATAATGGTGGATTACATAAAGTGCTTACACAGCCAGCAACATTTTTGCAAGCAAAACCAATTCTGTAATGTTCCTTTAACAAAAGTATCACAACTTTTATCTTTAGAACAGTAAAACTAGACCCCTGTCAAAGATAAAAGAGTCTGTGAAATGTTTGGTAATGACTCTGAAAATGTATGCCAACAAAAACTATAGGCTACACGGTAGAGGAAGTGAAGCAGCTTTGGGTATTATAATGCATTTGGAGAAACATTTCACTTCAAAGTACTGCGGTTATGGAGAAAGATGTAAATTTTTATCACCCAAAATTAGGATGTTATAAGAAGAGTTTAAAGGCAGCGGACACTATTGGTAATTACTAAAAATAATTATTAGCATAAAAACCTTTCTTGGTAACGAGTAATGGGGAGCTGTTGATAGTATAAAACATTGTGAGAAACGGCTCCGTCTGAAGTAACGCTGTTTTCGAGAAAGAAGTAATTTTCAACAAACTTGATTTTGAGACCTCATAACTAGAATTTAAGTCTCGAAATCAACCATCTAAACGCACACAACTTCGTTAGCTCGGACCAATTTTTTATAACACAGATACAGCAAGCTTACGTCACTGCACGTTTATCCAATGACTTCGTAGTATACAATGAAATCACTGGTGCTGAAAAGCTACGCCTATCTGTCTTTATATCCTTGAGGATAACGAAAGAGGACCAGCCGTCGATTTCACCAAACTTAATAATGATTGATTGAAGGACTTTGGGACGATTTAAGTTCTGTGTCTATAGACGTTATGCCACATTGAACCCATCCTAAGTTAGGGCGAGTTACTCGTCCTAACTTGAGATAGGATGAATCCTATAGAGATTCGTGAAATCGGCTGCAGTCCATAAACACTCAAGCTTTGGTCTCGACTTTCACAAAATAATTTTTGAATGAAGGCTCATTGCATGGTGACAGATTTCCTTCTACTCTCGACCCTGGATATGAGCTTTCAGCACTGCCTTGTGCTAGCGCCCTCTAGTGTGATTTAGTAAGTTGTTAAACATCCAACCAAAACCAGTCAAGTTAATAAACCACGAGACTGGGTCCCCTAGAAAGGTACTTGTTAAACAGACCCAAAGGTTTCATTGGGTACAGTGATTTCATTGGATAAACGTGCAGTGGCGTAAGCTTTCCATATCTGTGTTTTTGATTGGTCCGAGGTGATGTTTGTCAGCTGCACTTTCGGTCGTCTGAATGCAGTAGCGTGAATAATGTTTGCAGTGCATGTACATGTACAGTAACTGCTTGTATTTTACCATGGAGTATAGCTCCATGGTTTTACGGATCAAAACACTCATTCGAGAAAATTTGTTGCGGACACAACAACTTGTAATTCAGAGGGGATTTTCTGGTTATACGTAAATTCAATCAAACAGTAAATGTAGCCTATCATTACAAAGGTCTGTACATATAAAGTGTAAGTATTTTGTACCCCCGATACACCGTTGTGCCAAGAACTCGCTATTTAACTTGTATGTCCCCAAAATGTGGAATAAGATTCCTACACAAATCAGAAACGCCAGCCGTCAATTTCACCAAGCTATCACTAATAGGAGTAAAGACGAGCTCAGTTAAAGTACAGTTCCAAAGTAAAACAAATCATAAGTTAGGACAGGTTACTTGTCCTAATTCGAGATAGGATTAATCCCAGCGTTTCGTGAAATCGGCTGCAGCTCATTCACCTCATTCAAGACACTCCTTAAAAGCTCACCTGTTCCAGCAGCCCGGGCTTACTAACCGTTCAACTCTGCCGCAGCGTCTTAAAGAAATATTTTGATTTTGGCGCTCTACATGACCGTAGATTTATTGAATGATGGAAGAAAATGCTTGTCCTGATAAAACTATTGGTGGCGCCCTGTATTGTGAGTCGAAATTACGGGTACATTGTGTTGATAACGTAATGGTAAAGGGATTCGCTCTCTGTTGATGAAACCAAACACACATACAATGGAGTGATACATATTTGAACCACTTTGGCTTAAAGGCACTGGACACTAATGGTAATTACTCAAAATAAATGTTTGCATAAATTAAATCATATATACAAAAAAAAAAAATTGGTAACGAACAATGGAGAGATGATGACAGTTAAAAACATTGTGAGTTTAGCTTTTGAAATAAGAGGTAATTTCGCACTAAAACACTTAATAGACTTCAGGCCTGAAGCCCTTTTAAGACATCTGAAAGCACAAACATTTTTGTGCAACAAGAGTGTTTTTCCTTTCATTATTCTTGAGCAACTTCAATGACCAATTGAGTTAAACTTTTCACAGATTTGTGATTGTATACATGTTGGGACACACACATCAAGTGAGAATAATGGTCTTTGATAATTACCAAGTGAGAATAATGGTCTTTGATAATTACCATGTGAGAATAATGGTCTTTGATAATTACCAAGTGAGAATAATGGTCTTTGGTAATTACCAAGTGAGAATAATGGTCTTTGATAATTACCAAGTGAGAATAATGGTCTTTGATAATTACCAAACTCAAGTCTACACCTACTGTCGGTTCAGGATGATCTCAAGATTGTTTACCCGTGGTCTGTATTCCTAGTTGAAACAGTGGACTTTTGTGAACAAAAAAGCACATTACTAAAATAGGTCTACCTAAATTTCCCTTCATTAAAAATAATAACCTTTTTCTGGAAAGTAGGTCTGGGAGCATGAGTAGAGTTTAATTATAGTCGGGAGATGTGTGCCGCATTTGACTCATGCTGAGTGCTTAAAGCTTGAATGATCCGCAATATGAAATTGAGATTGCGGTGCCCAGTGTCATGTTAGGACGTCATTATATACAATGAAGCTGCTGTCACATGGTCACTTAGGTTGTGCAGTGAAAGAGAGAGTATTGGTTGGATCACAGAGACTTATGTGAAAAAGAACATGGATCGTGGATTCGTAATGAAGATTCAAAATGAGGTCACTATAAAAATGCGCTTTATAGAGGCTTTTCGCATTAGGCGCTTTACAAATGTCTTATTAATATGAAGAGAACATCAATATACAAGCAGTATACAAAGATACACAAATATATCGACACGTTCAGGTTTTGTTTCAGTAAAATTGAGGTGTTCGTGAGTGATGACATCAAAGATTTCTGCTGAAGACGAGCAGAGGATACTGTTTCGAAACGTCGAGACCAAATGGGCTCTTTTCAAAGCCAATACTCACACAAAAGAGATTTAAAACATGTTTTACACGCGCGTTTACTATTGATTACTCTTTAATTTTGATTGGGTGAATTGGTGACGACATTTAATAACCTTATCACGTGAATGTTTGGTTCAGGGGTTAGATTTGTTCCCAATGTTACTTCAACTTCAGGTTTAAACTTGAAGTCAAGGTCAAATTGGGTCACACTCAATCTGTTAGGTTTTTGATGATATTTACGGCGATAAACTGTTTAGTGACTGCACATAGAGTGAAGACGTAAAGGCACCATCTCAAAGTAATTGTAAGCATAAAAACTTAGTTGGTAACATCGTGAGAAACAGCTCCATCTGAAGTAGTAGAGTTTTTGAGTAACAAGTACTTTCTCAATTAAGTATTTGTATTGAATAAGAAACCTCAGCTGAAAGCACTCAACTTGTGCGGCAAGGGTGTTTTTTCGTCCATTATTCTCTTGCAACTTCGATGACCAATGGAAGTAACAGGTTTGATGCTATAATTGTTGAGAAGTGAGAAGACTAGTCTTTGGCAGTTGCGGACTTTATAAACCTTTTTACCGGGAGCTAAACTTTGCTGAGAGGGCACGAGTGATTTGGTCCACTTTTGTATTCTTGTCACCAGTTAGTTTCTCTTGTATTGTATGTTTCTTGTTGTATTTGTATCAGTTTGATGACAGACGAATACAAAAATAGTACTGTACAGTGTCCTTACTGTCTGCAGATGGTCCCCGGTTTGACCTTTGGGGGGACAGGTACGGCTACATCCTTCATCTGGCCGATCAGCAAACAGGCTTCATTCACTAACGGCCCCAGCAAGCCATGCAATCCCCGGCCGTTGTAAATACGCCCCGCGCCCCGGGCTCGGAACGGCCCGGTGTGAATACGCAGCGTGTTGCGATGTTGAGGCATGCCGTCGGTTGTGAGGTGTAGACGGCGGGAGATACGTCAGCTGCCGCGATGATTACATCATGGCCACTGCGACATCTCGACGGTTATTATTAGACCATCGACGTGCAATACAGACTTCACTTGTTAACTGTTTTGTTTTTAAGGCAAAAAAGCCGTAATACAATGCTTTGTTTTAAAATCATGATTACAAATCTCACAATTAAGTTTCTGCTGGAACAATGGTTTCGTATTTGGTTAAGCGTTTTTAAAAAGGCAATTTGGATGTAAATAGCTGCTCAAAATTCTTCTTCTTAAAATATTTCCATTACAAAGACGTCTGCCAACCCAAGTACATTGTCTTGAAGCATGAAACATCGATTTTGCTTTAAACCAAGGCACCATTTCATACAAATGTTCAACAGAGAATACTGCTTGACAAATTTTCTTTTCTAAGCAAGAAATTAGGTCATGATGGGACACCAGTCAGAACAGTGTTACTTGATGTAATTTTGGCTGGTGATCCGTTTTGGTCATTTGTCTGTGCTTACCAAGTTTGTGCTTATACAGGCTTTATGAAATTGGAAACCTTATACTGGTAAGCGTTATTTTGTTATGCTTAGCAACCATCTGGGCCCAATTTCATAGAGATGCTAAGCACAAAAAGTTTCTTAGCATGAAATTTATTCCTTAATAATAACAGGTTTACCAACCAAATTTCCACATGATTTTCAGAATAAGCAAACGACAGCTGAATACCAGTAACAAACAATATGCCAAAAATGGAAATTTGGTTGGTAATCCTGTTTTTATTTAGGAAGAATTGTCATGCTAAGCAAATTTTTGTGCTTAGCAGCTCTATGAAATTGGGCCCTGTGCACAAGCAGCTCTATGAAATTGGGCCCTGCAAATACGCGTATTACTTACAGCTCAGGAGCGCATGAGGCAATCTCCGTAAAACCAACCCGGGCGACTCGCTGTCCCAGGCCCCCATGTTAGTGGGTGGCAATACTCACCCATCACAACAACTTTCAAAAACTTTCTGGTCTCGGATTCATTTCAGGCTCGAATTAGAGGTTATTATTTTTACCGACGACGTGTCGCATTTCGTTTCAAGGGAAAGAAGGTGGAGTACAGACCCAGGATGAGGGAGGGCAAAGTACTATTTCTCCCCATAGCGTGACTTGAAGACATTGGAGGATCACCCCGACTGGGTAGGACTCACATCTGATTTACCAACGGCTGTGTTGAGGCGAGTGCCGGATACTAAAATGCGTTTTATATTTCCCCATCAACTAGACTTTAGTGGTCTATCTTTTGGTGCTCTGTAAAGATCGTACAATTGAGGTGTTTTCTGTAAAATTGAGGTGCTATAATTTTCTTGAATCGGTTGTCTTTGAATTGAAAAGCAAACTACAGGGTTGCGGTGACACTAGCCCTAATAGGTTATGTGCTATACCTCATCCGTTGAGAAGTACCTCAAATGGAAGTGTTTTTCTGGACAAAATCGTGTTAAAGGCAGTGGACACTATTGGTAATTGTCAAAATCCAGTCTTCTCACTTGGTGTTATCTCAACATGTACATAAAATAACAAACCTGTGAAAATTTTAGCTCGATTGGTCGTCGGAGTTGCGAGATAACTATGAAAGAAAAAAACACCCTTGTCACACGAAGTTGTGTACTTTCAGATGCTTGATTTCGAGACCTCAAGTTCTAAACTTGAGGTCTCGAAATCAAATTCGTGGAAAATTACTTCTTTCTCGAAAACTACATCACTTCAGAGGGAGCCGTTTCTCACAAGGTTTTATACTATCAACCTCTCCCTATTACTAGTTACCAATAAAGGTTTTATGCTAATAATTATTTTGGTTAATTACCAATAGTGTCCACTGCCTTTAATGCAAGTTTGAAATCATGTTTACACTGCTCATTCTTCTTCCATGTGTGCTATAACTAAAAGGCAAACTATACCTTTGTTTTTTTTTAGTCGGTCCATTGTTTTAATCCTATAAAAATGTAAATGTATTCATTATTCAATAAAACTATAAACATTATGGACATTTTGTTTCAAAAGGTACTTGCGTGTCTGAGATGAAAGCTGGGCCCAATTTCATAGAGCTGTTTAAGCACAAAATTTTGCTTAAGCAAACAAAAAACCTTGCTTAGTAAAATCAGATTACCGGCCAAGACTCCACTTAATTGTTATGCTAAGTAAGCAACAGCTAAATACCAGTCATAAGCAATGTATATGGCATGAAATTTTGGCCAGTAAACATGTGTAAAATAAGCGAGCTATTTTCGTGCTTAAGCAAAATTTGTGCTTAAGCAGCTCTATGAAATTGCCCCCTGCTGATTAGGCTTCTAACCAATAGTTGTTATTGCAAATGATTTAATATTGATTACCAAACGTATAATACATTCCCCCGTAGAAGAAGAAATAACAAATGTTCTCAGAAATATTCCTACGCGTTCTAAATCTAAAATGGACCAAACACACACACCTCTCGACTCTTACATCATACCTAGTTGTGTCAACCAAACGATTACATAAGGAGTTGACCGTCTTAGGTTTCGCGCCACTACCGAATTTATTGGCGCGCTTCGAACAGTCCTCACAGCACGCACTGAATTGGCTTTAGTGATCATTTTGCAAATTGGTTCAAGTTCAGCTGCTGCGTGTAGTAAAACCCCATGGTGTTTCTATGAGATGGTATTTTTTTTTTCTAAAGCAGTTTGACGGATCTCAGTGGGGGATTTCTAAGTTTTTGGGGTCTAAGTTCGAAATAATGTTTGTGTGATGGTCTTAGATGAGGTGGTTGTAATAGTGTAAGGAGACTGAGGGAGACTGTATAAAAACACAGTTTGATAGGGATGATTAAGACTTATTCAGTGATACAATAAATTTATAGATTACGCTTACCAAATACTATAAGCTTAACGTAAAGATTAATTAAAAGAAAAAGGTTAACGTCTTGCATATTTCATCATTTAGTAGGCCTTCCCGACCCACCTCAAGGTTTACACCCCAGACAAAATAAATAAAATATACAGAAATACATATACATAAATTAACAATACAATAAAATAAAATACAAATAAATAAATGAATAAATAAGTAAACACAGAGATAAATACCCTACGGGAAGAGAAATAAAGCAAAATCGAAAAGAAACAAACGGAAGAATACACATTATTTGTTTTGGGGAAAAATTCTTTGAAAAATACAAAACAAATACAGTCAGAAGTTAATCAATCACAGAAGTTAATCAATACATCAACAGATGTAAAAATAACAACATATTATAAAGTACACTCGAAGCAGCTGTCTGGAACACAAAATAATTAAAATAAAACATGTTTTGCAGTCTTTGATACCCTTTCAAAAATAATACTGCTCGACTTTTTGTCACACATTTTGATTTTGCGTTTTTTTAAGTTTTTTTTTAATATGAAATTCTGTAAGACACCACATACATGAGTAGTTCGGGTTGTTTTGCGATGCCTGCCCCGGCCATATAGCCGGTGTAGTATGACTCCAATTCCTGATCACGCTCCGCCCATGACAAGTCCCACCTGGTCCGGTCAAATTATCTTATTTTCACAACCCTTACTGTTTTCAAATCCTGCTATAGAATCCTATAGACCCATGGCATTTCCCCAAGACTACATTCACAAAGAGTGAGGGCACAGAGAATATGAACTGCAGGGTCTGATCTTTTACTTCAGACTGGTTCTACTCTAACTGTACGTGACAGCCGGTTTGCCATACGAAACCCAACCAAAACGACCGGCAAAGGTTTTAATTCGTTAACCGCGGCCAGGAAAAAAAGAAGGACTCTTGAGAAGAAAAAAAAATATCTTCAAATATGGCTGACGCAGGGAAAGTACAAGTGCCCCTGGCTGGAAGCACGGAGCCCTTGTCCTGTTTTTCGATCCCTTCTGGGACAGTCAGTGACTATTATAAACATATATCTCATGCCTCATGAATTGCATTGTACTCTTCTCCAATGCATAATAATTGTATGAAATGAAAATGATTATCAGATATCCAAGATGGCGTTGTATGTATCCAGTTACAATCATGATGTCCTGGTAGTTTTTGATGTGCAAACCACTGCAGTGTCACACACCGTGTGCGTGAATTACACCAGCATAGATTCTAACGGACAGATAATACAAAATGAACCATGGTGTTGTTTCACTTTTTGAACCAAACAGTGTTTTTATGCGTTACCGGTAACACTAATTCTTAATGGACATTATTGGTAATTGGCATCAGTCTTCTCGCTTGGTGTATCTCAACTACGCATACAAAACAAACCTGTGAAAATTTGAGCTCAATCGGTCATCGAAGTTGAGAGATAATAAAGAAGAAAAAAAAAACACCCTTGTCACACGAAGTTGTGTGCTTTCACATGCTTGATTTCATGACCCCAATTTCTAAATCTGAGGTCTCGAAATAAAATTCGTTGGAATTTACTTCTTTCTCAAAAACTACGTTACTTCAGTGGGAGCAGGTTCTCACAATGTTTTGTACTATCAACCTCTTCCAATTACTCGTTACCCAAATAAGGTTTTATGCTAATATTTATTTTGAGTAATTACCAACACTCCTTTTAACTCGAACATGTTGGGATAGTTACATAACCGTAGTACTTTAAAGTAAAGTGTTTATCAGAATGGATTTTGTTAATACACAAAGATGTTGTACTTTTTACCGCGTAGGTTTTTATGGCCATTACTTGTCATAAACAAGCGCACATTATTCATCCACCAACAAACTATTGTCACAATGTTTTTTTGTCCATTAGTTTTCTTTCTTCATTGTTATTAGACATCCTAATTAATACAACATCCAAGGGCCGAAACAAATTCAAACTAATTTAAATTTTATAAAGGGCTGACACTATAAAGTATTATTTGCACTAATTTAAGTTTTTGTTTCTCTAACACAATCACACAAATCAAATAAACACTTATACAGACAAACAATCATAAAGTTTATAAACAAAATATATAAGTAACTAATTTTATTAATAAATCCGCCATCCTTTTTGTCTCCCTATTTTTTTGTTTACCATTTGTTTTTGTTTACCATTTGTTTTTGTTTACCATTTGTTTTTGTTTACCCTTTGTTTTTGTTCGGCGCGCTTTCTGGCTCTCTTTCTCTATTAATGTATTTCCACTTCACTGATTTTCAATTATAGTTACATGTTCATGTTTGTTGTGTTGTCAATATGAGCCTTTGAAAAGGACTCTGCTATGGTCAAAACGTCAGGCCGTTAACTATTTTGTTTGTAAATAAATAAGCATAAATTTTAATAAATATAAAGAATACTACAATTGACCATTTGATTCTATGACATTTCCATGATTTATTGAACCTCAGCAATGCATTGAACCCCAGACATCATACGTCTGTACTTACAGTACCCTTGGATACGACTCAGCCAAGATGTTAACAAAATCTCAGTTTCAAATCTCAGTTATTTAAGCCCACGCCCGTGTCTATAGATCGTACACAAAAACAAAACCCCACAATGGTTGGGTTTTGATTACAGCGTAAAAACCCCACACCTCAATAAAATGTTGCCATTGTGTGTAGTTATTTGTCAATTACTCTCATAATAGACACACGTCCTTTATCAGGAAACGTTTCGCATATTATTGATAATCAGAGAGAGTCATTTTACAATCTACTCAAAAATTCAAATCCTGTATTGAACTTTGTTCTTTACAATGTTTCGCTCGCCCCCAAAAAACCTGTCTTCATCCACCACACGAAGTTCCATTCATTGTCACCTCTTCAAAAGTGAATTCCGAATCCATTACTAGCGTTAATGAATCCCCTGTTTGTCTGACAGTAAAAGTCCTGTATTATGATACTCATGTAACTCGATGCTATTATGATGACGTAGTCTTGAAAAATGGAAAGTACTCTAGCCCTGGGGGGGGGGGGGGGCAACGTTAGGAAAACCCGCCATGACTTTCGATTCATGGCTGTTGCCGTTACAATGCCGGAGGGGGAATAAACTTTCATGTCATTAGAAAGTAATACAATACAGTGTAACACTAATGTTGGAAGTATAAGAACAATCTATTCATATAAATTATTGAACGTCACCTTTACAGGAAAGCTTTGTCTAGGTAAAATATCTTGTAGCTGGCTCTTAGTTTAATTTTCGTTCATTTTGCATTACTGTAGATTTATTTAAAGACACTGGATAATTGGTAATAATTGTCAAAGACCAGTCTTCTCACTTGGTGTGTCTCAATATTATGCATAAAATAAAAAACCTGTGAAAATTTGATGTTTGTTGACAACCTTGTGACACGATAAAGGCAAGGCTATTGTCCTTATGGGACATGGAGTGCGTTTTGGCGACCCCAACCAAAAACTGTTTCTGACGTCACAACCAAAACGGTAACCGAGCTCATACAACTCGGTTGTCGTTCAGTCTGAACAGCAGAACCAACGACCAACAACCGAAACAGTTTTTGGTTGGGGTCGCCAAAACGCACTAAAGATATTACCAAGTCGGTGCCATTGACAAGAGAAAACCTGTGAACTATAACAACACTGAAAGCAAAAATATGTTCTTGTCAACATGACGAGAATTTGTCTAAAAGTGTAGATTGTACTCCCACGGCTGATTCATACCTGGTTAGGGATCCATCCCAATCGTGACGTCACAAACCCCCCAGACCCCCTCCGGATAATCATCGGCAGTTATAATATACGAGATAATTCCGACCTGAGTTGTGAATAGCAATAATGGCGCATAGAGTCGGCTCAAGTCGCCCTTAGGCTGTATATCGTAATACGAGTACAATAATTAGGTGTTTGTCTGGCATCTGGCTGGCAGTATAGCATTATACATGATCGCAGGTTCCACTAATGACGCAAAGATGGTTAAGTTACACGGCAGGGCGTGGGAGTCTATTCTTCAAACCCCAAAAACCATTTAAAGAGAGTTTTCACACAAAAATGCTGTTCAAAATTTTCAAGATAATTTTCTCTTAGCATCTGAAATTAAACCCCTGATCAACCTAAACAAATTTCGGTAATTGTTGTCACGACAATAATTTCTTTCAGTGTAATGAACTTTTAGCTGCAAAAGTGTAAGATTAGTTCTCTAGTATCTGACACTAAACCTGATCAAGCTATAGTTTAAGAATGCCGTTAAGAACGTAACATTTCCAATTGTTCATGTTGACAACAAATCTTTCAGTGTAATGAACTTTTAGCTGCAAAAAATGTGAGGTTAGTTCTTTAGCATCTGACACTAAACCTGATCAAGCTAAAGTTTAAGAATGCCGTTGAGAACGTAACACTTCCAATTGTTCATGCTGACAATGATTCTTTCAGTGTAATTAACTTAAGCAGCAAACATTTAAGATAATTTCTCCGGACACTAAACCCCTGATCAAGCTCCAGTAATAAGAATGCCAGTAAGAGAACGTAACACTTCCAAATGTTCACGTTCACAATAATTCTTTCAGTGTAATGAACTTTAGCTGCAAACATTTAAGATAATTTCTCTTTAATAGCATCTGACACTAAATCCCTGACCAACTTCTAGTATAAGAATGCCAGTAAAGAGAACGTAACACTTCCAATTGTTAAGGCTGACAATAATTCTTTCAGTGCATTGAACATGAACTGGTTTGCGGAACCCCCTTTCAAAGAAAACCTACGTGATGGGAGTCCGGCTCCAGTTTCAGTCTATTTTGGGGAAAGCAACATTTTAATTAATTAAAGATTTGAACTGACACCTGGACCCGAGTCCATAATTACTGCTCCTTCTTCAATATGCAAAGACTCTTTCATCGTATTTCTAGACTCAAACACTTTGTAAAAATTTGAGATAAGCGAAATCAGACTTCTGTTCAATTATAGATTTTACTCTAGAGGTTTATAAATATATATTTGTAGTCCCATTCCTAGAAAAAGAACTGCAGTCAGTAAATTTGCGAGTAATGTACCACCGGGCCCCAATTTCTTAGAGCTGCTTAGCACAACAATTTGCCTATAGCATGAAATTTCTTCCTTGATGAAAACAGGATAACCAACCAAATTTGTTGCATATTGCTTGATACTGGTATTCAGCTAGTTATCCTAAAAATCACGTGAAAATTTGGTTGGTAATCCTGTTTTTATCAAGGCAAATATTTCATTCTTAGCAAATTGTTGCGCTTAGCAGATCTATGAATATGGGCCCTGGGGTCGTTTTCACAAAGAGTTGCGACTAGTCCTAACTTAGGACCAGTCCTGGGAGATATAACAAAACGCATGGCTTGTCCTAAGTTAGGACGAGTAACTCGTCCTAACTCAAGATAAGACTAATCTTAACTCTTTGTGAAACCCACCCCTGGTATAATACAATTTAATGGGGGGGGGGGAGGGGTTTTTGTTCTTATAAAAAACCTGGTGTTATTGAGGTTTCGGACAGTGTGCTCTGCTTTCATACAAAACGTAATAATTAACCGTACCCTAAGATTTTCTAACTCAGAGCTAGACGTTTCCAATGGTCAAACATCACAATCGTATTCCTGATTATTTCTATTGCAACCTGCATAACTGGCACAAGTATTGTTTATCTTAACATAACACCCTCTCGCATTCTGGACAGCATGACCATCCAACTTGATGGAAGTGTGGTGTGTTCGATGTGGTCAATGTGTTAATAATAATAATAATAACCGTATTTATAACGCGCCTTTTGCCAAAGGATACAAAGCGCCAGGTATTATTACTGCAAGGAGTGGGGGCGATTTTTGAGATAATATAAGACCTAATCCTTAAGCACAATGTAATGGTTTACAAGGTGCTGTGGCGCAATATGCTGCCAATCCAGCCAGGAACACCGGGGCGAACCCCTTCTCTTTTCGACAAGTGCACTGGGTTCTTTTACATGCGTTTAAACAACACATGGGACCAACGGCTTTACGTCCCATCCGAAGGACGAAGCAATGGTTATGTGTCTTGCTTAAGGACACAGGTGTCACGGCTGGGGATTCGAAACCATAATTATTAGAGTGAATGCCACATTGAAGTAAATTGATCGTCGTGTTACATACATCTTATACAGTGGCTCAATAAAGACACCCAAACTAAATTATTTCAAAGTTTTTCAAACATTATAACATCATAATTTATATTCGGTTTCCAGTTGATGAACCAGTTTTTATTAAACATTTTTTTTTACACTGTGGCAAGAGCACGGTTTAATTGAAGGGCGCCCTCAATGGATCAATAAAGACAAATTATTTGGTCGATAATTATTGTGAGTTATAATAGATGTTTAACTGAAAGATTTTCCTTAAAAGTTGATACCAGTGCCAATCAGAGAAACAACGTCTGTGGAAAAGCACCCTCCTAGCACACACAGTGAGCATTACAGTTATGTCACAAACGCTGTGAAAAGTTGACATTCATAAAAGTGCATGCAACCCTTTATTTTCTGACGTCATTATTCACTTGAGCCACTGCGCATGTATACTCCCATCACCAAGAGAGCTCACTGAGTGGCATGACAATTTTAGAACAGCAAGGTTTATCATGCCAAGTCCCCCCATTGAAACTACGATGTCGACTTGATTCTCTCAGTGTGTCCATGCACTTACTCTGAAATGTCGACTTGTCCTCTTAAATCTCGCCAATACTGTCGACTTACGACCGTGACATTTGTCTCACTGGGTCCAAAACTCAACGGCCTTCTTAGATGTCGACTTGTCCAATATCTGAACACAGCAAGGTTTATCCTGCCAAGTCGTCCTTTTAAAACTGCGATGTCGACTTTATTGTCTCACTTTGTCTACTCACTTTCTCAGACGAGTCGATTTGTCCTTATATCTCGCCAAGGTGACTTTCTGAGCCAAAGCTGTCGACAAACCGTGACAATTTTGTCACTGGGTCCTTTCACTTACGCCGACATGTCGACTTGGACGGTGAAGTTCTGAACTAAAGATGTCGACTCACACTGAGTGTCAACGTTTTCCCCCAAGTTGAACCACTCAAACTTAGATGTCGGTCATCCAATTTATTTCGCCACGGTGATTCTCTGAACCAAAACTGTCGACAAACAGTAACTGGTAACTCATCTCGCCTCACTCAAACTCATGTCGACTTCTCCTGTATACTATCTCACAAAGGTGTCTTTCTAAACCGAAGCTATAGTATCGACTTACATAAAGCTGTTTGGACGAAAATACTGATTTACGAATATCTTTGCTAAGCAAAGAATGTGTTGGGCACCACCAGTCGCAACAGTGTCAACTTTTATGTTGGCTGGTAACCTGTTTTTGCTTAGGAAAATTTTCTTGTGTTAGCTGGTTTTTGTGTTTGAAATTGGGCCTTGAGTACGTTAACATGTTTTGTAGAAGTAATTTTGTTACACTATTTATCTTGTTTTGGTTGGCCTGTGTTTTTATTTAGTATGGTGTGCACCCTTATAAACCATCATTGGAACCAACAGAAATATTTGCCATGGTCCGATTCCACTATTAAAAACCAGGTGAGCTGTGCCTCTTGAGGGCTCCCCGCTGAGTTGCATGCTGGGAACAACATCTGGAGTGGAGTCGGGGGTACTGCGCATGCCCTTGAAGATATAAATGGGGTACGACTGGTCAACATGCACTTACGATAGAACCTCGTAATATTGAAACTTACTTTGGTAACGAGTAATGGAGAGCTGTTGATAGTATCAAATATTGTTAGACGCGGCTCCCTCTGAAGTAACGTAGTTTTTGAGAAAGCCGTATTCTCACTGAAATATTACACTGTCTGAAGCCTTTTACTAGACATCTGAAAGTACTCAAATTTGTGCACCAAGGGTGTGTTTTTCTTTGTATTCTTTTGCAAAACTTCGATGACCAATTGAGTCCAAACTTCCACGAATTTGTTATTTGTATGCATTGTGTTAGGATACTCCAAGTGAGAATACTGGTCTTTGACTATTACAAAACGTGTATTTAATTGATTAGTTTACGGACACACTCACTTCTTCGGGTATAGGAACTGCATAAACTTCCAAACGGATATGGAGTGAGACATTACTTATTTCTTTAAAAACTACGTTACTTCAGAGGGACCCGTTTTTTCGCAATGTTTTATACTATCAACAGATCCCAAATTGCTCGTTTACAAGTAAGTTTTGTAAGCTAAACATTATTTCAAGTAATGACCAATAGTGTCCAGTGCATTTAAATGAGCTCTAAACGGCAGTTATATAACTTTGATGGCATGACACATGATACATGGACGATAGTGCCCAGTGCCTTTAAGAATAGTTCGGCATCTTTTAGCGGACGGTTTTGGGTTCTTGGGTCCTCAGATGAGGTCTCGAAATCAAGCATTAAAGCACCCAATTTGCGCGACAAGGGTGTTTTTTTCTTTGAGCCCAAATTTTCACAGGTTTGTTATTTCATGCGTTATGCTGGGATACACCAAGTGAAAATACTGGTCTTTAAAATTTACCGAAGGTGCACATCTTTAAAAGAGCTCCAAACGGCAGCTAGAACTGTGATTGCATGACACATGGACGATAGTGTCCAGTGCCTTTAAAGGCAGTGGACACTATTGGTAATTACTCAAAATAATTATTAGCATAAAACCTTACTTGGTGACGAGTAATGGGGAGAGGTTGGTAGTATAAAACATTGTGAGAAACGGCTCCCTCTGAAGTGGAGTAGTTTTCGAGAAAGAAGTAATTTTCCACGAATTTGATTTCGAGACCTCAAGTTTAGAATTTGAGGTCTCAAAATCAACCATCTGAAAGCACACAGCTTCTACCTCCATGGTGTGACAAGGGTGGATTTTCTTTCATTAATATCTCGCAACTTCGACGACCGATTGAGCTCAAATTTTCACAGGTTTGCTATTTTATGCATATATTGAGATACACCTAGTGAGAAGACTGGTCGTTGACAATTACCAATAGTGTCCACTATCTTTAAGACTAGTTCGGCATCTTTTAACTGATTTTGGAGGTTCTTGTTATAAAGGATACTTGAAGAGGGTCAAGCCCGGTCACGGGAGGATAATTAAAAAAGGTATTCAAGGTGGCGAAATTGGAAAGGAAGCTCGACCGCTGAGAGCGAGCCATAAACGGCCTTGTGAGTGCGTGCTTCTAAGACCTCGCCCTCCCCTACTACGAGACAGCGAGCCTGACCCGGGCCAGGTGACGAGAATGGCGCCGTTTGTTGGATTGAATTTTTGGGGTCCCCGTGTCCCTGGGACCATGGACTGAAGTGGGTCCGGTCCGCAGCCATTCCACTAGTACCGGTTTATAATATGGACAAGATGCATGTTGGTTTTTTTTTTGTTTAGAGGAGAAATTATTTGATTTTTGTTGCTCAGGTGAACTTAATATTTGTCTGGATTGAAAGAAAAACACAAGCACGAAGTTGATTTAAAACAAAACCGAAAATATAACAGCTAAAAAAAAAAAATATATAATAATAATAATAATAATTCTAGAGCAAATTGTAACCAAATTATACTAAACAAAACGAACAAACTTGCTATAATAAATGTTTCAATATCAAATCAAAATTTGTTTACCTCTTCATTGTTTTTAAAGCAGTAATTCATTTCTGCTCTCAAGGTTCACACTTGAAACTGGTCATTGCAAAATCGTTAAAAACATTGTTTTATTGTTTTAAAGAAGACAATACTTTTTTTCTTAACATAATTATTTCTTCGGACATGTTTTCCAATTTAAAGTGGTCATCGTTCTTGTGTACGTACGGAAGTGTATTGCCGCCACAAGAAAGAATATTTTCCCTCTCTCCTATCGTGTACAAACACGATAGCTTATCATGTACGTACACAATAACTTATAGTGTACGTACACAATAACTTATTGTGTACGTACACGATAACTTTGGATTTATCGTGTACGTACACAATAACTCAAAACTTATCACGTACGTACACGATAAGTTATCGTGTACGTACACTATAAGTTATTCTGTACGTACACGATAACTTTGGATTTGTCGTGTATGTACACAATAAGTCCAACTTATCGTGTGCGTACACAATAACTTATCGTGAACGTACACAATAACTCCAAACTTATCGCGCAAGTACACGATAAGTTATTGTGTACGTACACTATAAGTTATTCTGTACGTACGCTATAGGTTATTCTGTAAGTACACAATAACTTTGGATTTATTGTGTACGTATGCGATAAGTCCAAACTTATCGCGTACGTACACGATAACTTATTATGTACGTACACGATAAATCCAAACCCCAAAATTATCGTGTACGTACACGAATACAGTAATATTTTCCCTCTCTCTTATTGTGTATCATGTACGTACACGATAACTTATAGTGTATGTACACGATAACTTGTGTACATACACGATAACTTTGGATTTATTGTGTACGTAAACGATAAGTTATCGTGTACATACACTATAAGTTATTGTGTACGTAAACAATAACTTTGGATTTATTGTGTACGTACGTAAGTCCAGACTTATCGCGTACGCACATAATAACTTATCATGTACGTACACAATAAATCCAAACCCCAAAATTATTGTGTACATACACGATAAGTTTTGATTTATCGTGTACGGTCATGATAACTTATCGTGTCCATACACAATTAACTTTGACTTTATCTTGTATATTCACAATAATTTATCTTGTACATACACAATAAAAGGAATTGTGGTGGCAAAACGCTTCCGTATGTACGCAATAATGACTAATGACAAAACCTTCACGTTGTATTAATTGTACCTATGTGCATTTTCTCATAGTATACTACTTCCCACAAGGTGCACAGTCCGTTGCTATGACTGCAAAAGCCTCCAACCAAAACAAACATTATCTTTGGCCCATCTTGTGAGACAAACGCTCCCGGACATGAACAAAACAAGAACATGAAAAAACCCAGGACAAATTATTCTTAATTTTGCCAATCTTGTCACAAACCAATTTACGAACCCAACCCTGTTCACTCCATCCTCATTGAACGAGTCCAAACAGAGGGTGACGTGTTCACTAACAACGGCAGGCTCTCCTCTCATTTCACGATTGAATGGACAGACAGGGGAACTCCTTAAAGGCATTTGACACTTTTGGTAATCACTCAAAATATTTGTAAGCATAAAAACTTACTTGGTAAAACAAGCAATGAAGAGGTATTAATAGTATACAACATTGTCTAAAACGGCTCCCTCTGAAGGAGCGTAGTTTTTGAGAAAGAGGTAATTTCTCACTAAAATAATAAAAGACTTCAGGCCTGAAGCCTTCTTCTGAAACCATGCAACAAATTGTGTGCGTGCAACAAGGGTGTCCCCGATGCAAGTTTAGCATCTATTTAAGGGTATTTCTTTCATTATTCTCTTGCAACTTCGATGACCAATTGAGCCCAAATGTTCACTGATTAGTTATTTTTTACATAACAATATGTTAAGATACACCAAGTGAGAAGGCTGGTTTTTGACACTAACCAAAAGGTGTTCAGTGCCTTTAAAAAGAAAACCCCAATTCAGGCTCATGTGCCCATGATGTGCAGCAACAACTTCCCACAATAGACCCAAGTTACCCCTGTGTATTCACTACCAGTACCATCCACCGCAGCAGGGGGTACTGTCACCATGGTGTAACTGTGACAAGCAAATCTGTGGTGACTGACACCTCAGCAATTAACTGGAATTTGTTTGGTAGGAGGAGTGGGATCATCCCTTGCCCTTCTCTCCCCCGTCCGCGGTCCTTTATCTCCGCTCTCTATCTCCATTAATAATAAATGGAATATTTTCTCTTCCAATAATATCCAGTCTCTTGCTGTGTTTAAAAACGAAGCGCATCTTTGATATTGTCCGCAGGAACTATAGAGCAATGACCAGTTAACTCATCTTTCTTCTATCAGTTTCACTCAAATAAAAATGATGAGAGCGGAGTGGTGTTCCGAACTGGACAGCCAGCCGGATCATCGCAAGGTTTTCACCCTTGGTCCGGCCGGGGGAATGCTTGACGGATCCCATCTGTTGGAAACCTGCAATAAAGCCTGTAACTCCGTAATTGATTGTGAGATTCTTTGGGCAATATTAGTAGGGAATGCAACGTAACATGTCATTCGGTTCACGAGGTGTCATTTGGGGTTCGGCAAGGCTTACTAAACAGCAAACATTTTTTTTTGCTTCTTCAATTTATTCTCCGTATAAAGTCTATCTTGAGCATGAGGCAGCTTTGCAACCTCTTTCCCATCGTAGGTCTGTAGCCAGCCTCTGTCTTTCTGTGGTAAATGTGCCACCAGTGTTTCTGACCTAGGTCCAACTATCAGAGTTTTTGAGCGTGAACCCACACTTTCTGCTTCTTCTCATCCTTACACTCTTGATTTGCTGAGATGTAGAACAAGAAGCCATCCCAACAGCTTTATTCCACGCATTGCATCTCTTTGGAACTCATTACCTGATGCATGTTTCCCTCCATCCTACAATCCTACAGACGCGCACAACATGTGCGTTTTACAATGTTTCTTGTTTCGTCGTTTTTTTACCCTTAAGATGGCGAAGTGATGACGTGAATACACTTGGTCCATACGGTCTATTTTAAGAATGATAAAAATGATGGTGCAAGCATTGCTTTCCGGAAGTAACATTGTAAGAACTCAAAGCTATTTTATAAAGAACGTTGGTATAAACTGCTCATCACTACCGTTTTAAGACCCGTTTTCTTTCCCCTGACTGTAAACATAAGTATATTTTACACCAAGCAAATTATTGTACCACTTTTAAATAAGAATGACCATCAATACGTTTTAATGAGAGCAATACTCGATTACCGCAAAAAAAATGTATCTATTGATTTTACTTAGTCGGTCTATTTAAAAGATGATACAAAGGTTGGTGCAGACACTGCTTTCCGGGAGTAACATTGCAAGAATTCACGCTCATTTTTTTAAAGAACATTTGTTGGCGTAAACTTTCCATTGACTTGAAAGAACATAAGTAGATTCAACTGACAACATGCACATTTGTATTTTGTACTAGAAGATTTTAAATAAGAATGACCATCAACTATACGTTTTAATGAGAGCAATACTCCATTACGCATTCCAATGGATTGTTGTTAACAGCTTAAAGGCGTTATTCATTTGAAGGGAGGCTAAACATTTTAATTATCCAGAGTGTTTGATTGACAGGAGCCTCTCAATCCCAGGTAACGCCATAGGAATGAGGGTATCGATTCAGTATCCTCATTACCCTGTCAGTTAATCTCACCTTGCGCAGACTCGATGGCGGGGTCCAGCAATAGGGTTTGTTGAACTTGTTTGTTGTGGTGTCTCGTGGAGATTGGTTTGTAACAAGTGATGGCATGAGTTTGACAATCCTACCTCCATGGTTTGACCAGGTTTCGTTTCCGTAGCTCCACTAATCAGTCGCTTGTAAAGCTACCCTTCAATTCAGCGAGACCTCTTCAGCATTGTAACGGGCCCTCAATTACCACTGAGACCCCTTTCAACGGGATAAAAAAAGGAAGACAAGAATAAAGGTTGGCATTAGTATTGTGTAAGGTATCTCTTAATGATGCAGGGGGACAATGTTAGGTTGCGGTGTGAGGCCGGCCGGTCAGTGACATTTACTACCGGAGTTTAGAGGGATGGACCATGGGTGAGGGGATTGGTATAGCACCCGGGGTTAGAGCGAGGTTAGAGAAGGTATAAAGACGTCAAGGGAAGAACCATTCATATTTTCTTAAATACCAGATGAATAGTTTGAGAGGATGATTGGAGATGGCAGGGGCGATCTGTGATGGATCGGAAGTTATAAACTTATCCTTTAAATGATGGCCTCAAAAATAAGTTCAAGAATTAGCATGCTGGCGGGAGACATGGAAAGGTGCATTTGATCTGAATATATTAATACATATAAATAAATAATTCAAACATAAGCGAATACATGTATGAGTAAATAAACAAACAAATACATAAACAAAAACACACAGATAAATAAACGAATAATTGAAAACAAAACTACATACAAAGAAACACCAAAACAATAACAAATACATATCAAACTAAATAAACAAACAAACAAACAAACAAATAAATAAATATACAAACAAATGATACGCGCACTAATAGAAACAAATGAGTAAATAGACAAACCAACATTTAAAATCAGATAAAGATAAATAATGAAAAAAAGTAAATAAACAATATACGTTCAAAAACAAACAAATAAACAAACAAACAAACAAACAAACAAACAAACAAACGATACATGAATGTTCTCCATGTTCTGTCAATAAAATAAATATCATGCAGTGTACACGAATAATATGCAATCAAGTCAAAAAAAAAACAATTTCAAAACCACCACAACGTGACATGGAATGTTAGTGGTTAATGACATAGTGAAAGAAAAACTATACTTGTCACTGCTCATGCCGTACATGAATATGCAATCAAGTCTATAACAATTTCAAAAAACTCTAAACATGGAATGTTAATGACCTACATTGAAGTAGATAAACTACTTGTCACTGCTCATGCCCTATATGACAATGCAATCAAGTCTATAACAATTTCAAAAACCCCAAAACATGGAATGTTAATGACCTACATAGAAGGAGATAAACTACTTGCTTACCTTTGTCTCTATTAAGTACATAACACAGACCCCATGTTCCTTTGCAATCAATTTAATCTCCGAGAAGCACCATTGAGGGTTTTGTAATCCTTACATCTATCTTTTTGGGGGCATTAATAGGGTCATCTGGCAAGTGAGGTTTCCTTTCTTTTGTGGGATGGATTTGTTTTTACTATGGATTAGTGGCGATTATTGCGTCAACAGCTGTCAATCAACGACAAGGAGGATGTAGGTTGGCAATGGGTGTTTCATTGTTGGTTTCGTTAAGAAGGACAAGCAAGAGGTTTAGTTGTTGGTCGATGAGTTTTTTAGGATTTGCTTTTCGTTGTGTGTTCTTCCACAAAGGTTCTTCGTGTGGTCTTCTAATGAAGGTGGGCTTTGGGATATGTTAGGGTCCAATTCATTAACTAAACATTGCATATTTGCTGACCCTTTTCTAGATTTCATTAGGTAATCTATATGAGTACTCGAGTCGAGTTTGAAGCCGAGTGTGAGTACTTTGCTAACCTAATACGTGTTCGAGTGTCTTCAAAACGGTACTTAAGTAGTACTCGAGTAACGAAGGAATAAGTACTATAAAACACTGTACGACAATCACCTGTCAACATGTTTATCAAAATTAAGTAGTTATACTTTCCAAAAAAGTACTAGTTCGAGTACTAGTACTAGTGCCTTCAAAACGGTACTCGAGTAGTATTCGATGAGTGCTAGAGTACAAAGTGCGAGTACTAAAACCCTGTACGACATTATTCTTCATGCATGGACACAACTGCTCCATTTTCGGCGGTAACTCATAAACGCGTCCACCATTTGAACTGATTATTTCATGGGTTTTATTTTATGTATTACCATCCTTGCTCTGCGGTATTACATAGGATTAAACATTCGAACGGTTCCAAAAACAAAGGTATACTTTGCCTTTAAAGGGTATAATTTTTATGTACTTTTTCCTAACAGAAAACACAATGGCCACAGATTTACATTAAACTTACACAGTTTGAAGATTATGATAGTAGAAAGCTTAGTTTTTGAGAAATGAGTAAAAGTAATAATTTTCGTCTCAGTTTTAGCATGTAAAAAAGTATTAACCAGTTATGCTATGGTTTTGGTATAATAGCATAACTGGTTAAGGGGATTTTACATGCTAAAATCATTTTGGCCTCATGAGACGAAAATGATTTTGTGACTTGTTTTATTCATTTCTCAAAAACTACACAGCCTTTATTAGAACTATTTGAAGGGAAGCTTTCTACTATCATTCTCTTCAAACCCTGTAAGTTTAATGTAAATCTGTGGACATTTTGAAAG
Source organism: Asterias rubens (assembly GCF_902459465.1). NCBI lineage: Eukaryota > Metazoa > Echinodermata > Asteroidea > Forcipulatida > Asteriidae > Asterias > Asterias rubens. The sequence goes on along the minus strand of NC_047074.1, from coordinate 11,924,040 downwards.
AGTACCCGAATCCTTTAAGCTTCCTACACACTGTTAAGATTGTTTTAATTCAAGGACTCAAACTACCTAGTAATATAAACATTCTAACTGAATAAGGACCGTTGTTAACTTGTCCAAAATGTGGACAAATCGCTCGGGGGAAACCAAAACTGAATTAGAGATTACTTATTACAAGTTAATGTTCCTAATTGTTTAAGAAACTGTTTGTCGGTGGTCACCGAGGTGTGATGAATCCACTGAAGTAATGAAGGTGTTTCTTGACGGTGTGAAGATACAGCCTTTTTTTGACATCAGATGGGACGGATAGAGATCGTCCATGTGTCATGACATCAGAGTTCTAGCTGCCGTTTTGGAACGCATTTAAAGGCATTGGATACTACTATTGGTAATTACTTAAAACCAAATAAGCATATAAACTCTCTTGTTTTACCTCTACAATGGCAGATTTATAACGTCAAAGCATATTATTTGCTTGTTGTATTCTTTTCTTTAATAATGTAAAAGAGTGAGAAAAAAACCCACTCGTTTTGTCCGCCATACCACACTTGCAAAGAGCCATATTGACGGACAACTCTTTTAAGAGTGAAATATGGATACTTTCAACTCGATTTAGAGTGAAGTTCGTTAAAATTTCACTAAAAAAGAGTGATGCAGATTGACTTTTAACTCTCAAAAGAACGAAAATGCCACCTCCGGACAATACGTGTCTTGAGACATTGTATTACATCTTAGCCCTTGCAATATTCAATGGAAGTAAACTTTTGCAGGGTCTGTCATCAACTTCTCCAGCCAGCCAGTGGGACAAGTTTGCTTGTCATTTCAATTGGTCAGTCAGCCTTTTCACTGTTCCATATTTTACGTGTTTCTTTACGAGAACATTTGAACATCACTACGCGTAGGTCTATTAGTTTGACTGGGAGCTCAATATAAACTAGTCTGTTGGAATAGACCATGTGGACTTTGTTTACAATACCTTATACATTCTTTAAATATTCTGGCAGGCAAGATACTACACTGGTCCTATGAGAAAGTTGACATTTTGTGTCATAATTTCCACTTAAAACCAAGAGTTATAAAAGTAAAAGCTGGATAAGTTTTGAGGTGTGCCCCCTTTCATCATATCAAAAGTTGATAAGTATTAGACAGTGCAATCTCCATAAAATAGAAGATGTTATGTTTTCTTCCAATGAGCTGTGTACTAATCATGCCTGCAGGAAGTCCAGGCTCTGTGGCTCTTTTGTAAACATGTGATGTCACAGGTCACATCGTCTATACACGGACATAATTTGGAATGGTACTTTGCTATTTTTACAGGCATTCGGCCGGAGTGGCAGCCACTATTGAGGGAGAACACTTGGAATTATTAATTTGCCACCAAAGCGCATCAAAATAAACACTTGTATGACAAAACTAGTTGCCCGCCCGAAAGCACGACACCTAAGAACGTTTGCGTCACATTAGGTTGACTGGTGCGTTTACTGAAAACTAGATAATTCGTGACTTTAGTCTTCCAAAATCAACGACAGTGCATCAGTTTTTTGGGGAAAGACAAATTGAACAGAGAAAGGATTTAGAGACACGACTGGAGCCACAACTGTAAAATTTAATCGCTCCAATCAATTCAACTGCCACGTTAAGGTGTTAACTGTTATAGGCCTAGGTCGAGTTGACTCCTGATACCATTGCTCATCAGTTTGCCTTTATCCTAGGGCCAAGTTCATAAAGTTGCCTAAGCACAGAATAGGCTTGACAAATATCTGCTTAGCGTAATGTGGCAAGACCCAAGTCACAACATTGTATACGTGAACTGGTAGTTTGGTTGGTAACCTATTTCTGGTAACCAAAATTGTTTTGTGTTTAAGCATGGCTCTATTAAGTTGGGCCATGGTCAAGACTCCAAAAAGCTTAACAGTATTAATGGCCTAGCGCAGAAACATCCTGCTTAGCAGAATCAGGTTCCAAAATACGATACCATGGACTAACTGATGAGGTCTCTGAACGAAGTAAACAAAGAAGTAAATAAAAACAAACAAATATTGACAAATAAATGATTTTAATACCGTCTTAATTAATCATACCTTTTTATGAATACAACGAGTATAATCAACCCACGTTGTGAGACAAAGCTGTTGCCAAGTTGATTTTCTAATCAACTGGCATTACGTAAAGTCAACCGAACCCACATCGAGGCAGGAGTCTCGAAGTCGTCTGGTACCTAATCGTCACGGCCTATTTAACACTAATCTCCAACATGCCCTAAGGGGGGGGGGGAACTATAGTAACAATACCATGGTTGTACCATAATACAGAAAAAAAGAACCTGTTGTATATTGCACAACATTCACAGAGCACCCGTCCGGTCCCATAATACGCATAACCTTTTTTATGTAAAAAAAAAAGAAGTGTTTTCTTCGGAACTCTAACATAGGCCACTAGATGCGTATGACACAGTTTGACGTTGATACAAAACGACAATACCAATAGCTCTCTTTTCTTCCAAAGGTCAGTCAATAACAACAAAAATCCACCCGAAAAAAAAATGTTAAACCACCGCAAGTGACAAAATCAAATTTCTTTGGTCTGTGTGCACACGCGTTGTGGTTCATTAATTAACACTCCGACGAGCAAGGGAACCCAAGCGGCTCCTGGCATTGACGGGACGGGGGTGAATGGCGCTGGAGGCCCGGCAGAGAGTGGGTTAAATTTTACGCTCAACTTGAACCGTCTGATGATCTGTTCTTTGGGTCCAGAGTTTTTGGGTGTGTGTTTCTTTGTTTTGTTGGTCGTAATAGTTTTCCCGTATATCACACAGACCAACAGTATGGACAGGGCCGAATTTCATAGAGCTGCTTAAACACAAAAAGTAGCTAAGCACAACGAAGGTATGCTTACTAGAATAAGGTTATCAGCAACAATACCATGTCGCATGTACAATTTTGCCTGGTATCCTGCCCATTTCTGCTAAGCAAGAAATTATTGAGCAATTTTGTCTGCTTAAGCAGCCCTATCAAATTGGGCCCAGAATACAGGGTTTGGGAAAGTATGGTAAATCGTGGACAGTAAAATAAAATCAGAAGACTACATATCAGTTTGACAATTTTCCTAGTCCAGTTCGAATAATTTCGCTGGTGAAGACTTGAATGTATCAGACAAAGTATTTTTCTCGTGAAGACATTCAAAGTATGCTGATCGAAACGTCAGTTGTAACATACCTATCAGTCAGAACCACCCTATCCTCATTAAAGAGGCCATGCTGTTACCAACAAACCTTACTATAGATTATTATTTCTTCACATTCAAAGGTTCAAATCCTACGATAATTCTTTTGTGTTTAGCAAACCGTCATGGGCCTTTATTCCTGTTATAAGGATATTCACTCTCCACTTCATTCCTATTATGTCATCACTAAATCCCCCAAGCCACAAATAATGACCCGGTAGAAACGAGATGAAAGGAAAGACTAAATTTGGGAAGTATCAAGGATAAACTACCCTGGTCCAAAGAAAAGTAGCAAACTATGAATGGGCCCAATTTCATAGAGCGGCTCTACTCCACTATAGCAAGACAGTTTTCTAAAGAAGAAAATCTACCTGGCAAGTAGATGGTGTTACCACAAACCAAATATTATTTGCAGAGAATATTGCTTGAAAATTTTCCACTCAGCAGAAATGAGCAGGATTACCAGCCCTTAATTGTACTAGTGACATGGCAGTTTGGCTAGTAATTCTTTCTCTGGTAAGCTTTATTTTGTTATGCTTAGCTGATTTTTGTGCTTATTAAGCAGCTCTATAAAATTGTGCCTCTATGGAAATTAACGCAACAAGTAGCTAAGCAAAAACAAAATTATGCTTACCAGAATATGGTTACCAGTCAAAATATTATTCTACTTGTACAATAATGTGACTGGTATCCTGCCATTTGTTGCTTAGCAGACAAATTTTAATCAGTGTTTCCTGCTTAGCAGCTCTTTGAAATTGGACCCTGGTACAAGACACGAAATGTTGCAGAGTCCGGCGAAGGAAGGGTGCAAGGGCTGTGCCAGGCCCCGGGTGTCACGGTCTTAGCAGACGGCCTGAGCTTCTCCCCCTTGGCCAGGCCGCTAAAACACCCACGGGGAATCGAAACATTGGGGCCCGGCTGCACGCTGGACCTGCGTGCGAGGACCAAAGCCATCGGCGTCAGCCAGGCAGCTCCGTTTCAAAACCCCAACAAAAATAACCACTCCGTTCTGTAAATACTGGGCATTTTTTCCCCACTTTGTATTGTTATAAGAGCTATTGGTATTGTTTGGGTATGGAGCGATGTATTTATATTGGTAGCGAGGTGGTGATGAATTATTGACGATTAAATCTTTAAATCATCACCGGGTGCACGATTTCATTTTTTCCCCTTTTCGTTGTGGTGCTGTTTACCGTGCTCATCCAAGCGACGGGGGTGACGTTAACTTTAAAGTCGCCTTGTAATGTTTTCTTCCCTTGATCTTTTTTGGTTGGTTGGCGATGGCGTTTGCAGACCGCAATTTGACTTGGAGTCTGATGTTAATTGAAGCGCAATCTCACCCTTTTTTTGAAAATTTTTACAAGGTTGAGGGACTGGACACTATTCGTAGTTACTGAAAATACTGATTAGCATAAAAAATAACTAGATAACGAGCAATGGAGAGCTGTTGATTGTGAGTAACTGCTTCTGTGGTAACGTAGTTTTTGAGATAGAGGTTATTTCTCACTCAAATACTTGAAACTGATAAAAGACTTCAGGCCTGAAGCCCTTTTCAGGCATCTGAATGCACACAAATTTGTGCAACAAGGGTATTTTTTCTTTCATTATACATTTTTTTCAATTCAATATTGGTTTATTTTCATATAAAAATACAAGACCAAATAAAAAGTCATAGACTAATGGCATTTGGTTAACAATAAAATTACATCAAAAATATATGTACAAGTTTACATGATAAGACAATAATTATTATTAAAAATATTACTATAGTTAAACAGACAAACAGGAATTGGGAAAACAGCAATGGACATGAGGGGGAACTTGTGGACACAAAATTAAAAACAAAACAAGGGAGTTTAAAACAAAACAGCAACATTCTGTACATACATTCCAGACTGGAGTAGATGCAGAACGAAGAAAAGTTGAACATAGGCTCTACAAGTCCCGGTCGCCATTTTATACACCCAGATGTGCACAAAAGTGATGAGAAGAACTGCGGGAGAAAACGTGATGGTAAACGAGACAACGGATAAAAGTAGATTTAAAACTTAAAAACACCAGCACTAAAAATAAACAAGTGGCAGCTTCAAAACAGCGCCCTTTTAGATTGTCAACTGCGTTGACCAATAGAGTCCAAATTTTCACAGGTGGTTTGTTACTGTATGCATATTATGTTGGGATACACCAAGTGTGAATACTGGTCTTTGACAATTACCAAACGTGTCCACTGCTTTTAATAGTATATAATTGGTCTGAGTAACACCATGTGATCAAAATCTACTTTGCTGCGTAGATTGTTCTGACTTTTGTTTTTGTTTATTTTAATCTTCGGATATATACTTTTAAAAATTGTACGGATCGAGACAAAAGTTGAACCAAAAACTGTCATCAAGAAATTGTCCTACTGCTAGTACTGCTTCAGTGTAGGTTCTAAATGGGATGATGACGATAGGTGATCATTCCGAGTTTAAACAAGAACTTGTCCCGCTGTGTATATATACTGCTTCTGATTTGGGTGGCTGGTATAGATTCTGATTTGGGTGACTGGTATAGATTCTGATTTGGGTGACTGGTATAGATTGTGAATTGGGTGGCTGGTATAGATTCTGAATTGGGTGACTGGTATAGATTCTGAATTGGGTGGCTGCCGAGTTCAACCTGCCGAGTCTCAAATAATTGGCAGTCGTTCCGTCTGGAGACCGGTGGCTTGTCTTGGGAGTAGAGTCAGAAAACTGGGAGACTACTTTAGTAAAAGGCTTACTTTGTTTTTATCAAAATGACTCCCCAATATGCAGGCGTAAACCTTCGATATACTTTTTAAAAAGGGCGATAACTCGAAGGAAACTCCCAACTCGAGTTTCATTATTTGGGTATCAGGTTGAATGTGGTGTTTATGTTGCCTTTTCCCCAAGTGGCTTGTCTTTTGGATATCGGGTCACAATTTGTCGTTTATAGTTTGAACGTACCGTGGCCTACTTCGGGTTGGTGTGTGTAAGAGAGAGGGGGGGGGGGGGGGGCAAAGACACCCCTTCAAATGCAAGATCCCAGATGGTTTGTTTAAAATGTCCAGAACCAAAAACTGACACCAGAAAACAAGTCTTTTTCATCGGGGACCTGTCACAAGCGATAAAAGAGATTCCAATAGGATCTGATCCCACTCAACGACTGTCACAAAGTTCCCCGAAGATCCCCCCAAAATGTATCGGTTCTTTTTTTCACCCGTCAGTCCATCCCTTCAGGCCCCAATAAGTGTATACGGGAAGAAGTCCTTAATAAAAGACCATGTGATAAAATAATTAGACAACTAAGAATTCAACGAGGAGTTGAGAGACTAGTGAGGGACCCGCTGCTGTATAATCGTGGGGTCCACTTCATTCAAAGCACCCTCTAGCTCCGAAGAGATTGAATAGCCACCCGAGACCGATGTAGGAGATTTCGCCACAAGTGAGCGATAATTTTCAATGGGGAGCAAGGGCACTGTATTCAGGTCCCACTCCAGTCGTCTCAGGGTGGCTTTGTTGGGCCCGGTGTGTGGACTGAGTGGAACAATGGAGGGCAACAATACCTCCCCTGTCATCTTCGATTCTTCAAGGCGTCTCAAGTGTGGGGTTTGACAGGTCTTGACGTAAGATGGACACCAAGAGATACACGTTGGGTTAAGGACTGATGGTACTTGGGTTCAATAGAGGAGGGGCTGTTTGGACAGGAAAAAGAGATGTTTTAAAGGTACTGGAAAGTGACGATTTTTTTTAATGATGATGGGGGCTAAAGGCGGGCAACGAACTCTTGGGATTTCACACACTCGATGACAACAACGAAGCAATATTCACAAAAGTCCTTAAGTATCATTTGGTAAGACGCTTTTTGGGCGTCTGGTTATTTCGTCATTCACAAGGAAAGTTATGTTAAGTTTCTATTTTATGTCGTCGAGAAAGACTCTGCTAGGGTCGACATATCAGGCCATTAACTATTTGGAGCAAAGGTCCTTTTGGTTGGTACACAGTTTGCAACTGCTTACGATATTTTCTCATTTCTTTTTATTCATCAGAGGACGCAGTGACTATTTTTTTAAAACAAAGTATGAAGGTTGATGGTCTATAATCACATGAGACAAATAATAATAATTTATACAAATAAAAAAGCTGAATAATGCATATGAATAAACAAACAATAATAATCTGAATACAAATAAAGCACAGACGAGTGCAAGAAAAAAACACGCAATCATACGCTTTAATTAAAAATGTGAATACAAATAAACAAACAGACAAATGAAATAATAAACAATCAGTTATACGCTTTAATTCCAAATCTGAATACAATTAGAAAACCGCAGGATGGAACAAATGAATAAACATCGTTACGCTTTAAATAACAAACCTGAGTAGAAAACAAAACAGAAGGGTGAAACAATAAACAAACAACAATAATACACTATAATTCAAAATATAAAAAAAAAAAAAAAAAAAAAAAAAAAAAAAAAATCAAAATCTGTTTTCCTCACAGTTTTCCCTCCCTACAGTGTGGAACCAAAGACCAAGTGTCTTTTGTCATAAAAACAACCAGGACCCTCTCACTTTCTTAAGCCCTTTGACATCTTTTGTAATATTGTCAACGACCAGTGTTTTGTAATTGTCAAAGACCAGTCTTCTCACTTGGTGTAACCCACCATATGCACAACATAACAAATCTGTGTGAACATTTTGAGTCAATTGGTCATCGAAGTTGCAAGAGAGTAATGTAAGAAAAACACCCTTGTTGGACAAAATTTGGTGTGCTTTCAGATGCCTAAAAAGGGCTTCATGCCTGAAATCTTTAAATATTATTTGATTTAGCAATTATTTTGAGTAGTTACCAGTGTCCAGTGCCTTTAAAACAAGAGGGTCAAAGTTATTTCACGTGAAAATATTCTGGTGGTCCCGTGTACTGACCACCAGGTCGCCGTGTTGTTTTAGTTGACACACGGTACAACCACGGCAAAGAAACTCCGCTCCAACCGGAAGAAATGGATCAGAGAGACAAATATGGATTGTGATATTAATATACATGATATTGATATGGTGGACTTCCAGAGCAATTGAAGAAAAAAAGTACAGAGAAATGTCATTGAACCTAAGAGGTCATGGAGTTTAGAGTATTTAATAGTCTTTCTTTTCAGATCCTTTGTCCCAATGTATATCTTTGTTTTGTACTAATAACTTATATCTAGTAAATTATTTCATTATTTCATGCGAGAGAATAATGACCGAAAAAAAACACCCTTGTCGCATAATTTTGTGTGCTCTCAGATACTTGAATTTGAGATCTCAGCTGAGGTCTCGAATTCAATTCAATTAGTGAGAAACTACTTCTTTCTATAAAAACCACGTTACTTTAGAGTGAGCAGTTTCTCACAATGTTTTATACTTAGTATACTCCTATTATCCTTGATAGTCTATCAACAACTCTCCTTTGCTCGTTACCAAGTAAGGTTTTATGCTAATAATTATTTTGAGTAATTACCAAATAATGTCCAGTGCCTCTAAACACTTTCACCCCAAATATGGGAGAATTTGCATAAAGAAAAATATGTTTTTACAGCAATCATACGAAGTTACATATAGTCATAAAGTAAACACGTAGACATGCATTACCTTTTCTCCCACATGTAATTGTTGAAATAACGGTACCATGAACTCACTTGCTATTCACCGATGAATAAAAAAAACAAAAAAAAAACAGAAATAAATCTGTGACTCTTAATCCCATACCCTGCCCGTCAAAATGATATAGTTTCATTCTTACCCAGCGCACATGTTTCCAACAGATTCTCAACTACATTGTAAAAAGAAACACAGAAAAAAAACCACCACAGAATAACAAAAAATGAAATTGCGGAAATGTTAATGTCACCCCATGCTGACTGAGCAAACAACAACTGCGACCCTCGTCCTCCATTTTGAGAGAGAAAAACAGACGGTAAAAAAAAAAAACCTCTGCAAATAAAAAGTACACCAATCTTTCCCGCTTCTTTCCTGTGTAGTTTTACCGTCGGATATGTGATATTCATAACCTTCGATTCCTTGGTACCCCGTGCTTTTTCCCGGGTTCTCATCTTGCGCGTGCACGGCTCCATTACAGTGCTCGGGGCGTAATGCGCAAGACAATCCGACTCGGCTTTTTCACACCTTTTGTGAAAACAGGGCCCAATTTCATGGAGCTGCTTATACGCAGAAAAATATTGCATAACCAATTTCTGCTGAGTACAATTGAACAGGATGCCACTCACAAATTGTACTACGAAATGCACAAAACTTTTTGGCTCTGCTTTCATAGAGCGTGCTTAAAGGCAGTGGACACTATTGGTAATTACTCAAAATAATTATTAGCAGAAAACCTAACTCGGTAACGACCAACGGAGAGCTGATAGTATAAAACATTGTGAGAAACAACTCCCTCTGAAGTAAACGCAGTTTTTGAGAAAGAAGTAATTTTCCACGTTTGATTTCGAGACATCAGAATTAGATTTAGAGGTCCCGAAATCAAGCATCTGAAAGCACACAACTTCGTATGACTAGGGTGTTTTTTCTCCCAGTATTATCTCGCAACTTCGACGACCAAATGAGGTTAAATTATCACAGGTTTGTTATTTTGTATATAATGTTGAGGTACACCAAGTGAGAAGACTGGTATTTGACAATTACCAAGTGTCCAGTGTCATTAAAAACACTGGACACTATTGGTAATTGTCAAAGACCAGTCTTCTCACTTGGTGTATCTCAACAAATTATGCATAAAATAACAAACCTGTGAAAATTTGATCTCGATTGGTCGTGGGAGTTGCGAGATAACTATGAAAGAAAAAAAAACGCCCTTGTCACACGAAGTTGTGTGCTTTCAGATGCTTGATTTCGAGACCTCAAATTCTAAACTTGAGGTCTCGAAATCAAACTCGTGGAAAATTACTTCTTTCTCGAAACTACGTCACTTCAGAGGGAGCCGTTTCTGACAATGTTTTATACTATCAACCTCTCCCCATTACTCGTTACCAAGTAAGGTTTTATGCTGATAATTATTTTGAGTAATTACCAATAGTGTCCACTGCCTTTAACATCCACTGTGAAATTGTTATAATGTTTGTTATTAAGAAGGTAACTTTTGCTGGTAAGATGTTGTTTGTTTGGATGTTGTCCTTAGCATTGTTGGTAAGGACTGGCATTTGCTAAGCTATTTCCATTTGTTTTTTAGTGAATGGTGATTTGGCAGTGAGCTGTGTTTCAGGGGGAATGCACTCCCGAAGTGGGCCGGGTTAAGTTTCGCAACACAATCTAGACACTTCCTTATACTATTGTTATATACTAAAAAGTATCCACGAACAAGCTTTGACTATATACATGGGATGACATAAAGGCCCACTTTCAGAAACCTGCTAAGCAGCATTTCACAACAAATGTCTTTGGTAGGTAAAAAATGAGTGGGCACCAGTTGCAACAATATTAACTTCATGTATTTTGTTCAAAAACTACACTTTAGTGTCCAGTGCCTTTGGTTTATTTTCGAGAGGAAATCAAATTAAGAACGTCTTGAGTAAAGAAAAACGAAACATAAATATGGTGTATTTTAGTTTCATGTGAGAGTTATTATGCTAGCGGCACTTTTGATTAAGGTTAATTCACAAAAGAAAACTCATGTGAATACTAAGGTAGAGAAAGCTTTTGGTTTTGAGCTCGATGTTGTCAGCTTTTGACCGGCGTAAGTTTGACTTCTTGGCGAACCGCTATAGCAGGGAACCCTTCGACCAATCACAATACCCCGTGTTGAAAGGCCGACGCCACGCACACATGGCATGGGTAGTTCCGCTGCGTTCCACCGTGCCATTAGCTCGCATGATTCCTACCGCCTCTTCGTGCCGTTGGTTTTTTTTTAAGTTATTTTGTTTCTTTGCCGCCAAAAAGTTGGTTTGGGACCAACTTAACCTTGAGAAAAAGTCGGCTCTTGCACTGTTAACTGGGTGTTTTTCTTCCGATAGGGTTGGTACAGAAAAGCGGGTTTCTTCAGTGCAGGTGGCGCTTGGAGTTCGGCGGTAAATTTCACACTTTTATATTCAGCGTGGATAATGTGCACGGTACGAACGTAAACACTGGGCGCAGCGCAAAAACACATTGGTTGAAACCTTGACCCCGTTTTTTTCTGTTTAACTTTTTGTAGTCAACGCCAGCACCAAACAGGCCCCCGTGATCCCTGCACGGGGCCCGCAGAGACACCAAGTCTGGCTTCCCCAGAGGATCAAAATAATTTAATAATAATCCGAAAAGAGAGAGAGAGTAAAGAAGAAAAAAAATCAAGCGAAGATTTTTGTTGTTATTGTTAGTCTGTATTGTTATTATGAGAGCAGGCAATATGTGTTGCGGTATAAAAAAAAAAAAAAATGGAGGCTGGTTTTGTTGGTTGAGGGTGGAGGGGGTTTTAGAGAAAGCGACAAGCAAGGACGACTTGGCTTTTGGGAATACCTTGAAAAAGACACATGGTTAACACGTGTATAAAGTCAGCCCTAATCTAAGGTGGGACATGTGTCCTCTTGTTGATAGGGCCCAAGAAAGTCTGCTCTCCGATCAGGTTGCGATCAAATGGATTTCGTTCTCACTTTCTCCTCTCTCCATTACAAAGTCATAATCGTTGGCAGATAATATTTTCCCCCACTTCTGAAAATGCACTTCTTAAAGACACTATTGGTAATAACTCAAAATAATTGTTAGCATAAAACCTCACTTGGTAACAAGTATTAATGGGGAGAGGTTGATAATAAAACATTGTGAGAAACGGCTTCCTCTGAAGTGACGTAGTTTTCGAGAAGGAAGTAATTTTCCATGAATTTGATTTCGGAGACCTCAGATTTAGAATTTGAGGTCTCGAAATCCAGCTTCAGAAAGCACACAACTTCGTGTGACAAGGTTGTTTTTTCTTTCATAGTTATCTCGCAACTCCGACAATCAATCGAGCTCAAATCATTTCACCGGTTTGTTATTTTATGCATTTGTTGAAATACACCACAATTACTCAAAATAATTGTTAGCATAAAAACATACTTGGTAATGAGCGATGGCGAGATGTTGCTAATACATTGTGAAAAACGGCTCCCTCTGAAGTAACGAAGTTTTGAAAGCAGTAATTTTCCACTTAAAGTATTTGAAATGATTGAGGTCTCGCGTGAGGTCTCGAAATCAAGCACCTGAAAGCACACATCACAATGGTGTTTTTTCTATCTCGCAAATTCGACTACCAAATTGAGTTCAAATTTTCACAGGTTTGTTATTTTATGCATATGTTGAGATACACCAAGTGAGAAGGCTGGTCTTTGACAATTACCAAAGGTGTCCGGTGTCTTTAAGGGTTGAAATTGTCTTCAGTTCAAATCGTTTATTTGATGCAACAATAAGCAACCCAAGTGAACAGTGAGCTTTATTCAAACCACTTTAGCAATCGCTGCAGGAATGTGCTTAGCACGATAAGTTGCTTAGCATGAAACTTCTTCCTTGATAAATTGGGCCCAAGTGTATACGAACCATGGCCCAATTTCATGAAGCCTGTAAGCATAAAAACAAGTTGCTAAGCACAGGAAAATATTGCTAACCAAAACGGTTTACCAGCCAAACTTCCATTAAGTCAACGTAGTTGTGACTGGTGGCACACTCAACGTTTGCCTAACAAAGAAATGTGTCAACCAATATTTTCTGCTGAACAGCTTTGTGAAACTGGGCCAAGTGTTCTCTAAACATAGAGGAAGGTGGCTGATGGGTGCTTCCACTAAAAAGGGTGAAAACTGAGTCTAGTGAATATTTTGTAGGCCTTCAAAATATATACAAAGATTTGATATGTAAAGAGGGTATATACAGTGTAAAACATTTCCACAAATTGAGACGTGGGGATTGTTGACTTCCAGTTTGAAGTATTTAGGCCCTGAAAAATGTTTCGTTTGGTCGAGAGGTGTCGGAGTGATGTTTGTCAAGATGTGCGCAAGGACGATTATAAATTTACATAGGTGTTGGGGTTTTATCAAATTGAGCAGAAGAGAGTTCAGGAGTCAATGGGTAATGTTATATTTACTTGAAAAAGCTGTGAGACTTATAGGTACTTTAAAGACACTGGACACTATTGGTAATTGTCAAAGACCAGTCTTCTCACTTGGTGTATCTCAACATATGCATATACAAACCTGTGCAAATTTGAGCTCAGTTGGTCATCGAAGTTGCGATATAATAATGAAAGAAACAACACCCTTGTCTGATTTCGAGACCTCAATATTATAAATCTGAGGTCTCGAAATCAAATTCGTGGAAAATCACTTCTTTCTCGAAAACTACGTTACTTCAGAGGGAGCCGTTACTCACAATGTTTGATACTATCAACCTCTCCCCATTATTCGTTACCAATTAAGGTTATATGCTAATAATTTGTTTCAGAACTTACCAATAGTGTCCACTGCCTTTAAAGGTATTTTATTTTAACACTTAGCACTTTGCACTGTTGACCACTGATGAAAACAAAGTAGGTAATCAATGGTGAACAATACACACCTGTATTTTTTGAATGCAAACGCCCCTCATAGTAGAACCTTGTCGAGAAGCATCTTAATGTGTTATGGTTGTACCCGCAAGTTCAAATATAGTTTTTTCTATAAGTCATCTCAATCTGGTAAAATAAAAGAGGGGGTATCTATCTCATCAGCCACGCCCATTTTGGAACCACCTTTTGAACATCTGCGTGCAAGCCGGCTCCAGCTTTTGTTCCCTCCATAACCAATTTGCTTGTTTAGAATTCATCAATTCTTCCCTCAGCACAAAAAAAAAAAAAACTCCTGAAGTTTTTTTTCTACACTTTTTTTTTTAATGAAGTCCACGCCGTCCTTGTGTAATCCTGCAACTGTCTGTCAATTTGTTTGAGATTTCCTAAGGGGATTTAACTGTAAATATAATTTAATCCCTTTAAATCCAGCGATTGAGTGCTTTACATGTGCGTTCAGTTATAAGCTTCTGGTATTTGGTACACAAACACATCACCGGGTTAAAATGTGTTGGACACCGGGGTTACCAGAAGGGTCTCTTTCCCCCATCGTGGTCAAAATCCTTGGTCAAAGAAAAAAAAAACCTACCAGAGTATTCGTATAAAGCCCGGTTCATACTTCCTGCGAATGCGAATGCGAAGTGAATTTGACGTGAACTTGACGGCACCCCTCCTTTTGCATCGACATTTGCAATTGAGTTGAGCAGAGTTAAACTGCTGCGATCTAATCATTGCGAATTTGTGACGTCAACCCTTGTATCGCATTCGCAGGAAGTATGAACCGGGCTTAACTACTGTACAATCACCAAACATTTCACCAAGCCTTTGCGTAAACGGTCGCCTGAATTGTTGTACCTTTTCACACCAAAGAGTTGATATTCTGATGCATATTCGAGTATAACATGAGTTTACCTTGGAGTTTACTAAGTAAAAATGTCAAAGGAGAGCACGTCAATATATAAAAGGAGATATGTCCAAGTTTTTTTTGTTCTTTACCCTAGTCCTTTTTGATCCACTATGCCCTTGGGGCCCGGGCTCACCGCAAAGGGTGCCGGAGCGAGCGGATCGGTTGCAATATTGCCACGGGTAGGATCCCTCGACGAAACCGTAGACGTCTACGCTAACAGCCACGGGCGTGTTTTCGCAAGGCAAAGCCAGCAAGGATTTGCTTTGACAACACGGGTTAGGAATGGGGGTGATGATTGGTCTGGATTAGGGGGACAAGCCAGTCAATGGACCCGTAAGTAGAGAGTAGGGGGACGACAAGGTAGCAGTTTTGCCAAAAATAATTGTCAAATGGGGTGAAAATAGTAGACGAAAAAACGACCGTTTTGTATATTACTACACTCTCCTATATACAATGTAACAGAGTGAAAATGTTACTCTTATTTAAGAATGACAGCCTCTACACTCTTTTTGAGTTAAACTTTGGAACGAACTTCACTCTAAATCGAGTTGAAAGTACCCGTCTTTCACTCTAAAAAAAGCTGCGCGCCATGTGGCTCTTTGCAAGATGGGGGACTAAACAAGTGTTTGTCACTTTTTACATTAAGAGAGTACAACAATTTTTATCTTGAAAGTCGATAAGGAAGTTTCTTTATTCCAATACCAGTATGCCAAGGCGACTTTCTGTCTGAGTAAACAGAGGAAGATGCGTTTGAAGACCTGAAACGCTTCTCAGATTGTGTATTTCAATTACGGATTAATATTCTTGCAATCCCGCTCCAGATTTTCGTTGATACCTAAAAAACGCAACAATCTTTTAAAAATACATTTTTTACTATAATCTCCATTCATATCGGATTTAAAAAAAAAATCAAAGTTTTAAAACAAATCATACAAAGGTATACTTTGCCTTGAAATTAATTATTTGAATACCAAATCTATGTGGGAAATGTCTAGAACCTTTATTATCAGGGAAAATGCATTGTACATTGCTATAACAAAAAAGTTAGTATGTCTGCTAAGTTAAGGGAAATCAATGTTATAAATGATAGGTTTATGGTTCAACATTGAGGCTTTTGCTAACTCCTCAGAGATGATGTAAACTGCAATTTCATATTATTTGAAATTTGTTGTAACCCTTCGCCAGGGTAATAGGTTATGTTTCTTTTGGATTAAGCAATAATTCAAATCAAACCAAATTATATCAAATAAATTTAGGTTTATACAGATTGGCCCTGAAGACGATCAACAATGGCCATCTCACGTTCATCATAACATTTAAAGGCAGTGGACATTATTGGTAATTACTCAAAATAATTATCAGTATAAAACCTCACTTGGTAACAACTAATAGGGAGAGGTTGATAATAAAACGGCTCCTTCTGATGTGACGACTTTTTCACGAATTTGATTTCGAGACCTCAAGTTTAGAATTTGAGGTCTCGAAATCAAGCATCAAAAAGTACACAACTTCGTATGACACGGGTGTTTTTTTTTCATACTTATCTCGCAACTCTGACGACCAATCAATCTCAAGTTTCACAGGTTTGTTATTTTATGCATATGTTGAGATATACCAAGTGAGAAGACTGGTCTTTGACAATTACCAATAGTGTCCAGTGTCTTTATAAGGTTGTACCACAAACCTCTCCTAATTTGACTGTTTCTTCCAATAATATTGTTTTAAAGAATCGCCTATACATCTGCGGAAACCATGTGTCAGTGAATCATGTCTAGCGACAGTGTATTTGTCCTTTCGCTTTCACTATGCTTTGTTTTGTTTTGCGAAACACACGAGTTTAGAGTCCTCAGTTGCAGGTCAAAGGCACTATGGACAATATTGGTAACTACTCACAATAACTGTTCAGCAAAACAACTTACTTGGTAACGAGCAATGAAGAGCTGTTGATAGCATAAAACATGGTTAGAAACGGCTCCCTCTAAAGTAACATAGTGTATGAGAAAGAGGTAATCTCTCACTCAAATACTCATAAAAACTTTAGACATGAAGCCTTTCACATAGGCATCTGAAATGTGTGCAACAGTGTTTTTTTTTCTTTCGTTATTCTCTTGCAACTTCGATTACCAATTCAGTCCAAATCTTCACAGATTTGCTATTTTATGCGTATGTTGGGATACACCAAGTGAGAATACTGCATGATCTTTGACAATTACTAAAGGTGTCCATTTGAGATAAAAAATGATGCTTACACTTACAGTCATCATGATTGCAGAATGAGTTCTAAACATTTACAATTGGATTGACCGAATTAATATCATTTCAATTGAATATCACATTTTTAATCTCATGACTGCGAGATGATAAATTAAAAATGTTATCAGGATAGATCATTGCGTCTTTATTGCAGAGTTTCAAACTGAAAACGAGTCACGCTGAAGAAAAATAATTTGATCAACATTCTTAAGCCATGATCAACAAATAAGATGAGGGATGCCACAAGCACTCGAAAGTTCACCCATGGTTCACCCCTCAGTGCCCCTCCAATACACCCCTGTTTGTCTTCCCATAACTTCCTCTGACGTTTCTGACTCCTTACTTCCGCTCCAACCATCAGTTGTTTTCTTCAGGTATAGCGTCCCCCCAATCATGAGAGCGCCCGGTAAAAAACACATTTTCTCCTCTCAGCTTCTCAGCAGGAGGTAAGAAGGAATTCTCAAGACGCTTGCTCATGGTGGATATCATTTCCATTCCTGAGAGTCCGCGCTCAGAAACCCAACAAAATGGTTTATGCAGCGGTCTGTAGTGAAAACAAAAGCCTACCCACCACCTCTTCATCTCTATCACATTAAACACACATTAACACGGTGGTATTGGTTATAGAAGATGTTATGCTTAACTCCGAACCGAGAGTATAGGGTGTTACTCGAAACCCCTACTCCGGTAGTAGAACTGCATCACCCGGTATCCCCCCCTACACCACCCTACATTTTGGTACCCACGATACCATTGACCGCGGCGTCTTATGCCCACCTTTTTACAAAACCAGCTAATTGGCTTTCAATGGCCCGGGGGTCTCGACGCTTATCACCTGTTCCACTTCACCATTATTTTTATACATATTTTATTGCTTGGGCAATTTCTCCCGGAAGATGATTTTTTTTCTTCTCTCCATCCACCGTGTCTCTTTGATCTTGCCATACGGGTCGGTAAGCCTACTCTCCACGGCAAGGTAACCGAGTCCCGATCCGCCATCTCTGTAGTCGTCACCGCAGACTCCGAAAAAGATCAAAGCGAAACTCAAAGACTTGTCAACTGTCTTTTTTAGTTTCTTGTCCGTCATCCTAAGATGACATTTAGCAGATGAAGGGTTCAGGCACGTATCGTTCCAGGAATATCCTATGAAGTTGTTGTGATCACTTTTTGATTCGTGGGCATCGAAACATCTGCCATGTTATTTTTGTTTCCAGCCCGTAAAGTGACTCATGTGACAGCGTGTGTTTTAACAGTGTGCCCTTTAAAAACATAATTGTGATATCGATGGAAAGGCACAAACAACGGGTTGAAAAATACTGTTGCAATTGTCTTGTAAAGTTGAACTGGTTGGTTTAGAAAGCTATCCTGGTTGGTTTGAATTATTTTATTACAAAAACTGAAATAATTTGGTGAAAGTTTCAAAACGAAAAGGTGAACAAACTTGATGTAAGAACATTCAAATTGGTGTCTACTTAGATTTTGATGTTTTTTTCAAAATATCATGCAATTTTTCCTTTGGTCACAATGTGATAATTTTAATAAAATATACCAAAAGTTATACCAATATACCTTAAAAAAAGCAAGAAAGGTACTGTATTTTTTATTAAAGAAGTTGATGTTTTCATAAACTTCGAATTTTGAATTTCCTTCTTTTAATCATTAATTGCCAAATATGACAATTCAACAGTTCCCAAACTATTATTAACCCATGGTCGTACACTTTGTGCATACCCAATCGAAGAGCATTGTTACTAACCTCAACCATAAACGTTATCCATCCCTAACTTAAACCATAATCCATCCTTAACTATAACCATAATCCATCCTTAACTATAACCATAACTGTAACTCGGGAACCTTTGCTGTGGTCATTTCTGTTATGGTGAGTTTTTCGTTTCCGGTCCCACCGGCGGTTGGTTCTCTTCGGCCGATTTTCGGACCGGCTGATCTGCCTGAAAGACCCACAGTGATATTTCTCTTGAGGCGGTGGAAAACACAGCAGAGTCCGGTGATTGTTGAATGACCATTTCACATCACGGCAACAATCGGCCATAATCTGAACAAGTTAAAAATGGAATAACATAATTATCTCAAATAACGCAGACATGTAACTGCACTCAGTGAAGTCACTCGCTCAAAGGCAAAAGTTTCAAATATCATGTCTTTTATAAAGGCACTGAACACTATTGGTAATTACTCACCATAATTAGTAACATAAAATGGAGAGCTGTTGATAGTAAGCCTTTTAGTATGTACCTGAAAGCACACAAATTAATTGTGCAACAATGGTGTTTTTCGTTCATCATTCTCTTGCAACTTCGGCGACAAATTGAGTCAAAATTATCACAGGTTTGTTATTTGATGCATATGTTGGGATACACCAGGTGAGAATGCTTTTCTTTGACAATAACCAAATACTCATGTCCAGTTCCTTTAAACTAGAGTATGGAGTAAAATTTTGATATTATTGGTGACTAATTGTTTGCAATAACAATACAAACCAATGACAACAGTAAGAAGCATTTTTGATGACATGAGGACACGTCATTCGTTGAAAATAGCCACGTGGTCAGCTCCCAACCATTATATTGGCCAGACGATTTTGAATATTCATGAATGATAACAGTGGCCTGAACGTGATGCTAATTTGCACCTACTTTGCATCTAATTAGCATAGAGCGGTTAAAGACAGTAAAGAATGACACGAGAGGAATATCAATATTCATTATTCAGATAATTTATTATAAAAATTCTATATAATTTACAATAATGTAATTTATTGAGTAGTTGCTTTAAATCCTATCACAGAGTTTCGAAGAAAAGAAAAGGGTGGGTAAAATGATAAGCCGTGATAAAAATAAATAAAGAGAAAAGCTAGGACGAAGCCAAAAAAAACTTTCAGACGACAGTGATTTAGCAAGGGTCCATTGCTTATTTTTTAGCATGGTTGCGAAATTGTACACAATGCACCTCGTGTGAAAGGAAAACATTGTTTATACTGTCCATTAGGACAGCAAATTTGAGATTTCACTGGGGACCCTGGACATTCCAAACATTGTTGTCCTTGTTGCAATTTGTTTAACAACCATGATCAACATAAGCAAGGGACCCCTGCTAAAATGCTGACGTGTGAAAAGGGCTAGAAGTAAGTTTTTAAATGTGTGCGCCGTCATAATTATGATGACGTCATCATGACGTTAAAGGAGGATGTAAAACCAACGAGTATGCTAGGGGAGAAGATTAAAAAACAGTGCTTTACTTCAGATGGGAGAAAATATTGCATGATTTTAAGGCAGTTATAATTTGCATTTAAAGACGAAGATTTGCTGTAGTTGCTCGTACAGAATAAAAAAAAAGAAAAAAAAAAAAAAAGAAAAACAAGAAAACGGACTTAATTCTTTCTTCTTTTGAAATCAGAGTTTGAGTGATGTCTCAGGATCAGATTGAATGGGTAAATTTAAGATGATTGAACTTTGTGACCAACTTAAAAAGAAAATGGAATTCTGACCAAAGATCGGAGAGTCACACTGATAAATAATTTTTTTTTTTCGTTTATGGGCGCCAGCTTTTGAATGCATTTGGTCATTGAATCAGGACGATTTGTTTGGTAAAACGGTGTTCAGTTTTGTGTTTGGGTTTAACAAGATTCTACTAAGAACCAAAAGGAAAATGTCAAAGTTCTAGGGTTGAATATCTAAAATTGTCAAGTTTAGACAACGAAAGAAATTTGCAATAATTATAACTTTTGTTTAAATATGCATCAGAACAAAATAATAATAATAGACGGAGAGTGTTGCGTCACTAACAGACCCCCATAACACCCACATAATTGAAAAGGAAACATTTTCCAACATTTGCGTATTATTCTTAATTAAAAATGCCTTGATTTGTAATTCTTACTCTCATTTTATGTTGGTCAATAAAATGAAAAAAATAAAAAGTAAAAAACAAAATTACGATATATCAAAAACCAAAATGTAGTTTTGTTGCATTAAAATATGCATTCATGACTTGCATTCAGAACATTATTATTAATTTTTAATGATTGTCAAATTCTACTCACAAGTCAGGACAAACCCGGGAATATCCCCACTCTAATATAAACCGAAAGAAAAATCCAGTTTATAAAAAAATTCATAATAACTATACAACAAATATAAAACATTTTAAGGTCTTTTTTGTTTTAATGGCAAGAGGTTTTTTTAAAACCAAAATGGTTGGTTTTTGTTTTTATAATGTATAGTCGTCGTAGTCTCCAATTCAAGTCTGATGTCTTTTCCATGAAAAGTTAACGTGTATTGAAGCCACAGTAAACCTGTTTGGTACCAGTTATCAGGCGGCCATTTTGAAAAACAACCTAGTTCTTCTAGTTCTTCTTAATCCACTTTAAAATTCCATTCTACTACTCCCAGAGAGGAAATTGCCGATCGCAGTTAACTTGTGTACAGTGTTTTTCAGTTTACTATGGCACTGTTTCGAAAATAAAATCAGCCGAACGTCTATACCCGATTAAATGGATTTGTTCCAACTGCTTTATGCTTTAAATCTCATAGTCATTATCTCCATACTTTCGGGCCAAATAGTTATTGTTCAATGCACTTTTAGCTTCATTAATATCATTGAATAACTACTTGGTCTAAGTCGCATGATTTATTTGAGGTGTTTTATTTTATTTTATTGACGGCATTCGAGAGAGAAAGAGAAAAACAAAAGGATAGCAGCAGTGTGCGTGAGTGTATGTCTTAAGATAAATAATTTGGTTCTGAACTAAGACAATTTGAATGGAGCGGGGCATGAACCAACGATATGTAGATCAACGCACCGGTGCTCTACCAACTGAGCTATCCAGCCCTATGTTGGCGTTCTCTTGATTAGTCAGTTGTCAGTTCTGACAAGACACTTTTTGTGAGGAGCATTGAGCATACTGAGGTGTTTTCAAACGGTTGTTTTAGATCTAGACAAAATCTGACACACACTCATATCTTTAATCATCTCTCTCTACCTCTCCCGACCCCCATTTGTCACCCTGTTTATGTCCGTATCTGCACCTCATTCTAAGTTCTATTGTCAGTTACGATTCTATAATACCTTTACTGAAATGACGTAGCCGGCAATTGGTTCCTACACATACTACTCCCAGCTTTTTGGAAACTACGGCTTTCACCACAGGCTCCGTCCCTTAAATCGCGAGACCCCCGTGTGCAACCGAACTTGATTTTTATCATCACTAAACGGAGCTGAAGTTTAAGCTGACGTGATTTCGACAAGGCTGAAAATCACAATGAGCATTTTCCAAACTTCGGCATGGTGGGCTCCGGCTTGGGCTTCTTCATACATTTTGGAGCAGTGTACATTTTATACGGTGTTTCCTATATCAAACGGAGCCCGGAGCCGGCCCCAGCCGAGGTTTGGAAAAAACTCTATGCACCTCTTTATCAAAACACCGTCATCCACGGTCGGGCTCCCTGAATGCAAGACATTGATCTGAATGCGGATTCGTTGACACATTCAAAGGAGCCAGACTCTTGTCATGTACGCCTCTGTTGTTTTGGTAAGAAGAGGACAAAGGTTGCGGCATTGTGATACAAAATGGTTTGCTTTTTCAGTAACTGTTTCTCTATAAGACAAAACTCACAATGGATTCATGAAGCCTACCGATAAAAGGTACACATGTGTGCCGTTCAAATTATGGTTTATAACTACATCTAGGAAAGGTCAGTTTTCCAAAAATCAGAAGCATAAAAAAATGTACACCTTGTCTTTGTATAGGTTTTAAAAGATTTAAACAAATCTTAAACATCAACCTGCATTGAACACTTCAAGCATACTCTGAGAAAACGAGCTCTTCGAAATCTTCTTCCCACAAAAGGGTTCTTGAACGATGTCTTTGGCTGGCTTCAAGTTGTTGTAAAGGGATCGTTGATCAACAAAGTTCTGTGGTCCCGGTGCCTTTGGATTCTCATCGACATTGCAAAAACCCAAAGTTCCAAGTTGTTGCATGCTCACTGGTGGCACTGTACTGTGTCCAATGAGCCCTCTTGAGGTATAGGTGTATATGGTAGACGTTTATCATGCTACCCCCATTTCGGTCATGTTCCTCGTATCGAATAACAATAATGGATGCTAATAATCCTTTGCAAATAGGAACCAGACTGTTTTGTTCTTCCAACCTCGGTTTGGTTACATTGATATCAATGGGAGAAATTCAAGATGGATAAACCATGATAAAGGTCGATAGGAGTGCACTGTTTGGTTTGGATGTTACAGACAGATATTCCCAAACCTAATAATGCCACAGTACTGTGTCCACTATACCTAAACATGGCCTATACTCGTCGTAGTCTTGGTGTGGTTGATAATGTTGCATGGTAATCATGTCGTACCCGTAGTTTTGTTGCTGTTCAGTCTCAGTCACGAACCAAACCCAAGAGATGTTTCTATCATCCAGCATGGAGTGAGTACTGATACAGTGTGTTTCTGTTCTTACAATTCACAAAGAAAGTTCCAGCCCTATCAATAGTTCGACGTGCTATTACTTGAACTTGGTGGAATTCTTGAACTCATGTGGGTGTTATTACTGTTACCACTGTTTACCGGGGAGGGCTCATTGCTGGGCGGTGTGGGCATACCGCCTGCCGTCTGGCACACGTACCACTCGCTCAGGTTGGTCGCCGGGTTGCTGTTGGTGAGGCTCGGGGCCGGGGGCATGCTGTTCCCGATCCCACCACCACCAGCTCCACCTCCTCCCTGTGACTGCGATGACTCGGAGCTCGTCGTCGGTGAGGTGGCCGCGGGTTCGAACACCCCCGGGGGTGGGGGTGATTTGCTATGCACCTTCATGTGTTTCCGGAGAGAGCTTGGGTGCGTGTAGCTCTTGTCGCAGCCTCGGATCTTGCAGTTGTACGGCTTGTCCGAAGTGTGGACGTGCGAGTGTTTTTTCCGGTCGCTGGAGTTGGCGAAGCGACGATCGCAACCGTCGAACTCGCACTTGAAGGGCTTCTCACCTGTTAAATACAACAAAATTACAATTTAGATAAATCATAAATTAAATACCATAAATTAGCACCTTGTAAACCAATTGCATGGTGCTAAGGATTAGGTCTCACAATTCAAACGTAGTCCCGAATGCCTAGCAGGAAATACTGTATGTAGCGCCAGGAGTGGCCACTGAGTGGCCGATACGCCCGCTATATAAGAAATCACTATTATTATTGTTTTTTTAATTTGTACAAATAGTTCCAATTGCAGATTTATTTTTTTCATTTCAAGATTTATGGTTTTGAAGTTCAAAGCTTTCAAAATGAAGAGTTTGTTGTTAATTTGAGACTTGTCAATGTTTGTAGGGATATTCGGTAAAATACTACTATGTTGCACAAAACAGTTCGAGGTGTATTCACCCCAAATTTGAAGGACAAAACAAAAACACCACACATTTTTATTAAATAGAGTGACATCATAATACATAGGCCAAGTTATAGTTCCATTGCATCAAAATTTACAGCTTTCCATGTCACAAAGCATACTCAAAAATGTCCCTCGCAGAATGTTACACTCTTTTTACTCATCATGACAAAACACTCAAAACCACAAAATGCTATTGTACCTCCCCGAGACGGATACAGAACGCGATTTTCAAGATACAAAATAAAAACATGGCCACAAAGAACAATGTAAATTTTCGAGGATCAAAACCACAAATATTATTTTATGGTCCAGATATAAAGGGTAAGAAAGAGGTTTTCAGCGGTACAGAAAGGAGCAGTCACCAAGAACAGATGTCAGTATTGAGTTTTAACAAAGTGGGTCCGGGTAGGGGCAAGTGACACCTGGCAACACAAATGAAACAAATCTAGACAATTGCCAAGAAGATAGTCGATCACATTTAAACATTCAGATAGCTTTTGGGATGTTAAGATAACTTAAAAAAAGAAGCTTGCCACATACTTGTCAGGGTGGTGGATTTCACAAAGAGTTAAGACTCTATAGTTGTATCTTGGGTCAGTACGAGTATACTCGTTCTAACTTAGAACTAGGCTTAAATTTTTAATAATTCCTATAGGACCAGTCCTAGTTAGGACCAGTCCTAAGTTAGGACCAGTCTTAAGTTAGGTCCAATCCTCTAGGCACTGGGGTCGATTTCACAAATAGTTAGGACTAGTCCTATACAAGGTATTTAAAACGTATGGCTAGTCCTAAGTTTGGACGAGTAACTCGTCCTCACTCGAGATAAGACTATAGTCTAAACTCTTAGTGAAATCCACCCCAGTTAAAATTATAACTATCTTTGTAACATCGACCCCAGTTCAGATTTGTTCTGTTTGCATTCTGCGTACGTGGGTGCCTCCACCCGGCATATCACCCCGCTTGATTTAAGCTCTTCTGGGCCTTTCCATCTCGTATTATAGCAAGACATAAACACGCTGTAATTGCCCAGATTATTTAGATGTATTTCTCCGCATAAATTCATTTCAAGATAACGCCTTTTTTTTATTTTTTTTTTTACTCATAACTAAAAGTCACACCAACTTCTCCTGTTTCTGAACTAAATGTCGGATAATAATATTCTACAAAAATATATTGATTTCAATAGGCCTATCCACTATACAGTTACAACAAAATTAGTTCAATCCAAACTTGACAATGTTCTTAAGATATTGCATTTATAACCCCTGCTGGTTTGAAAAATTACAGAGTTTTTGTTTGTCTACAGCATGCAACTGAAACATTTAATCGATGGACGAAAATAGCCTTTTGCGCTGATGAAAAAAAAAAGATCCTGCACTTTTCCCCTTGTTGTGTTATAAAATCTTGCCTCGACCAAAAATCAGACGTAGCGTGAAAATAGAAAAGTCTAAAGCGTGAATGAACATTTTGATTAATTCAACGAGGAAAACCTCGTCATCCATGGCATCAGACCCATGTCTCAATACAGCAGCACCTTCTCCTGTTTTTGAAAGTCTTTCAACCCGATGAAAAAAAAAAAAACCACCAAACCACTGGCAACTGTAAAAATACAGCGGCGGAATGAACCAATGGTGTTGAACTGAAGTTGAGGTCAGTGCAGTATTACAATGGGGGTCCGTGCGTAATTACAGCTTCGGTGCAGACATTATTGCGCGATATTTGATTATTAAAACCGCCCTAGAATGAAGGACAATTGTGTGAAGAATTACACGCCTGATTAAACGGCATCTCAGTTATTCCGCTAAATCATTATTTTAAAATGCAAGCAGTGTGTGTCGTCGTCTCCCTACACCGTTTGCGGAGCGCGGAGTTGGGGTAGCTCGCAGCACCGTTCGCACCACGGCCGCTTCCCGGAGTCATTGGCGCGTGTTCCCCCGGCCCCGGTCCCTTACAACCCCCAACTCCCTTCCCCCCCAAAGAAACTTCTCTCTACCAATCTTGCCGAAATTGCTGAAAGGGGTTTGACTGGCAACAGAAAATCTCTTAATCTCTACAAATAAACGATTACGCCTAATTTGTTCTTCAGCCGTGTACAAGTTCAACTTTGCGTATAAAGCCAAGCAGCTTGCGATGTATCTACTAAAATTATCTTTTGAAGAAAGAAAAAGATACACTAACTATAAGTGGATTATCAAGTTTAGTGTAAATAAAATGTTGAGGTGCCAGGGACGACTATATGCTATGGATTCATTAATATGTATCAGTTAAAGGCAGTGGACACTATTGGTAATTACTCAAAATAATTATTAGCATAAAAGCTTACTTGGTAATGAGTAATGGGGAGTTGTTAATAGTCTGTTTATATAACATTGTGAGAAACGGCTCCCTCTGCGGGCGAGTTACGTGGTTTTTGAGAAAGAGGTAATTTCTCATTCAAATAATAAAAGACTTAGTGAGTTATTTACCTTGAAAGGTTTGATACTCGTTGTGAAAAAAAGGAGTCAGTTCAAACCTATATCAGTGCTTTCAATAAACCAATTTGATACGGTGACCAACCCGTGCAAACCACTGTATTTTAAGCAGACACTACTGCTCAAAGCTGTTCTGCTTAGCAAAAAACCCAGTATACAAGTCACAGACGCTACACAAATGACATGGTATTTTGTTTTGTGACCTCATTCTGGTAAGCATAATTGCGTTTTGCTAAGCTCGTCCTTGCTCTACGATTACGAATCAACAACAACAACTACAACCAAAAAACAACTATATGCAAAACAAAGCAACCGGTGTTCCTAAAAAACGTGTTCCTGAATATTTGTTACATTTTGTAATTAAATTTTCAAAACCTCTTTTTTTAATACAATATCATTTTGAACAAGTTGATTCAGCTGAGAGTGTTCTGAAACCGACCGTACATAGTATCACTGTAAATTGGCCCGCCGGCAAAATAATGATTATTAATAGCGACCGACGACAACAACAGTTTTGTAATGTTCGCTCAAAGAACAAGTTGGAAATGATGGAACAAATCTCATTTATTGTGATTAAATTCAGCTGAGTAAGTTTTGGGAAAACAATTCTTGCAAACGTGGCTCTACTTTTCCCACCAAATTATTGTTGATCATCCAACCAGGGATCGAATACACAAAGATGGTCCCTGCTAAGATGAGTTATTACAAACTGAAGGCTATAGTCCTATAGTTAGGACGAATAACTCGAGATAAAACAACTAAGGTTTTACTCTCTGTGAAATCCACCAGCAGCATTCCTTATTTGGCCCGACGCAAAAAGAGCATCAATCCCAACCCATTCCTCCACTTTACAACAAAGGGGTTGCAGCACAAGGGAAACAAAATCAATTGAATATACGAAGCGCAACGTGGACGGTATAATAAAGAGCTTGAATATACCATTGCAAAGCTTTGAGAAACATGTAACATCGCAAGCCGGTTTCCCATGATTAGAGAAGACATTTGTAGATATGCAAAGTGGAAACTGGACCCCAAGTTTACAGTCCCACTACCGCAGTGTTCTCTGCATGGGATGTTCAAAAACACCCCATCAGCAGCCTGGCTAAACTTGACAATATTTCAAGTTTCACGCCCCGTTCACGCACGGGTACTTTGTGACCGGAGAGCCGCGCCGTGGGCGCGTGAAAATGACACCGCGGAGTCCGCTGGGACGGCCCGGCGAGACGGATCAATAGGCCGGTGTTGGTCGCCTCCCCGTAAGAAGAAAAAAAGACTCGCAGAAACTGAGATTAAACTCACCTCCCAACAGTTCTTAATGTGAGTTTAAACTGCTACCACTAGTGTGGTAATGTTAGCATCATTGTTTGCAGTATCATCATGTGTGTAGCTACTTGCCAGTTGAGTTTGTTCTTTAGTTGGATAACTTTCTTGTTATTCTACTACCGTGGAGTAGATTTTTCGGATTTTCCGGGAGACTTCTCAGTTCTGAAAAGAACTGTCCTGCTTTTTAACTACTACCTGGGCGGAAGGTATAGAAAACCAGCTAGGACTACTACTTTAGCTTATAGTTACTAATTGCACTACCGCAGACTGAGTCTTAAATTGGTCTCAACGTTTCGACTAGCCTGCGCTTGTCACCCTCTGTCACTCCTTATAAATATGCTTTCCGTGCACGTAGAATTATAAAAGGAATACAAAAGGAACTACTTTTCAACCAATTTATTGTTGCCTCCCCGTTGAAATATAAAGACCCATAACCTAACCTCCCAATAGTCATTAATGTGGCTTTTAACATAATTCATTATTCTAGGCTTTCCGGGTATGCAGTCATATAATTATGGTAGTCAAAAACGTACATGAAAGTCGAGCGGTTTTGAGAAAGTTAACAGGAATTTTGTTCACCACTTGAAACCGATCGAACGTGATTTTCAGGGTCGAATGATAGACATCGGGTCGTCTGAAGAGTTCCATGGTTAGTTCAAGATGGCGACAGATTAGTACTTGCAAACTGTAAAATCGAAATCTCAATGGTAGATTTAGATTAGATTAGATTTCTTGATTAAGTCCGCATTGAATATACAGATAGTTGTGCAACTAAAACATTGGTTAAAGGTTTTCGGTACTTTTTGTACGACACAAAACACAAGTACACTCCTCCCAGATTTTACATTAAAGTTACACTGTTTGAAGGTAATGATGGCAGAGAGGTTCCCTGAAACTTCTAAAGGTACCTTATATGACATACATCTTCATATTCACAGTGAGTAGGGATTCATGTCATGGTCAAAAACTTGATCTACAAAAGGTATCAAAATTACAAACAGCTTATCAATAGCACAAATCCGGTAATGACCTGACTTTTCGACTCGACCATAGCAGAGTCTTTCTCGAAGGCTAACATTCAAAGACTCTGCATGTTTTAAAACGTCAGGCAATTGACAATGTTTTTTTACGTAAAAGGAATGAAGATTATTCAATAATAATTAACGCTCATTTTTCATTTGGGAAAAAACACGTTGAGAAAAATAGTGCTCTTGCAAAACACTCCTTGAAAACTTGATCAGTGAAGATCAAACTCTGCACGAGATCTTTGGGGATCACTCGATCCATTTAATTATCTATGTGATGATGCTTAACATTTCATGAAGTCTATACCAGAAGTTGATATAAGTCAGGTCAGACGCCATCTTGCGTGCATTATCTAATGAATTATTCATGATCTAACGTCTGGGCCAAATCCCATACGTCTTCAAACAGTAATCTCTTAACTGGATTTCGTTTATCCTTTGTCTTCCCAATAAACGAAATGGGTGGGCTATCAGTTTATAATGTTACTCTGATCAAGCTTTTCTTGCTGTATTTTAAAGCAAACACTTGAAGTGCGGAAGTTGTTGGACAAAGGTACTCTGTGGTGTATGTTTTACATCATCAGTGGCAGTTTCACGTATGAGAATACAATCTAAAGCATATCACGATCCTCCATCTTTAGAAAAAAAATCTTCCTGGAAACGTAGACACCTTTCTTGATACTTGGAGAGGAAGTTGGATTCATCTTTGTGACAATCGCCTTGTCATCACAGTAGAGACATTGTCAAACAAAACAAAGAAGTACAAAGGTTTCGTTGTTTCCATCAGACTTGATCAAAAGCCTTGCCATGTATCAAACTCTTGTCGAGTCAAGTTATGAAAGTCTCAAGATTATTATTTTACATATCTGGTTATGAAACCAAGGATGCCTCATAAGTGAATTTAAATTAATCACTGCACATCACAAGCCTGTAAAGAAGGGTTCTTGATAATGTGAACCAGAAACACCGGGGTTATTCCTCGTCCAAGTCATGTCTAGCCATTGCACTCCACTGCAGAAAGTAAGAATCTTCAGCGATCTTGAGTTGTCTGTTGCACTGCCATAGAACACAGTTGGGGCATCCCAACAGTACAATTCAAAACGTTGAAACCGGTCACAACTACGGTTGGGACGATTCTCAAGTTGGCGCAGAACAACACCATGACAAGCAAATCAAATAAGCAAATCAAAACCAAAGCACTTCACAATAGTTACTTCTTAACAAGGTACAGGTGGGCCTTTCCGACTGTAAAACTGTAGTTGAAACCGGTCCCAACTATAATTGGGATGATGCTTTAATTAGTACGGAACAACACCATGACTTGCCAAAATATTAAGCAAATCAAACCAAAGTACTACACACCACGAGCTTGCACCAGCTTAAGTTGGGATGTCCAATTTGTAGCACTCTAGTTGAAACCGGTCCCAACTATGGTACGGAACAACACCATGATTTGCCAAAAAAAGCAAATAAAACCAAAGCACATATATGAAGCACTGATCAGGCAATCCCATAGCTGGGCCTTCACAATTCTACTCGTAACGTAACGTAAGTTGGGACGTCCCCACTGCAACCCTCAAGTTTGGACAAAGTAAACAAAATGTACCCATTCAAAAACCATTGATGTGTAGGCTTTAACAATTAATTAGCAGATCAAGCGAGAACGGGTGATAATTACATCCGCTGTGTTGACATTGTCTGTCGTAAACATATTAAAAGTATCAGCTAACAAAATCAGGGTCTGAATGATGGAGGGGTATTTGGGAGTTCGAAGTTGTTTATTTATTTCAGTCTGTGGTGATAACTGTGACTGACTGCTCTGAGTGAATTTCAAGAATGCATTTCAAATGCAGACACGCGTTTAGACTGTTAATTGAGTTTTTAATCGAGGAAATTTAAACGAACGTAATCGTGAAGTTTATTCGACGTACATTTGTATAAGGCTTAACCCCACAATCTCCACACACTACGTGGTGTTATACAACAAAACAAAACAAAACATTATTGGTTCATCATAGTGCAAGGGTTTTGTAGCAAGTACGAGTACTTGTTACCAATTCACCAAAGTTGACATACAAACCGTTAAACACAAGTTCAAATCTTAGTTACATTAGAAAGTTCATGTGGCATGCCTACCCATTGAGCTACACGAAAGCTCCATGGCTTACCCAACTCTTTCAAAACCATGTAGGTCATACTCTTCTTTCAACTTTGCTCATCGCATAATCTTCACACAATATTTATTTAGTGTTAACACAGCAGGACTAGCTTATATTATAGCTGTATGTGTCAATACTGAACCGGGAACTAGTAACCACCAATAAAGAAGGCACACGCGGGAGTAACTTCACCACTTATAACTTCTTTCAGTGCTTTTTTGAAGAAGTAAACACCTCTTTCTTTAAAGTTTCGTCAGCCCCAAATCAAGCCCCGAATCATTACACCTTGTTACTTTTAATCACAAGTCCACACTGTAGGAGACGATTGTGCTGGGTACTGGACACCTTTGGTAATTATCAAAGACCAGTAATAACGAGAAGTTTCGAGCAAATAATAAAAGAAAAAACACCCTTGTCGCATATAGTGTGTGCTTTCAGATGCCTTGAATTCGAGACATCAGCTGAAATCAAATATTTTCGTAAGAAATACTTATTTCTCAAAAAAACTACGTTACTTCAGAGGGAGCCGTTTCTCACAATGTTTTATACTATCAACCTCTCCCCAATACTCGTTACCAAGTGAGGTTTCATGCTTCCAATGGTTCTGAGTATTTACCTATAGTGTCCAATACCTTTAACTGAGTAACATATTTTGAAGTGTGTGAAAACCATGCAATGATTTACTGCATGAATAAGAAGTTCTCGCGTAACAACTTCCCAGCAAGCAACTCATAAAAAAAAAACCGGAAGTGTTTTTCTGGCTGGAGAATTGTTTGTTTATTGGTGGGAGAAGTGGCGAGATCTCACTATACACTTGTCAGTCAATAGGGAGTGATGACAATCTACCATAGATAAATCATCACCTATACAGCTGTACCCCTTTTGCGCTACACACGCTTATGTCACAAAATTCCTTCACTTGAAGGATCGGGCAGCCCGCTCCCCAAAACGTGGTTTGGGTAAAAGAAAAAGAAAAAAAGACCACGGTGAAAATATTTAAAGACAGGGTAGGGTAGGGCCTATAATTTTGGTGATTGTCAAAGACCAGTATCTTGGTGTATCCTAACATATGCATCAAATAACAAACCTGTGAAAAATTTGGCTCAATTGGTCATCGAATTTGCAAGAAAAATAATGAAAGAAAAACACACCCTTGTTGAATTGGACTTGTGTGCCTTCAGATGTCTGAAAAAGGCTTTACATCTCAAGTCTTTCTCAGGGTTGAGTGAGAAATTATCTCTTTCTCAAAAACTACGTAACTTCAGAGAGAGCCACTTCTCACAATGTTTCATACCATAAACAGCTCTCCATTGCTCGTTACCAAGTTTTTATGCTAACAATTATTTTGAGTAATAACCAATAGTGTTCAGTTCCTTCAAGAACAGATCACAATACTGTCTTTAAGAATAGTTTGGCATGAACCCAGGTAAGTGTCCCTTCTGTATGCTTCAGACCTTTAGTCTAGATAGATGTATAGGTTAGCAACGAGTTAAACAATGCGGTTTTTGCAGGCAATGCAAAAGTTCCCACACGTTAAAATGCGAAATCCTGGCATGTATCAAAGAAACATTGTTCGACTTGATGAGTTTGTACAATTCATGTATTTCCATAAAGAATGGAACAGAACCGATAGTTAAATTTGCAAAAGAGCGACACGAAAAGATGGTTCGATTCATGCACATGCTTTCATAGAAGAAGGGAAACCAAAACAGGGGTTACTTCATTTAGCGCATCTTTGTAAAGAGACAATAACCAACAGATAGTACGATTCGTGTACGCGACTTCGTTGAGAGAGAACTAGATCCGAAAGATATTCCAGATCTCGTGACTTTGAAGAGTGTTCAATTACAAGAACAAACATTGCTCAATCCATGTACTTTGTTGAAGCATTGACGAAGGAAATGAACCAAGAACCAACAAATACACTAATTTGTATTAACATTTAGACACAGGTGTCACTTTGTGCAACCCTACGGTATTTTACAATATAATATTATACACAATCGTCTAGGGCCAAGACGCCCCATGTTGGATTTGTCAAGGTTACCTTCTACAAATATCCATGCCATTCACACAAGGAGCCATACTCAAAAGATTACCGACTTATTACTCATGTTCGGTAAACAAAACAACAAAATGGCTGAATAAGTCAATCCAAGTATTTCCCAGGGGAGCACCCCCCACAAGAAGTTCACACAACCAAACGTCAGACAGATACAAACTTGAAATTGTGTCATCACGCCACCCTTCATCCCCCGTGAAGGGGGGTCTCACACCTAAATATCCCAACTACCCCTGAAAACATAGCGAGTGAAATCGCCCACCATTTGTCTTGGAACTGTAAGATTTACGAGGCATAAACATGAAGTTGTTGGGTGTCGCGTTGTATGGGTTTAATTGGTTACTGGTATATGGCTTGAGGTTGACGATATATCTAAAGGGTTGATCTTTTTTGTTTTTGACACATGTGGCCACAGAGAGAGCCATTTCTCTGCTGATACCGTATAGCAGTTTACCGTAGAGCACTTTTTGTAGGACACACATGACAAAACACAATGTCCACAGATTTACATTAAACTTACACTGTTTGATGGTAAAAAAAGCTTCCCTTAAAACATTGCTTGAGAAGGTGCTGTAGGTTTTGAGAAACTGAGTAAAACAATGTCAGGAAAATAATGTTCGTCTTAAAGGCAGTGGACACTATTGGTAATTACTCAAAATATTTATTAGCATAACACCTTTCTTGGTGACGAGTAATGGGGAGAGGTTGATGGTATAAAACATTGTGAGAAACGGCTCCCTCTGAAATGCCATAGTTTTCGAGAAAGAGGTAATTTTCCACGAATTTGATTTCGAGACCTCAGGTTTAGAACTTGAGGTCTCGAAATCAACCATCTAAACGCACACAACTTCGTGTGACAAGGGTGTTTTTTTTCTTTCATTATTATCTCGCAAGTTCGATGACCGATTGAGCTCAAATTTTCACAGGTTTGTTATTTTATGCATATGTTGAGATACACCAACTGTGAAGGCTTGTCTTTGACAATTACCAATAGTGTCCACTGCCTTTAAGAGATGCCCATTATTTTAGCAGTATTTACCAGCACTGGTATTTGCGTGACGCTCCTGAAAACATAGTGTGATTTTTCTCACACAAACTTAACGACTAATGAAGCTACTTCTACAGGTAAATTATGTGGTACGTAGGGCCTACACCTTTATATTCACAGTGGGTAGGGATTCGTGTCATGGCCAGCAACTTGATCTCTACAAAATGTATCAAAACAACACATGTGTGGCCACAGAGAGAGTTATTTCTCTGCTGTGACCATGTGACACTTGTTCTTGATTTGCCGAAATTGAGATGTTTGTTCCTCCAGTTAACAGCACATTAAAACTTTAAAGCATCCCAGCCTCTCATTAGTTATTAACTTTAATTGAGAAGAGTATATTGTTCTACCATAAAGCAAGGGGTTTTATTAGTTGAGTTACGGTCCCGATGATGTATGTGTTTTTACCAAAGTAAGACAAAACGATGAAGCATTTATAAATAGTATTATGTTGAAATCTACCTCCATGGTTGAAACAAGTTTCTTCAATACCATTATGTTTAAAAGCCCAGTAGAAAGATCGTTAAAGAGTACAGATCAGCAGAAAACTTTGTCCACTTGTAATATTCTTTTCAAGACAGATCATAAGGGAATATTTGTCTGATAATAATATCAGAAAACATGAGCAGAATAGTGCGTTTATAACAGTGAAATCTGTTGCTCGCGTTTATGCAATTGTTTGTCACTGTTGCGCATATAGTTCTTCGTTCTTTGTTTAAGTTCGTAGTTTCGTAGTTTCGTAACTGAAAACTTTCCGTTGTTTTTCTAACCAGAGTTGTTAAAATAGTGTCTATACTTTAAATGTCACAAAGTTTTGAACAATGTAAGTCAAGAAACAAGTATTAACAAGGAAAAAAAGAAAAGTAGGAACAAATTCAGTTCGCATTTTTGTAAACGGAAGTGTCGTGAATAAAACTACAATCATATTTAAGGTTGATTTACTTTGAGCAAAGACCATTTCACTTTGTGGTCAGACTTTCAGGTTAAAAAACATGAAAACCCGCAAAACTTTTAGTCACTGACTGATCATTCACAAATAATTGACTTGTTGGGTAACTTTTATTGAAGCACCGGTAATTCTATGGATTTTGGGTGAACAATCAGACCCAGCGCTAACAGTGTCTCTCCAAACTACCGTAAAAGTTTATCCCATTTATACTTAAAAAATACTTAATGATAGCCCCTCTGCACAAACTCTCCCTTGTCTCATTTTGTGACATTTTCAACATCAGATATTGCATCTCTAGTATAACAATGTAACTTGGTTTGTCCCCCAGCAATATTAGAACTAGGTCAAGTGGTAATAACACACATCATAAGAAAGCAAAAAAATAATATTTTGTTCTTACAAAAGCTCAGCCAAACTTTTTCAATATTTCCAACAATGGAAAGTTCAACTTGTGACAACGGTTTGACTCGGAAGTCAACCAATAAGAAACCAGTATTACCGTTATAACACCGATCTGGTTTTTTCATGGTTTGTTAAAACTTAATCACGTCATTTCGTAAAGTGAAGTCAATTTCACATAATTCGAGCAACAATTCCACCGCTTGAAATTGACTCCTTCATTTCTCCCCCTTACCAGCTTCGACGTATACGCCACTTCATTATTACGAAAGAGCCTTTTATCAACCATAATTATCACTGTAACAACCAACCGTCAATAAACGGATTAAAAGTCAACCAATTCAGAGTTTATTAGAAAAAGGGTCCACCACGTATTGATTAAACGAAATGAAGAATAATCCACCATTGAAGCATAATTCCTAAAATGTTAACAACGTCTGAGAAATTGTCTTTTTTTTTTTTTAAAAGGGAAAGAGCAACTCGTGTGTAGGAGGCATAGACAACAACTTCCGCCGTCTAACCATAAAGCAAGATGACGACTCAACAAAACCAGCGATGCCTTTTTATCATTCATTCTTTCTATAGTGATATTTTGTTTATTAATTTCTAAACTCAAACCCCAGAGGCTCTGAACTCATTGTCTTGATTGTTGTAACGTAGCAATTCCATTTGTGATCTGCAGTATTAAGTAATCCTATTTAGTTGTGTGAAATATCTTACTACCCCCAACACCATAGCAGGGTGGGTTGAGAGACAACAATGTGACATCCGAGTTTGCACTCTACCGCAGCGGGACACCCGCCTACCCCCGCTGCCGTGAGCTACGGCAGATCATGGGCAGACACAACTCTCGATTACTGGTCTCTCGTAACCGCTACGAAGCCGGGTGCGAATCTCTCACAATGGAAACCGAGTCTATAGGGCCCCCAGAAGTATCATGGTGTGTTGACATGCATAATGTGAAATGTATCTCCCATCTTGCTTAAAGTATATACAAAAGAAGTCTCATTCACACAGTATATTCAATTGAAGAATGCTACAACTATTCGACAATTTTGCTGGTGAAAATTTTGACTGCAATTAGTAGGCCTACAGGTGAAATCACGTTATTTACGAGTAAAAACATCGAGGAACTAACTTTTTACTGTATTGGACCGGGGGGGGGGGGGGCATAACAACATAATGAAACTTGTTTAACACCAATTGAACAATAATTCGGCAAAACCATTAGAACTTTCAGAAACAAAAGTGTTACCTAAGAGTTAAATCAACTTTTTTTATTAAGACGAACCGGTTTGGAAAATAATGAACACAGCTTTTATACCGCACTATGTCACCATGAACGAATTGAAAAATTGACAAGTTTACTTCACCAATTCTAAAGAAAAAGTTGCATTAACTTTTTCTGAACCAATAATATGCCCTTGTATCTTCTGAACATAAGTTGGTTCTTGCTGTGGTCTTCAATTTTGGGGATTTTTGTCAACCAAACCTGAAATGGTTTCATTTTTTACCAAAAGGAGTTAACTTTTGAGGTGTTCTGAACTTTACAGTAACTTAAGTTTACGAGCATGTTAGAGTTTAACGCATGGCTCTAAGGTAAGGTGATATTTTGATAATTAAGACAACCCATGAGCTTTGGATGAGTGCACTTCCTTCATCATGGAGGCAATGAGGCGAATAAGTCACTCATTAACACAAATAGTTGTGATAATAAATGCAACCCTCCAGATCGTCTGGAGAATTGTTGATGGGTTCCAATTATCGAAACTACTCTCTTAAAGTTCACTCTCTTGTCCGAGTGGTGTTCGTTTCGCTCTTTTCAATCTTTTTGAGTGAAAGTGGTATGGCACAATACAGTGGTGGAACAAGTAAATCGAAACAGAACTACATATCATGAGCCTTTTTGAGGTATGGTGGACACTTTAGGAGTGCGCTGTTTTGATTTGGGTGTATACAGACAAACTTACCCAAACCTAATAGTGTCATAGTGTTATGTCCACCATTTCTCAAAATGGCTTACGGTGACCCTCCATACCGTCGGTTGGATGGATGGTTTTGAAGTTCTCAAAACTACTTCTTTCATTGGCGAAAGACAATGGTCTATTAAAGTTATACAGAAATACATTATTGACAGCTTGAAAATGAATTGTTTGCAAGTGATGGTTTTTTGTTTTGATTTTTTACCTGTATGTGTTCTCTTGTGGATCTTGAGATTTTCCGACCGTGCGAAGACCTTGCCACACCCGGGGAAGGGGCAGGGAAATGGTTTCTCTCCCGTGTGAACCCTGATATGGTTCACCAGCTTGTACTTCGCCTTAAAAGGCTTCTGTTCCCTCGGACAGTTTTGCCAAAAGCACGTGTGATTTGTCTGTTCCGGTCCCCCTACATGTTCCACGGTGATGTGCGTTACAATCTCGTGCATAGTGGTGAAGGTTTTATTACAGGGTTTCTTAGGTTCCGGCTGTTCCTGCTCGATCCAGAGACAGGACAGTTCCTGCTTGATCGGCTGTCGCATATACCGGAAGAACGCAGCGTGGCTGTGGTGGGGAGCAATGTTCATATTCATGTTCATGTTCATATTCATGTGATTATGGAGCTGTGGGGAAGTGAGGTAATCGGTACGGGGTCCGGACATCGGGTTGAATTGATCGGTCCGCATGTCGCTGGGAAGCCCCAGCCGCATTTGGCTGTTCATGGACCCACTGTGGCTCGACTGTTCGTGAAGTCCGGGGAATATCACATGAGTTGCCGAGTTGTCCACCGAGTGATGGAGCGAGCCACCCCCGGGGAACATGCTGTGATGGCTGGCACCCGAGTTGGAGGAGTACGACGGCTCGTGGGATGACAGACTACCGAGGGACGGGTGCATCCCCGAGCCGGGGAGAGGGTCCCGCCGTAGCAAGAAGTCCCGTCCCGTCGTGAAGGGCTGGCTGGGGTAACCACCGACGCTCGGGTGTCCATGGGCGTGCGAGTGGGGGGCATAGCCGTTTGACTGCGACCCGTAGTTGGCCTGGGAGGACACGATGGATGCCTCCCCCATGTGGGAGTGCTGGGGGCTAAGCTTGAGACCCCCCATGTGAGTTGTATCTGGCATCCCGTACGGGTTCATATTCAACGGCGGCATATTGGACTCGGAGCCGATGGCCTCTCCGCCGTGGCCGTGGTGGGCATGAGGAGGCAACCCAAAGCTCGGCATGCCGTTGTAGTTCTGGTGCGGTCCCACGTCGACGAAACGTAGGGCTGAGCTCCGTTTGACCAGAGAGTGGTCCATATACTGCGGGTGCAATGCTTCCGTACTCATCTCTCTTCTAATCTCTCTCTCTCGCTCTACACTCTGCTCTCTTCGCCGTAGTAGGTATTTTTTCAACGGTGGCTCGATGTGCCAATGAGGGTCCCCTACTTGCGAATGACTACCGAAACCCGGAAAACGACACGTAAAAGTGTTGCCCCTTCGTGAGCAAAACTCAGGCTTGTTAGACGCCCAGCGTGACTGAATTAGGTTTAATTATGCTTCCGCATGATTGGTCAGCATTGTGGTGAGTGACAGCTTGACGTCTGCTCCACCAATGAGATGAGGTAATTTGGGAGCCACGCATGCGTGTAATGACTCGCACTTCAACGTTGGGGTTTGTCACTGTCTATTGTGGTGTGTATATTACCATTAGACCCCACTACGGTTCCCTTCTTCTTGTTTTGTGTTGCCAATTGAATCCAATCCTTTAAAGCTCTCCACCTTCTTCTACCCCCCCCCCCCCACCAGTCAAGATGACAACTAGCCCCCTGTTGTAGAAAATGTACTTATCACAGTTGTGACTTGTGTCATTAACATAGAGATAAGAAGAAGAAGAGAGGTTTCAGAGTATAAACTAAGGAGAAGAAGTTATACTCGCACACACAGGTTGAACGAGTACAACAAACATACCGAACTGGACTGTGAAGGGACCATGAACACTTGCCACCTTTACTGTGACGGGGTTAGCCTTGAACACACACCATGAGACAAGGAGCTGCCTTATCGCCGCGTGTTGTCAATAGGCGAAGGGGGGGGGGGGGGTGTTCGGTGCTGGCTACGGCTAGCGGGCGCACTTGTAACACATACAGCCCCGTGGCCTCAGAGCCCGTAAGCCAATAGACTGAGCTCGCTAAGGTGTCCATGCGTGCTATGTCAATGAACACGCCACTATACCCCCCCCCCTTTCACACACACCTAAAAATATCTAGTGAAGTAATTAACGTTACGATAAAGCAATTTACAGTTCTGTTTTCGAATCACTGGCCCCATTGAAAAAGACGGCAACTCAAACATTGAAAAGTAACATAGCGACAACGTTGGCCCGTGTTCCTTGACTATGAAAGCTCCATCCAACGATCGGCCAAACTAGACGAACTTGGCCCCGGTTCACTGTAGCATGGCACTCCGGCACCAGTATTCGTCCGGCACGCTTGCCTCGTTGGCAAAACTCAATGCGGCGTAGCACGGCCCACTAGCACTGGTAAAATGCACAACAATTGGGCTGAATACCTAGTAGGATTTGTCGGGTTTGGCGAGCGCACTGCCAGTAGACTTCAAGGCTACACTGGTTTTTTCTCCCCCCTTATATACCGTCTGTCAACAGTACCGTTTTGGACCATTTCTTTCTGTTTTTTTGTGATGATTGAGAAAAAAAAAAGTACACGCCGGATTAGGTATGTTTCTCTGCACACATGTATCAACTGCCGTGAAAAAAAATAAATAAAAAAAATCCGAATCAGCACACGGTGCGATTAACGGCTCTACGGACCGGACACGGGTTATACAAACACGGCAAGACAAGATCTTTTATTCTCCTCCATGAATTGCTAGTATTTTTCATGCAATGTAATAAATTATTACCCTAACATCTCCGCTGAGATACGGAGTCTACCACCCCCGATCCAACGGGGACGTTTTTTGTTTGTCGAAGCCTATCAACGCACGGGTCCAGGGCGCCCTAACATTACTTGAAGATGAATGTTAAACATGTAGAGATAAGGATCAAGGTATCATTAGATCCATGAATAGGGTTATTTATGTATCTTCGTAAACGCCCGGGGTGTCTCTTTAAAGGCACTGGACACTTTTGGTATTTGTCAAAGATCAGTCACTTGGTGTATCCCAAGTCCAAATGCATAAAATAATAAAACCTGGGAAAGTTTGACCTCAATTGGTCATCGAATTTGCAAGCAAAAAATTACAGAAAAACACCCTTGTTGCATTACTTTGTGTGTTTATCAGATGAATAAAAAGGCTTTAGCTGAAGTCGTTTATTAATTGAGTGAGATACTACCTCTTTCTCAACACGATGTTACTTCAATGTTTTATACTATCAACAGCTCTCAATTATATTGCTCATTGCCAAGTAGGTTGCTAATTTTATGCTAAGAATTATTTTGAGTAATTACCAATAAGTATCCAGGGGTCGATTTCAGAACGAACTTAAAGGTAATCCTTGGATATATTATTAAAAACTTAAGGCTCGTCCTAACTCGTCTTAACTCGAGACAAGACTAGTCTTAACACCAGTCTTTAAAAACCAGCAGAGAGAAAACCAAACTAGAGCATGGAGATTTGCGGCGTCCAGAGATTGCACGTCAGGGGTATTACGGTGACGCGTGGTGCAACAAAAGACAGCTCCAATTCAACCCTGTACTTAGCCGTTGACTTCTAAAAGTTGTTGCCTAGTTTGTGTTGATACATGCCCCAGGGGTTGTTTTGTATAAGCCCGGGCTGGTGGGGGTATCAAGGGGGGAGGGAGAAGTTCCCGTCCCGTATGACCTCGCCCCCAATCGTAACCCACCCCTCTACCCACCCCTTCTCTTGCTGTGAGAGTTGTTTACATAGACCCGGATTAATTATTCCCTTTTGGAGTGTTACGTCATGTTTTGAGTGGCGTGTCTGGACTTCTATCGTTGAGGGCCGTATATCAATGAAGCACAAGGACTTTCGAGGCCTCCGGGCATCTTTATTGGATGTGTTTTTTGTATTTATATCAAAAGCGTTGGAAGCGTTTGGTGGTGTGAACAAATCAATTTGGATTGCCAATACAGTATTGGCTGGAGAATGTGAACAACACAAACATGTATACTTGTATATGTGCAGCCATGTTGTTGTAATAATCAGAACTATGCTATGATTGTTTTTGGTAATTACTCAAAATAATTATTAGCATAAAACCTTACTTGGTAACGAGTAATGGGGAGAGGTTGATGATATACAACTTTGTGAGAAACGACTCCCTCTGATGTAACGTAGTTTTCGAGAAAGAAGTAATTTTCCACGAACTTGATTTCGAGACCCCATATTCTTTAGAATTTTGAGGTCTCGAAATCAAGCATCTGAAAGCACACACTTTCGTGTGGCAAGGGTGTTTTTTCTTTCATTATTATCTCGCAACTTCGACAACCAATTGAGCTCAAATTTTCACAGGTTTGTTATTTTATGCATATGTTGAGATACACCAAGTGAGAAGAGTGGTATTTGACAAGTACCAATAGTGTCCAGTGTCTTTAACCATATATAAATATAGATGGGCCTATAGCCATACAATAAATCTAACCGGTGAAAACGTCACACTATTCCTTGGCAAATGTTTACAACCAAAAGAAGGATACTTGCAACCCAAACTGCTTGGGCACAAACAAATCGCTTAGCAAAACAAAATTATGCTTACCACTAGGTTACCAGCCAAAATACGATGTACCATATTTGATTCGTGACTGGTATCCTGCCCACATTTGCTAGAACCATATTTTCTGCTTATAGGCACTGGACACCTTTCGTAATTTTCAAAGAAAGTCTTCCCACTTGGTGTATCCCAATATTATGCATAAAACAAAAAAAAACTGTCACAATTTGAAATCAATTGGGCGTCGAAATTGCGAGAGAATAATGTAAGAAAAAACACCCTTGTCACACAAGTTGTGTGCTTTCAGATGTTTGATTTTGAGACCTCGAACAAGTAATTAATTTACTTGAAGGGCATACTTATTAACTGTAAACAAAATCACTCTATATGTCAACATGTATGAAACAATGTGAAGCATTTAGCTGTACCTTTCCGTAGGAAACTCGAAAAAACTTCAAAACAACATCAAACGGACAAAGACATAACAGTACAATATCATAGGAATGAGACTCGGTACATTGTGATGAATGTCTTTAAAGGCAGTTGACACTATTGGTAATTACTCAAAACAATTATTAGCATACAACCTCACTTGGTAACGAGTAATGGGTGGCTGTTGATAGTATAAAACATTGTGAGAAACGGCTCCCTATGAAGTAATGTAGTATTCGAGAAAGAAGTAATTTTCCACGAATCTGATTTCGAGACCTCAGGTTTAGAATTTGAGGTCTCGAAATCAAGCCTCTGGAAGCACACAACTTCGTGTGACCATGGTGCGACAAGGGTGTTTTTTCTTTTATTAATATCTCGCAACTTCGACGACCGATTGAGCTCAAAATTTCACAGATTTGTTATTTTATGCATAATAATGTTGAGATACGAACTTGTGTGTATTTAGATGGTTGATTTCGAGACCTCAAGTTCTAAATCTGAGGTCTCGAAATCAAATTCGTGGAAAATTCCTTCTTTCTCGAAAACTATGGAACTTCAGAGGGAGCCGTTTCTCATAATGTTTTATACCATCAACCTCTCCCCATTACTATAGACATCAAGAGAGGCTTTTTGCTAATAACTATTTTGAGTAATTATCAATAGTGTCCACTGCCTTTAACAAATTATATAATAAGTTAAAATAAAATAAAACCCTTACAGATACCTGTCGATAATAGCACGAGTGAAAAAATGAATAGCACGAGTTCGCACCAAGCGGTAGTTGCAAGGAACAGGCCGGGGTGTCAAAGTCAAAATAAACGGGGCTACATCACCGGCTAATGCTAACCACGTCCGCTTGCAATTACATGCTTCATAAAGTGTAATTTGGAAAAGGTAATGACATCGGAAGAGGGCCATAAAACCATCTGGTGTAGTAGTGCAATTGAAACGGCTACTAATTTTACTCGATTTGTGACTAATAATTATAACTCGAGTTTTTTGTCATTCTCTGTTGGTCCATCTTTCTTGCTGTGTTGTTGTTGCTGGTGGTGTTTGAATGTCATGTGTGTGTGTGTGTGCGGGGGGGGGGGGGGGGGGGGGGGTCAGGTGTGGCTAGAAATGGGGGTGGTGGTGGGGGAGGCATGATTGGAGTGAGACAAGTAGGGGGACGTTGGTGAAAATAAGAGGGCGTTTTCTGGTAGGCAGGGGGAGGGGGTTGTGGGAGGGGTGTACTCCATGGACGAACGAGAAATAAAGGTGATTGGAGTGAGACAAAGTAGGGGGACGATGGTGAGAATGAGGGGTATACTCTGGTAGGTGTAGGGGTACCCGGAAAAGAGTATTGAGCTAATGGTGAGTGGATTTAGGGAAGGAGGGAGGGGGGGGGGGGCGCACTTGGCCTGAAAGGGGGGGGGGGTTACATTTTAAGAGTTGAACTTCTTGCCAAATTGGAAACCCAATTGCTTAGCAACACTGGATATTTTTAACACACATTCATCAATTTGCAGGCATTCGTGTAAGTGCAACAAATGCGTTAGCCGACAAAAAAAACCAAAAAAACAACAACAAAAAAACACTAAATTTTAAAGCTGGAAAACAATATTCATTTTAGGAAAAACAAAATATACAAAATATAATATGTAAAAATTACATCGTTTCATTGTGGCTAATAACAGTATAATTATTATTTGAGACAAACCGATATGGTTCAAAGCTTATTTCGCGTATTCAGCAGTCAACCACTGTACCCGTTTACAACCGCCCTTTCAGGCCGGAAGCCGTTGAGGCATCTGATGAAAGCATGCAACGAGGGTGTTTTTTTTGGCATCATTCTCTTGCAACGTCGATGACCAATTGAGTCAAACTTTTCACAGATTTATTATGT
The DNA here is from genome assembly GCF_902459465.1 of Asterias rubens. NCBI lineage: Eukaryota > Metazoa > Echinodermata > Asteroidea > Forcipulatida > Asteriidae > Asterias > Asterias rubens. The sequence continues at coordinate 11,879,318 of NC_047074.1, read as the reverse complement.
AATATACATAACGTTAGGATATAAACACCAACTGGTCGTAAACAATTACCAAACGTGTCCAGTGAATTTAAATGGAACATCTTTCAGTTATTATACCATGGAGCTATACAATGCTATCAAGCATTACGCTCAATACAGCTATAGGCCAGTCCATACACTTAAAATAGAAAAAGGTGTGATTTACAGCTACATTCACCCATGGTTTGCAACCGGTCCATGTTCGTAGAGCAGACACACGTTATGAGTCCGCCGGGGCTTATGTACCCGGGACCCCATGACACTCTGGAACGGAAGTAGTACTATTTTATCGGCGCTCCTGGTGACTGCTTGAAAGTCAACCTGTTCGATGGTTTCAAACTTTGCCAATAAGCTCTGAGGTAAATCATGCTGATCACTGTGGATTATTTACACAAACAAGTGGAGGATTTTTGTGTGTGTGAATGTTCAGTAAAACTGGTGTGCAGTGACGATGCATTAAGTTCGAATTTTGAGCTTTTTTATTAAGCGATGAAGTGGCAATGTTTATAACACATTAGTCAAAAAATATATTTGCCAAAAAAGTGCAGAGTCATCGGTTTTTGTGAAACGATGCATACATTATGCTTGGTAGAAACACATCAAATCTCATTTTACTTTTTTGAGTAGGGGGCGGGGGGGGGGTGGGCATAAGATATCTCAAACATAATATTTAATTGATTTGTATCCCTGCTGTCCACTGAGCCATTCCCTCCACTCAGCACTTCATTTTTATCTCACCTTCGACTTCATAAAGACATGCCGCAAGAAAACTTAAGAGTGAATCATTCAAAACGAAAAATTGTTCCGTTTTTTCTTTTTTCTTAAATAAGCAACGTCCTGCATTGGGATGTAAGTTTCTGTAAACATCAATATCTTCATAATACCCCACTCCTCCAAAAAATAAATAAATAAATAAATAAATTGAAACAATTAACAAATACAAATGAATAAAAACTAAAACAACAAAAACGGAGTTATGCAAAAATGACAGTAATTCAGATGGGAAATTATTCTTTAAAAAAAATGTCTTGTTGAAAAAATTGTTCCGTTTTTTTCTTTCTTAAATAAGCAACGTCCTGCATTGGGATGTAAGTTTCTGTAAACATCAATATCTTCATAATACCCCACTCCTCCAAAAAATAAATAAATAAATAAATAAATAAATAAATAAATTAAAACAATTAACAAATACAAATGAATAAAAACTAAAACAACACAAACGGAGTTATGCAAAAATGACAGTAATTCAGATGGGAAATTATTCTTTAAAAAAAAATGTCTTGTTGAAAAAATTGTTCACGCATAAATAATAGTTTTATTTTGTCGGTCGAGTATAGCGAGTTGACCTTTATTGACCTGCAGCCAAGCTTTGTGACTTCCGGCCCTGCGGAAATGCCCGTATGTGGAGCAATGTTGGCTTATGTTGGGTTTGTTTGTATTGATTTCATGTGCTGATGTTGTTGTTCTTAGGTGTTTATTTATAGATCTGACAAAGCTGGCAATGTGGTCGGCATCCATAGAGGAATTGGCACATTTTTATTCAAGATCCTTTGTGTGACAAACTATGCGCATACTACACGAAATGTATTTCTTTATTTTTCTTTAAACAACTTACCTCTTTAAAGGGGAGGTACACGTTTGGTCATTACTCAAAACAAATATTAACTTAAAAAACTGACTTGGTAACACGCATTGGAGAGCTGTTGATAGTATAAAACGTTGTGGGAAACGACTACTGAAGTAACGTTTTTTTTTTTTGAGAAATAGGTAACATCTCACTAAAATAATAAAAGACTTCTAGCTGGAAGTCTTTTATTCCTATCTGAAAGCACACAAATTCGTCTAACAATGGTGTTTTTTTTCTGTCATCATTTTCTCGCAACTTCGATGACCGATTGAGCCCAAATGTTCACAGGCTTGTTATTTTATGCTTACACCAAGTGAGAACCCTGGTCTTTTACAATTACCAAACGTGTAAAGTGCCTTTAAAACAAGAACGATGTTATAAGTTGACAGTATAATACATTAATAATGAACACAGAGCACAAATATTGAGATTTCGGACTTCAGAATATAGGCCCTACTCTTTTTAAGAATAAACCTTTATTTTTTATTTATTTTTATAACAGTGCTCTTTCGAAAGAGGGTTGACTGAACATTGAAGTAAAATGAGAAATAGAAAAAAGGCTGCCATTGAAAGTGTCCCATCGGATGGACTGTGCATCATTTAGAACAATGCCCCAAAATATTTCCAAATATTCGGTCTTATTAAAAATTAAAATCTAAATATGGTGTCAGAAAAATAGACAGAAAAACCTTTGGCCGATATTTTCTTGAAAAGTAAAACAAAAACCAGAAAAATATAGGCCTGGTGGCTTTAAATTGATATACAACTTGTTCCTCAAGGCCAAAATTTGTTTTTACCCCTCGTTGTTTTTAGTGTTTTGGTTGTACACTAGTCCTTCGTAATATTGCATACGCATTCTATTTTTTAGTGGTTCATCTGGGCATCAATGGAAGAAAAAGCGTTTTACGCTGAGCTGATTTTCACACAGATAAACAAAGAAAAAATAAATCATCTTTCATTCGATGAAAGTGGACGATTTAATTAGGGTTTAAACTTTTACAACTTCAGTTCAAATTTCGACAACCACAGCGAATGGTGACAACGCAACCTTCATCATATTCACAAAGCCATTCCTCAATTTTGTCACTTCCATTTTTGTCTCACCTTCGACTTCATTTTGATCAACCATTTTTAATTTATCCTTTGATGTGATATAAAAAAGAGCATCTTGTATTCATTCATTAAAAAACTACACAATTAAAACAGATCCGTTTAAAGTTCCCCACCGCAGGATGCCGCAAATCTCACTTGAAAACGCCCGCTCAGAGTGGTGACAGAGTTTTTGGTTGAGCACGGCGGGTGATCTGAGAAACCCCTCCGACTCCGGGCAGTACGGGGAAGAAAGGCGCGATTCACGGCTTCAATCAGTGCTCTCTACAGGCTCGAGGGGCGGTCTCAGCGGGACCTAAGTCCACTACAGCGGGGGAAGTATTGTTCATTTTGGACTTTTCTTTTACCTGTCGGGTCACTCCATGGGAAAAGAAACAATGCTCTCTGGTCTGTCTTGAGGAAACAGGTCTCTCATTTTTGGAACTCTTTGTAATGTACGTTTGGGAATTTGGAGCAATACCGAATAAATCAAATGAATAATGACTACTGCAGATAATAAACACAAGTACTTTAGCAGTTGTGATTTGGCACAGTGATGTTTTCTGTTTCGATGTAAAAATTGCCATCGTAATAAATAATACGATAATTAAAAAAAAAACGAGTTATTGTTTGAATACGAAGAATTGGCCATTGCACGACGCTGAACGCACATCCACACAAAGAAATAACAGTAAAAGTTAGTTTGATATATTGGACATTGGACATTCGCATATGTTTGTACAGCGAAAATCAATTTTGCTTTTACGATTTTGACATAAAAAGCCTATAACCCCGTACCGGTTTCAGAGTCCCACAGAGAAAGATTTCCGCGTCTCTGCCAAACAATTGTATTTTGACGTCGGTGATTGCCGATCAATTTTTTGTTTTATTATAAACCCTCGTTGATTGTCCCTTTTGCAATATTTTGCCCTTGATCTTTGTAGTGTTTTTAAACTTGGTACACGAGCAATCTTGTTTCTTCGTTTTTGGGACTCCTTAAGTTTACTTATATATTTATTTTAAACCTTTAGACATACACAATGAGTACAGGTTGGACAAGTGCTGTCAGGGTTTTTACAAAAGTATTAAATGTTGCATGTCTTCATATCCTATGTGTTGAAAAGATAAGGCGATAATGTATACAACTTAGGACGCGAGCGAGGCAGTGGACAAATCCAAAACTACGAAACGGGAACAAAGATTTCACGTCGAGAACATACCTCGCTACAATCAATCATTTTTTGATATCGCACTTTTAGGAATACATTTTGATCGATCCATTTCTGCTTTCTCCCCCCATTGGGGAGGGTTGCCTATGGCTCATGTAATCAAGAAACCTAACCCTAGATATAATCTGTCTTTTATGACAGTTTATTTCTATCTTCAGAGGAATGTCCTGGGCATTAGTTGGTATTTGATACTGCTTTAGTGAGGAGGCTGTCAATAATAGGATCAACGTTACTCTTACACACTCTTTGATATATCAATAACAAGGTATATTGTTGGCTAGGTTGAACAAGAACTTATTTGCGAACAATATTTGAGTAGGTTTTGAAACTTTGTATGGTGGAAATACGATATAGAACGGTTTGCGGTAACACCATGTAATGACTATCTCTAATGAGTTGGGGTGGTTCTGAAAAGAACCACTGGTTTCAACTCAACGTTTCGATCTGTATGCTCTGAAAAAACTGGTTCTTCTCCAGAAGACGATCATCAGAGCATACTGATCGAAACGTCGAGTTGAAACCAACGGTTCTTTTCAGAACTACCCCAACTCATTTAGAGATAGTCATTACATGGTGTTACCGCAAACCTTTCCATAACAATCTTTGAATTAATAATACCGAGCTGTAATACCGGCAATAACCGTTACTACACTGCTACTGTACAAGCCTTGTTTACTATCTCTCTTTAAATTATGAGACCTAATCTTTTTACATAGCACCATGCTAGGTCTTTGGTTAACAAGGTGATGTGGTGCAATATGCTGCCAATCAAACCAGGAACACCGGGGCGAACCACTTCTCTTGTCGACAAGTGCACAGGGTTCTTACGTGCGTTACACAACACACGGGACCGACGGCTTTACGTCCCATCCGAAGGACGAAGCAATGGTTAATTGTCTTGCATAAGGACACCGGCTGGACTTGAACCCACACTCTGCCTGCTGATCAGAATCACAATAGCTTGAATCCGGTAACCACTATAACGACACGGTGCATCCGCCACCAACTCAAATTGAGATAAATTATCATAATATTTTTTTTTTTTTTAAATCGAGCCCCAGGGTTCAACCTCATCCCCGGGGTCAAAGTTTAAGTGTGAAGTCGAACAAAACCCACATAAAACAATTACAACTTAACTAAAAATGCAATCACTATCGAGAAAATAAATAAAATCATAATAAATAAAGTGGGGAAAGTTTCACAAAACATAATGGACGCCAAAACTATTTTTCCCTCTATGTTGAACTTTCCCACATTACAAAACACAAAGCTTTATCACTTGACTTTTGAACACCGTATTCTCATTTGTTTATTATTTGTTTTAAAATATAATGTTCCCCTCTTAAGCGAAAGTGCAGTGACATTTCATGCGAACGTCAAATTACTCCAGAAATGCTGGGCTGATGGAATGTGATACGGAGTGGCTGGGGTCGAATCAGCTTTGGCACGCCTGCCTTTAAAGGCACTGGACACTATTGGCAATCACTCAAAATAATTGTTAGCATAACAAAAACTTACTTTGGTAACTAGCAGTGGAGAGCTGTTGATAGTATAAAACATTGGGAGAAACGGCTTCCTCTGAAGTAACTTAGTTTTTGAGAAAGAGGTTACTTATCACTTAAAAAATAAAAGACTTCAGCTGAAGTATTTGATTATGCATCTGAAAGCACACAAAGTAATGCAACAAGGGTGTTTTTCTCTTCCGTGCAACTCCCACAACCAATATTAAGTCCACATTTTCACAGGTTTTGTTATTTTATGCTATAATATTGTGATACACCAAGTGAGAATACCAGCCTTTGACAACTACCAAAAAGGTGTCCAGGGCCTTTAAAACACGACCGCAGTTTATTCAATTTGAGTCCCCGGCAGTTGTTGCGTCCAATCACGCTGAACAAGAAGCCCCACTCTGATGAACTTGACCGTTCTGCCAGAAATCATAAAACCCCCGCATCATTGAATGAATATTGGATCGTAATAAACTAGATTAGCATTTTTCATTTTGGGAAGTTATCTTCAATTTGATGGTATTGTTTTCATTTGGTTATTGACGCGTCTGGTCGGTGTACTTTTTTTGTCTCCACTCTCTTTATTTTTGCCTTTCTTTTTTTCAAAAAAATGTGGGATTCAAAATCAATTTAAATGTTTGGCATGCGGGGAAAGTTTAAGGGAATTCTTTTTGGGAAAGTGCAGAGGACCTTTCGAATCTGACCACGTCACTCATAGTGAAATGTATAGTATTGCTGTTTTTAAAGGACAGGTCTTTTCGAAACAAGGAGCTAATCTTATCTACCTTCTTGGAAATCAACAGAAGCTCAAACTCAAAGAATGTTTAAAGACAGTGGACACTATTGGTAATTGTCAAAGACCAGTCTTCTCACTTGGTGTATCTCAACATATGCATTTAATAACAAACCTATGAAAATTTGAGCTCATTTGGTCGTTAAAGTTGCGAGATAATAGTGAAAGAAAAAACACCCTTGTCACACGAAGTTGTGTGCTTTCACATGCTTGATTTTCGAGACTTCAAGTTCTAAACTTGAGGTCGCGAAATCAAATTCGTGGAAATTCACTTCTTTCTCGAAAACTACTTTACTTCAGAGGGAGCCGTTTCTCACAGTGTTTCATTCTATCAGTGTTACCAAATCAGGTTTTATGATAATTATTATTTTGAGTAATTACCAAAAGTGTCCACTGCCTTTAAGTGAAGACCGTGTCCCGGAAAAATTTAAATCAAATTGGCCTCGTGGTATCCCACGTGCCAGGTTCGAATCCTACCACAGACTTGGACCTTGCGTGGATTTGGTTTTCAGTCCGTTCCTGATTGCTTCCCCGTGGTTGGGGCTTGTCCTCCCACAAGTTAAGAGTGAGATTTTCTTCAACTAGGTTAAAGACTGGCTGTATAAGATTGGTTTCTCACCTTGGATTGTATGCTATCTCTATACCATGAACAGGTTTTGAATCTTCAAAAGCCTACTTTTAGCAAATGAATTTGATATGTGTTTACGGAGTTTTATATTATGGTTTATTTAATCTGAATAAAAAACAACCAACAGTTCGACAGCATTCAAATTTATAGAGTTTTTACAGAGTTACAAAAAATGGAATTAACAATAAACAGGCAACATCTACACAAACACACACACAAATTTGTTTTGTTTCTCTGTTTCCCACTGGAAAAAAACACCCAACAACGAACAAACAACAGACAAACAAAGGGCACAATCCACAACTTTCAGAGAGAAAAGTCAAACAACTTTACACCACTGCTCTTGATTATTAGCTTCGGCAATCGGTGGTTAACGACTCAACGTTTAAATCAGTATGCTGTGATGATCGTCTTCAGGAGAGAGTCTGTTGCTGGATACTGCTTAGTACTGCCATACAGAAACTGGAACACTTTGGTAATATTGTTAAAGACCAGTCTTCTCACTTGGTGTATCTCAACATATGCATGAAATAACAAACCTGTGAAAATTTGAGCTCAATTGGTCGTCGAAGTTGCGAGATAATAATGAAGAAAAAAAACACCCTTGTCACGCGAAGTTGTGTGCTTTCAGATGCTTGATTTCGAGACCTCAAAATCTAGTTCTAGGCTGAGGTCTCGAATTCAAATTCGTGGAAAATTACTTCTTTCTCAAAAACTACGTTACTTCAGAGGGAGCCGTTTCTCACAGCGTTTTATACTATCAACATCTCTCCATTACTCGTTACCAAGTAACGTTTTATGCTAAAAATTATTTTGAGTAATTACCAATAGTGTCCACTGCCTTTAATCATGGTTGTTTCGTCCTGCACGCTCTACCACAACTCAACAGTCACTGCTGTGGTGTTGGTGAGAGACTGCTTTATAAGATTGTTTTCTACCTAGTGGTTTGGGGGCTTATAGCTGTCTGGATTACACTCATACAGCACTGAATGCGAAGACACTCTCTGCATCTCACAGTGTGGTCCTATTCTTACTCTATAGTACCTTGCTGAGTCCAACCCAGAACACCAGCTTGACGTTTCTATCTTGTGATAGCCGTTTATGGTATTGAACCAAGTCTCTGATGTGGCCTTTTCGAAAGCACGGAGTTTGCTGAGCATGCTCTAGTTTTGGCTCCTTCAGAAACAAGTGTTATACATGGGATTTAAACGGACTGCCGCGTGCTGCAACGGAATGACCCCAGGGTTTTGAAAATACCCTACATTTCTAATCGTGGTATAAACGAGAACAAGTTATATTTTGAAACGAAAATTTTTACTTTAAATTGTACTCAGATATTGAATGACACTGTAGATGAAAACTCCCCGATAGTTTGTACTAGAAAGTAGGCCTAAACTTCTTTAAAACGCCACAATGTCCCTTTATATTGATATTTCTTTTAGCAGTAGCGTAGCTTTTGAGAAGGCAGTAATTTCTCACTAAATAATTAGTTAAACCTGGGAAATTCTTGAGGCTCGAAGCCTTTCTGAGGCATCTGAAAGCACACCAGTTATGTGCAAAAGGGCCATTATTCTCTTGCAACTCTTGCATTTTTTCTTTCTTCTGCCTATTAGTATTATGTTGGGATACACCAAGTGAGAAGACTGTTCTTTGACAATTACCAAACGTGTCCAGTGCCTTTTAAAGCGTTGACGAACTATACAAAAACTTGCCTTTCTTAAAGTATGAATTTATTTCGCTTTACTTTTATGAATGACTCCACAGAATTTGTTATTAATTTATAAGAACAATTATAGTGACTCTTTTAAAGTCTGCCCACGTATTTGATTCCAACATTTCGAATTTCCATCAACACTTGCTCAGCCGCTGCACACATGGTGTCCCAAAACTGCTCAAAAAACGCCGCAAGCCAACTTTCCTCCCGAATCAACTTCCAATATTCAAATGAGAAAGGGGGTCGGGGTTAAAGGTCAAAGTTGGATGACCGAGAGGTTCTTGACCAGGGCACATAACACTCTTGGTTCCCCTCAAGAAAGCATCAACCGCAGGTCTTCTAAAACTGGAGACTTTTCCCGCTAACAGGCTATTTTAGACCAGCTTTTTTTTTACAAGATGTAAAAGGAGAGAAAAAATACCCTTGAAGCAGATTTCTGGGTTTCCTTAGTAAACATGTATAGGATGGTGTTGGGAGTTGGCTGTAACTCAAACTAAACTGTGCCGTTGGCTGGTAATAGACACGAGTGGTATTTGCACGTGTGTTTTGGGATAGACGCCTCGATCCTGAAAGCAATACCTACCTGCTGTATTTGTGTTCGGTACAATTTTTTTTATTTGTGTATTCTAAAAATCTCATCTTGTGATATGGAAATAACGTAAAGAGGACCACAATGGAAATAAGTTTTTTTTCTTTTGCTTTTTGTGTTATCCTCGACAATTTCTCATATTTCACAGTGTTTTTTTTTTTTTTTACTTTTTAAACACACTTTTTTTTTCACTTTGCTGTCTTTTAAAGAGTTCTTTGGAGATTGTCAAATAAAACAACAAAACAATCAATCAATCAAACAAACAAAACAATACACAAACAACCGAATTTAGTTTCATTCGTTGGGATAGCATCAATGATGGGAGTGTGCCCCCCGTTCAATGCAAAGTGTTGGTTATGGTTCAAGGGAGCCACGCCTAGAATTGATGTAAACTCACCGAAGCATTAAAGCATTCGGATATATAAAGCTACGGTAGTGACCAGTGAGTTCTTTCAGGTCGTTCACTGCTGGTTACCCATATTGTTCGTGTTTTCCTTATATGAAGTTCCAGTTTTTCTCGCTGTTTGTATTTTTTCTCATTATACAATTGCAGCGCCATCAACGTCAGGCTCAAGCGTCTCTTAAGGTGGCAAGCCTGTCACATAAGTTTGCTGACGTGTTGGAGAGTGAACAAGATAGTATGTGGGGATGCAAGTGCAGTGGGATCTGGTGCTATATTATGTAATGATATCCATACAGCTCACAAAAACTGGACTGAAGTTGAGGCAAAAAGAAGTTCCACTTGGCGAGAATTGGATACAATACTATTTGCAATTTCATCATTCCTGCCAATAGTATCCAATTCACAACTCAAAATCTTCACAGATAGTCAGTCAGCAGCTCGTATAGTGGAAGTAGGAAGCATGAAGGTGGATTTACATAGTTTGGCAATTGATATTTTCAATATTTGTATTAATAACAATGTGCGTCTAGAAGTAGAATGGATACCAAGAACCATGAATGACAAAGCAGACTTTGTCAGTAGATTGATCGATTTAGATGATTGGATGATTTCAGACAAATTCTTCAGCATAATCAATGATACATGGGGTCCTTTCTCAGTTGACTGTCTTGCAAGTTATTATAATGCCAAAGTGTCCCGCTTCTTTTCCAGATTTTGGAATCCAAATACAGCCGGCGTAGATGCCTTAGCACAGGATTGGTCAAAAGAGAATTGTTTGTTAGTGCCCCCTGTACTTTTGATCCCTAGTGTTCTAAGACATTTGTACTTATGTAAAGGCAGAGGAGCCCTTGTTTTCCCCTGGTGGCCCTCCTCCCCCTTTTGGCCTTTGTTATGGTCTTGTTACAGAACATGGATTACGGGAATGATAACTCTTGAAGGTTCAGACATCTTAGAGTTGGGGAATAACAAGAATTCTTATTTGGGCTCAGATACGTTTACTAGTCCAGTATGTGCCATATATATTGATTGTACTGAGATTTGATTAAGTTACATGAGTTGATTATTTATTCTTAATTAATTTTCTCTCAATTGCTGTATAGGTCATTCGCAGTCAAGATTTTTGGTCAAGCTTTCCCAACAGTATAGACGCATTCAAGCAACAAATTTTCAGGATATTTTGTTAGCCAAAGCAGAGAGTACTCTAAACAGTTATCTTTATAAATGCAGAGATTTTTTCGCTTGGTTGGTTGCTCAAAAAATTCCTCTCCGATTCCCAGTTCAAGACACTGTTGTTGCTGCTTTTATCATCGATAAGAGTAATTTGTCGCAATCTGAAAGTTCAATAATTACGATTTCCGCTGCAATTAAATGGCTTCATTCTCTCCTGAATATCGAGTCAAACCCAGTAGACTCTCCACTACTGAAACAGATTGTAATCAGCCAAAGAAAATCACTGCATAAACCCCCAGAGCAGAAGGAACCTTTAACAATTGATCATGTGAGATCTATAGCTGATAAATTCGCTAATCAAGAAAGTAGTCTCATACAATTAAGGACGGCTTGTTATGTGACGTTAATGTTTTCTCTTCTGTTCAGACACGATGAGATGGCACAACTAAAAGCATGCCACATCACTGAATTAGAAAATCAAGCCGGGTTGAGAATTTTTATTCCCCGTTCTAAAACGGACATTTTCAGAGATGGCAACACTACTTTTTTGTCGTGCACACAGAATACTTACTGTCCAGTAACAATGTTACGTAGATATATGCATCAATGTGATATACAATGTGGCGAAGATGTGTATGTATTTACAGCCTTATCATTTCTTTCGAGCACAAAATCTTACAAACCGGTAAAGCACAAACCTCTTAGTTATACCAGATGCAGGGAAATCTTTTTAGATGCAATGAAACAAATTGGCATAGAGCGTCCGCAGTCTTTTGGCTTACATAGCATGCGTTCTGGAGGCGCTACTCATTTGGCCAATAAGGGTATATCGGAAGAGTTAATCATGCAGCATGGTAGGTGGAAAACCCAACAAGCCAAAAACAGGTACATTAAGCGGGATATAGAAACTCGCTTGGCCTTATCGAGGTCTCTGTGCGAAAAGTAAAGGAGTTAGAATTGATTGGTCAAAAAAAAAAAAAAAAAAAAAAAAAAAAAAAAAAAAAAAAAAAAAAAAATGTTCGGTGAAGAAAAATGGACTGAGGACAAAGTTCAGTAGAGCCTCAAGGGCCAAAGTTTCATGATTGGAACTTGAGAGAGGTGAATTCTTTGTTATTAATGAGTTTTTTGGCCGGACAGATAATCCGAAGAGCCGTAAGGGCTAAAATTCCTCGGTGGAATTATTGGTGATATTGAATTATGTAATTTCTTTTCAAATAGATTTTCAATTGAAATGTATCATGAAAAATTATGGATTATTAGTTTCATATTTAATGAGTTGTCAAAACAGTACTTTGCTTATAATTTAATCTGAATGTTTTTAAAGAAATAATATTATTGTTATAAATTACTCCAGGGTAATCGGCATCTGAATCCTGGCCCTTATCCAAAGTTGTCATTAAAATAATTCAGAAATTGAATCATTTTGTCGTATAGTGTAATCATTGAGGCTGTTCTTAGAATGAAACTGTTTTTCATGCGGATGAGCGAAGCGAAGGAGCATGAAATGTGTACAATATAGAATCTTACAAAAGATTTCTTCTCTCCCATTGTGGCATAGCTAACAATAGCAAAGTCAGTCCGGCTCCTACATTATGTCATCACCATTTGCTTTTAGCCCTGTACATATTTCTCTCAAAGAAACCTAGTCTGTCTTAGGTAAATGTTTTCTTGTTACATGTTTGTCTTGTCTCCTTGTTTGTAGTCTGTCTGTGTCTAGGCTGTCTTCTATACCGCCATTATTAAATTCCTACTCAAGAACTCATTGAAAAAAAAAAGATTTCAACTTCAGTTTTCGATGATAATACTTGTCTGTATAAGAGCCCCTTTGCCAAATCCGTTTAATACCCAGCCAAACAAACCGATCATTGTAAGAAATTCCCATATCACCAATAACTCCATCACTCTGAGCTCTGGTCACCCCCGGTCTACGAGCGATTTATCACGGGTCAATCTCTCACTCAGCCCCGGTCAGAAGGAGAAAAGAAAACCTCCTTGAAATCCCGTTATACGAGGGCCACATCCTTTAGTGGTTAAAGGCACTGGACACCTTTTGTAATTGTCAAAGACCAGCCGTCGATTTCACCAGACGTTTCCTTAGTTAAAGACATGGACACCTTTGGTAATTCTAAAAGACCAGTATTCTCACTTGGTGTATCGCAATACGCATAAAATAACAAATCTGTTATCAATTTGGACTCAATTGGTCATCGAAGTTGCAAGAGAATAATGAAAGAAAAAAATACCCTTTGTTGCACAAATGTGTGTGTTTTTTCTTTTTTTTTTTCTTTTTTTTTCTTGTTTATCCTGGGAAATCCATTCAGTAAGAAAAACTCACCGATCTCCCATGGATCCCAGCTAATAACAATCTACAAAAAAGATTAAAAATTTATACTGACTTTCAGACTACTATAAAGAATACTTCAGTATTTTATTATTTGACTATTAAATTACATTTCTCAAAAACTACGTTACTTCAGAGGGAGCCGTTTCTCGCAATGTTTTAAACTACCAACAGCTCCCCATTGCTCGATTCCAAGCAAGATTTCATGCTAACAATTATTTTTGAGTAATTACCAATAGTGTCCAGTGCCTTTAACCCATGGGGTTAACCAACCCCAACACGGTGTTGCACCTTCTTAAGAAAACCGGAACGGAGATTGTCACCTAGCGTGACCCTTGCCTAAACCCGGGTCGTTCGTAGACTTGAATCAAGTCCCAACCCTGTGAGAGCCCTTTTATTTTCAGTCCCAATCGCCTAAAGGAAGCTACATTTGGACACGATATGTTTAGAGATCTCTGAGCGACTTGAGTCAAGTCTAGGCTGTTCTTGGCTCACTCACTAATCACCCAGGCCCACCAAGGTTACGTTATCGAAAGAAATATTGACTGTTGCAACATGAGGTTTAAGTTAAGATGAAAAGGACACACACATCAGAAGTCAAGAGGTGTAATCGTACAAAATGGTTCATGGAAGATGTCAAAATTGTTTTCAAACTGTGAAACAAATTGTAGGTTAAAGTGAATGTGTTTAAAGGCAGTGGATACTATTGGTAATTACTCAAAATAATTATTAGCATAAAACCTTACTTGGTAACGAGGAATGAGGAGAGGTTGATAGTATAAAACGGTGTGACAAACGGCTCCCTCTGAAGTGACGTAGTTTTCGAGAAAGAAGTAATTTTCCACGAATTTGATTTCGAGACTTTAGAATTAGATTTTGAGGTCTCGAAATCAAGCATCTGAACGCACACAACTTCGTGTGACAAGGGTGTTTTTTCCCCCATTATTATCTCGCAACTTCGACGACCAATTGAGCTCAAATTTTCGCAGGTTTGTAAATTTCGTGCAAATATTGAGGTACACCAAGTGAGATGACTGGTCTTTGATATTTACCAATAGTGTCCAGTGTCTTTAAGGTCTTTATTTTGGTTTTAATATTTTGTTTAGGTATTTAACTAACTAAATACACAACTATACCACAACTCACTCACTATTTATAGGCCTATAATATACATAACTATAAGTAAATAACCAAATAACTTAATAACTAAATCAACTCAGATATTTTGTTGTTTAGTTTGACAGCTGACAATATTAACCTTGAACCAAATTGTTGTCCTCCAAATAACCTTAAATTGTTTGTTTCTGTTTTTAAATTTGCTGATGACTGGAGTCGGTGACTTGCACTCGAGTCCACCGGAGTCACCAATTTCTGTGACTTACAAATTTACGATTTGAGGAAAAATGCCTTATGACCTGAGTCAAGTAAAAACTTGGGAAAAAAATACTTTTGTTAACTTGAATACAAGTCTATTATTATTTGGGTCGAGCAAAAATGTCTTCACTTGACTTGAGCAAAAATTACTTGACTTCACTTGAGTTGAAAATGACTTGACCAGAATTCAGTTAAAAAGACTTGACTTGAGCAAAAAATGCCTTGACTTAACTTGAGTAAAAATGCCTTGACTCGATTCAAGTGAAATGCCTTGACTTGATTTGACTTGATTTGACTTGATTTGACTTGATTTGACTTGATTTTACTTAATTTGAGCAAAATTGACTTGACTTGACTTAAGCAAGAGTGACTTGACTTGACTCGACTTGACTTGACTTGAGCAAAAGTGACTTGACTTGACTTGACTTGACTTGAGCAAAAGTGACTTGACTTGACTTGACTTGACTTGAGCAAAAGTGACTTGGCTTGAGCAAAAGTGACTTGACTTGACTTGGCTTGACTTGACTTGAGCAAAAGTGACTTGACTTGACTTGGCTTGACTTGACTTGAGCAAAAGTGACTTGACTTGACTTGACTGGAGCAAAAGTGACTTGACTTGACTTGACTTGAGCAAAAGTGACTTGACTTGACTTGACTTGAGCAAAAGTGACTTGACTTGACTTGACTTTTAAAGTGACTTGACTTGACTTGACTTTTAAAGTGACTTGACTTGATTTGAATTGACTTGAGCAAAAAATTACTTCATTATTGACTTGACTTCAGCAACAATTACTTGCAACCCATGTAATGTTGTGTTAGTCTGATATTAATTACGATTGAATAAAATTCCTCCTCCACGAAAAAAAAATGACTTGACTTGAGAGAAAAATTGCTTTAAAGTTAACTTGACAGTGAGCAAAAAAGATTGTTGACTTCACTCGACTTGGAAAACAAAAGCCACCAGTAAATTTCCCTCAAATCAAGTCTGGTCTCACATTGACACTTACCTTGACTTAAACAATTTACTTGCTTTAATCAACACTTCTAAAGCTAGACAAACATGTTTGTTCAAAAATTCTGTTTTTGCATTTTTAAGAAACCTAGAGTCCTTTCATTCCCTAATATACACTGAACCATTATCCCCGCCAGCTTTGGAAAACATCAACTCCGACTGGGAAATAAAAACCTTATTTACGATTTCTACTTTGAATCTGACATTTATGACTTGGATGTCATAATGTTAGTTTATTTAGTGTGTCCCTCACGTGTGTTTTGGTGTGTCGTAGTAAATTCAGCCCGTGGGAGTTGGTAGCACTGGCCAGAACGGAAACGAATGATCACCTTGGCGCTCGAGCAGTCCACTTGAGGGACATTTTAAATAGTAATCACCATTTTGTTCTGTGTCCAATTTTATGAAGTTGCTTAAGCAGAAAGTTCTGCTTGACACATTTCGGCCAAGCAGAAATGAGCAGGACACCAGTCACGAATTGTACGTGTGACATGGTATTTTGGCTGGTAACCTTATTTTGGTAAGAATATGTTGTTGTGCCTAGCTGCTTGCCCTGGTCATGCCAGTAAACGGTCATGGTGGATGGCTTCGGTGGTAGTCTTGGTGCAAGACTTTCTTGTTGAGTTGGTAAAACCTATATGGTGAAACCTTAGGCATATAGTTGAGGGCTGCACCAATACTATAGCTTCGGTAGCGGCTACGGTGACATCAAATCATTAAACCGCTGCTTCAAATGAGGACATAGTCTCTGCTCAAGTCGCTTCGTCAGAACACGGCCATACAATTCTTGAATTTGTTCGTCTTCCAGATGACCATTCTCCCTCTTGTTCTTGTTCCCAATCGGTTTCTTGGATTCCACTTGGTCGTTTTGCAATTTTCCATTTCACTCTACCTTGCGCTGCCTGTTGCCAAGCAATGCCTCCCTTTATATTCTTGGTCATCTCTCCATCTTCTGTTTTGTTCCCCCTCTTTTTCTTGTCCGGTAGTGTACATTACATGTCTTTATTATTATTCGTAGTGGATATTATAATAATGTTTTAACACCCGCGCTCCTAGTCAATGAAAGCACATTTCAATCTCTCATCCACATTTATCCCAAACGCACTTTATAGACCTACCCATTTTCCTAGCTATTAAAACCTCATCTATACCAGAGAGGGTGGGTGACAAACAAAAAAGTACCGGCGACTTCTGACCCGGGCGACCCGAGCGAAGCGGGTGCGTCCCGGTGAACAGCCCCTGCTCCCCGGCACCCCTCGCCCCGTCCCATTTCTCGGTACCTATGGGTGCGTTGCGGAGAAAAAAAACAAACCCTTGCGATTTGTATTTGTCTTCTTACTTTATTTGAGAAGTTATGGAGTTCAGCCGTCAGTAAACCCATCGATCAGAACTCGGTATACAACCTGCGTATTCCATCATCAGACACGTCATTATGAGACACCCATTAGTTACGCTCACATGGCTGTGTAGTAATGTACACATACTGTCGGAAATAGCTCCCTGCCTAATCGGTTACAGTGTTACATGGAACGTTAGGCGAAGATGTCAAGGTGATAGCGCTCCCATGTTTGTATATTTTATTTATTTTATTTTATTTTATTTAAAATCTTCGGACATAATACTTTGTTGGCAAGGGCCGTCCAGGGAAAGGCAAAAGTTTTGAAAACTTTCATCAAAGCGATGTGCCCTCCCATACCCCTCCAACAAAAAACATACATAATTTATAAAAATACAGAAAATAAAAGCATGAACTTTAAAAATGTAGATAATAACATATAAAAGTACAAAACGTCACATTAAATTAAAATCATATAATCTATAAAGGTATAGAGCAATTTTATCTCAATATTCAATAATAATAAAGAATTAATTGGCACGAGTACTAATAGCATAATGTGTGCTTACAAAACAAAATAGTTACTCCAATATTTAGCAAATGAAAACTCACTTATAATAGGCCAATGGGTCACTATCTATAGGCGAAATTTTCCTGTAGAATCCTAAATAGTTTACATAGGATTCCTATAGAATTCCTATAAACTTTTCGTCACTTCTTTGATTCATATAAGATTCCTATAAGATTATTATAGGTAAGGGGAGGGCTACAAGTCAGAGTAAATTTGGGAACAATAGAAGGAGTAGAATATTTCTGTAATTTGTTTTTCTTTAACTGGAGTAGAAGGAAAAATAGCGGGAAAAAAGTTTATGATATAGGCGATAATATGGCTCCATTACGCCCAATTAAAAATATCATTGCCTTGCCCCTGCTTACAGATAAATATTGTGAATAAGACCATTGAAGAAAATACAAACGAACTGACAAACGCTAAATATAGTAAAAAGTTGTTTAAACTTTTGACTTATATTATCATCTGACCCTTTTTCATAACATGCACCCAGTGCTTTTATACGGGGTAAGATCATAGGTATGGAATACGCGGGTTCTGGCATGGGGGCCGCCATTGCCTATCTCCCGTGTACATTTTCTGTGCGTTGCCGTCAGCACGTGACTTTTTGCCGTCAGCACGTGACATTTAGCGCGTCAAAAGCCTATATCCCGTGTTCATTTCCGTGCGTCGCCTTTCGAACGTGAAAGTTTTACCGCGTCCATGGCAAACACATTTTTTTTTCTACACAGGCAATGGCGCGTATGTACGCGCGGCCGATCTAGTTATTTTAATTCTATGGGTAAGATTTGAACCCAAGACGCCCACGTATAGAGGAGTTCCTATATACAATCGTTGATCTGATTTCTCGGTTTCCTTGTTTCGAAAACAGTTTCCTCTCAGTGCCTGTTGTATTGAAGATAATTCTGTCATGAATTGTTTGTTAAACTATTTCATCAGATCACAGGACAGCCTGTTTCCTCCATCATGAACACGTCACTGAGACGGAGACAGCCCTTTACTACTTGGCATCTTACACACCATCGGAAATATCACAAACCCCTTATTAATCGATTACTGTGTTACACGGAAGCCACGTCTTGGACTAACGTAATTACGGTGTGTTACATCCGGGCTTCATTTTCACACTCTTAAAGGCATTGGACACAATTGGTAATTACTCAAAATATTTGTTGCCATACAAACGTATACGTGGTAACGAGGTAGAGCTGTTGATAGTATATAACATTGTGAGAAACGGCCCCGGCTTCCTCCATGCACTAAAGTAATGTATGTTTTGAGAAAGATGTAATTTCTCACTCAAATATTTAATGACTTCATGCCCGAACCTTTTGTTTAGGCAACTGAAAGCACACAAATGAGTGCAACAAAGTTTTGTTCTTCTTTCATTATTCTTTGGCAACAATTCGATGACAATTTGAGCCCAAATTTTTACAGGTTTGTTATTTTATGCATGTTAGGATACACCAAGTTAGGATACAACAAGAATACTGGTCTTTGAGAATACCAAAGGTATCCAGCGCCTTTAAGATTTGACCACCGTAACATTTTGTGTTACCTCTGCTCAGTGCGTAACTTTCACGTAACTCAGTAATCAATTACAAATCTTTGAGATTTCCGATGGTGTGTAAGATGCCAAGTGGGTAGATAGGAGCTGTCTCCGTCATAGTGACGTGTTCTTGATAGAGGACACAGGCTGTTTTGTAACCTGATGGAATAGTTTCATAAATAATTCATGACAGAGTCGTCCTTAATAATAAAAGAATTAAAAACAACTTTAGCCGTTTGACTAAAAACGAATGAGTATAACTATTTTCTAGGTAAAATTCTGGATCTAATGTTTTTTTTTTTTTTTTTTTTTTTTTTTTTTTTTAACTATGGTCTCTTTGTAAACCGTAGCTCAAATCATATATCCACTTATTTGATCATAAATTTACATTGCTCGCATGAAAAGCTACCCGATTAGAATGACAGGGCACCATCTTATCTCAATGTTTCAATGAACTTCTCTCAGCAAGTCGAAATCTTCGATCTTCAAACTAACTTATAACTGTCCCAAAAACAACCACATCCTCAAGGGTCTATCTAGCCGTATTCACACCGACGCCGTTACTAACTTCGGAACCGGTGTATAGTCTTGACTTTCAGACTGTATCTATCAGCTAAAAATGCTGAACAGTTTGATCACAAGGCAAAGTTTTAAAACCATTTCAATTATTATAGGACCCGTAGCTATTTCAAGAACACAACGACATTCATATTTGATGCGGCCAATATCCAAAAATAGTAGGTTACTTTGATCTTTGCGTGCTCACCAAACCAACGCAAACAAAGAATAAAGTGGGGTGGTTCACTCTCAAAATTATCCGATTGCAACACGGGACCATCCACGCCGTGACACCCCACTCCAAATCTTCCTATAACACGCTAATCGATTCATCGTCTTTGAGATGACCGATGGTGTGTAAGGTGCCAACTAGTAAAGGGATGTCTCCGTCACAGTGACGTGTTCTTGATGGAGGACATAGGCTGTACTGGGTTCTGATGGAATAGTTTAACAAACAATTCATGACAGAATTCCCTTTAGAAAGATAACATCTTCTATACGAAGTTTCCCGGATTAAATTAGAGCCACTGGACACTATTATTGGTAGTTGGCAAAGAAGTCTTCTCACTCGGTGTATCCCAGTAAATGTGCATAAAATAACAAACCGGTGAAAGTTTTGATTCAACTAGTCATCGAAGTTGCAAAAGATTAATAACAAACAAAGCAAAATGGTGTGCTTTCAAATGCCTAAAAAGGCTTGAGGCCTGAAATATTTTATTTTTTAGTGAGAAACTACCTCTTTCTCAAAAACTACGTTACTTCAAAAGGGGGCCGTTTCTCAAAAATGTGCTTTACTATCAACAGCTCTCCATTGCTCGTTAGCAAGTAAGTTTTATTACGTCCCATCCGTCCCAAGTGGTACACTAATGTGTTGAACAGGAACGGGGTCCACGGTGGTGCCATGCTACGCGGCAGGGAAGGGGGCAGAGGGCCCGGGAACTCCCGTCATGAAGAAATACTTTGATCCTACGTGAGACATCTTGATCATTTGATCCTATGTGAGACATCTTCATCACTTGATCCTACGTGATACATCTTCACCACTTGTGGACACTTTTTTTTAAAGACACTGGCCGCTATTGGTATCTGGAAAGACCAGTCTCACCACTTGGTGTATCTCAACATATGCATAAAATAACAAACCTGTGGAAATTTGAGCTGAATTGGTCGTCGAAGTTGCGAGATAATAATGAAAGAAAAAACAACCTTGTCACACGAAGTTGTGCGCTTTCAGATGCTTGACTTCGAGACATCAAATTCTAAATCTGAGGTCTCGAAATCAAATTCGTGGAAAATTACTTCTTTCTCGAAAACAATGTTACTTCAGAGGGAGCCGTTCTCACAATGTTTTATACTATCAACAGCTCCCCATTACTCGTTACCAAGTAAGGTTTTTTGCTAATTTTGAGTAATTACCAATAGTGTCCAATGCCTTTAACATAGCAGAAGGAAAGATACTTATTTTGATGATGATAGTACGACATACGTAGGTCACGCTATCGAGGATGACAGACTATATCCATGAGAACCATAGTACTAACCCAGAGTAGGGAAAAGATCCAGAGGTAAACCAACGAAAAGATTGGGGTATGACATAGTGAAGATCGCAGGGAAAAATTTGGCCGGGGACAATAGACAATAAAAACCGTTCTCTTTCTATTATCATCGGCGATATTCATGAATTCATACTATAGATGTGTATAATGATAAAAATAGATTATGGTAGCCGTCTTGGTCACAGTCGTCACGTTCCCTGTTCACAACATCATTCATATTATGCACAATATTCAGTTAACGAGTTAGAGCCAGACTATTTTTGTCTTTCCAGTCTCGCCTTCAGTCACGCTGATTTTGAATAGAATAGAAAACCACCGGTGGTAAAACATTTTTATATTATTGTTTCACACTGGTACCGTTGTACGTGCAGGAACAACTCAGACAATAAACTGAAACCAACAGGGGGCGCCCCACACAAAACCCACGTCACCCCCATACCTTGGTTTTCACTGTGTGGCAAACAATTAATTATAATGACTTTTGACACGTTCCCCCCTTGGTATGGTAGTCTTCATTCGAGACAGAAGGCTCTCCTCGAGTTAATGTCAAGACTAGAAAATAACATGATGCAGATCAAACTGACAACGTACAGAAAATAATTACGAGAGGACAACAACAAAAACCCACAAAATTGCTTCGAAGCTTGAGCGCAAAACCCGTGGGAAAACATCTCTCTAGGGTGTATAAAGTAGAACATTATAATAAGAAGTAACGTGTGGGTCTGTTCGGGTATTTCAACCCAGTGGGGAGTTTACGACAGTTGTTGGGAGACGCCAAGGTCAGGATGCTCTGTACTTTATGTTTGGTCCCCTTTTTGGGGGCGTGGAGAAGAGAGGAGGGAATTGGGGGGGGGGGTGAGTTCAATTGACGAGTGATTTTTAAAAGGGCGCGATTTTGGTGTGTAACATTTCGTTCTGCAGTGCTATGGACAGTTTTGTGAACTTCAAATCTTGAAAAAAAAAAATTGTTTTGCATTGTGAAAAAGGGTTTGACTATTAGCAATATTATTTGAAACAATTTTGTGAATATTTTTCAGATTAAAACAAAAATCAAACTATGTTGACGAGTGATTTTGAAACAGACGCAGCTTTTGTGTATGTTATTTTTTTCTGCAAAGGAATTATTGATTTTTCATTATTATTAAAGGGTATTAAATCTGCAATATCTTTGCCAATTCTGTGAAAAATTTTGGAAAAAAAAGAAGGCAAAAATCATACTCTGTTAAAAAAGAAGGAGAATAAGACGGTTCCCGGAATTAGTCTTGTAGGTCTATCCTATGGTTTTACCGGGTTAATTATGAACCAGATCTCATTAAAAATTGTGTGTCCCCTACTAATTCCTCTCCTTTCATTTAAACAAAGATGTTTTTATTGATTACAAGCCACGACGATATTGCCTAGCCGAAGAATAAAATGCGATGTTGTTTATTTTAGTCGATTCTAATTACAATTTCTTTTTTTAATTCTTTGTATTTCCGTCCATACAAAAAAGTTTAATTGAAAAACTTAATCCTTTATCAATATTTGACACAGTTTTGTCTTTCTACTCTGATAAAGCCATTAAACAAAATCAACAAAAAAGTAAAAAAGTCCATTCAAATAATGAAGACTGTCTGACTGTAACTCGTCACTATAACAAGCTATCTAACCAGACAGACAAAACTGTTCCCGTCTCTCAACAAATTAATAGATTATGAGGTTACGCGCGTTAATTAATTTCTTAACAAAACACAAACAACTTCTTTCTCTCGAAGCTGCCTTAAACCCCCAGCCGTCTTTAATACTACGAACAAGTGCAGATGCACCTGACTCCGTAAGAACACAGCGCTAGCCTGGTCAAGGTTGAAGATACGCCGGGTCTGAAGCGACATGGGGCCCGGGCGACCTCAAGCCTAAAAGTACAGAGAGCCGTCCCAGTGGGGGTAGCTTCGTAGAAATTACTTCAATAATTGTCTTAATCAGCCAAAGTCACGGTATACATGGTATATATATATATATATGCCTGTGTACGTTTTGAATTCTTCTATATTGAAATTTATAGCGTGGTTGTAGAGCCGACTGTTGTCTGTATAACGGTAATTCAAAACTTGTATTACGTATAGACCAGAGCCTTATATTCTTAAAGGGGTTGTCGTTTTAAATGCTTTCTCCACTGAAAGTTACAGCGTGGTTATAGAGCCAATATTGTCTGTATTACAACCATATAAGCTGGTTATTCTTAAAGGGGTTGTTGTGATTTATTGTGTGTTTTGTTTACTCATTAAGGCTTTAAAGGCACTGGACACGTTTGGTACTCATAACAATTGCAAGCATACAAACTTACTTGGTAATTAGCAATGGAGAGCTGTTGATAGTATAATATATTGTGACAAACGGCTCCCTCTGAAGTAATGTATAGTGGGTTTTTTGAAATTTATTTTTCTATTATTTAGAAAGATGTGATTTCTCACTCAAGTTTAAACACTTAGCCTCTGATGCATTTTAGGGCATCTTAGAGCACATAATTTTGTTTGTCTTTCCTGCAAACTTTGTTTTGCAAACTTTTGTTTTTCCTGCAACTTTGATGACCGATTATGTCCAAGTTTCCTCACATTTGTTAATTCGGGCATAATGTTATGACACTTCAAGTGAGAATGATGGTCTTTGACAATGACAAGGCTGCCATGGCTTCAAAAGGTGCGGCAAATCGCAACCAAATATCTGTCTAAAATACATTGAAAAAACAAATAGTTTACGGTTTATATCTGTGCGTGCTCTCTTTGATAAAAAAAAAGGAAGACAAAATATTATAGGCAGATATAGTTTACGAAATTACTTCCCATTGTTGGAACATCGATGGCTTGGGGGAAAATTCAATTTGTTCTTGATTTCAAGAAACATATCAAGACACACAGAATTCAATTTATAGTGGCACACATTTTTTGAAAAACAAAGTATAACGTTTCATGCTGTTGTACATGTCGTGATGTCGGTTAGACTAGATACCTTGAACAATTTGTCAGTAAGTTGTCATACAAGATCGGTGTCACAAGGTTTTGGAATGGTGTCACAAAGTTTGGGATATGTGTCGCAACAATTGGTATGTGTCACCAAGTGTGAGATATGTGTCACAGAGTTTGAAATCGGTTACACAAAGTTTGGATCTGTGTTATAAAATTTAATATCCGTGTCTCAAAGTTTGAGATAATTATGTTAACACATTTTGGAATTTGTTTCAGAAAGATTGGGATATTCGTCATAAAGTTTGGTATCTTCGTCACCAAGTTTGGGTACTTTGTCACAAAGTTTGGGAACTTCGTCACAAAGTTTGGGAACTTCGTCACAAAGTTTGGCATATTCGTCACAAAAGTTGGGATCTTCGTCACAAAGTTTGGGATCTTCGTCTCAAATTTTGGGATCTTCGTCACAAACTTCAAGATCCTCGTCACAAAGTTTAGGATCTTCGTCACAAAGTTTGGGATCTGTGTCACAAAGTTTGGGATCTGTGTCACAAAGTTTGGGATCTGTGTCACACAGTTTGGTATCTGTGTCACAACGTTTGGTATATGTGTCATATCATGTATGATGGAAACCTGTAGACATTACTTCTATAACCTTACCATTATATGAAACACGACTAGAAGTGAATCAAAAGTGAAAAAGGGATGTACGCATGGAAAAGCCGTTTGGTAAATATTGCTGTAATTTGTGGCTTCCCCATTTGGGGCACTGCATCGGGGAAAGCTGAGAAATGCATTATTTATGATCATTATTTTGCGGAAAATAATTCTCCAAGCTAATATTGTTCTCATTTATTTTAAGTATTGATCAAGAATCCTCACGACTCACACCTAGTCCACTTGAATTACAAGAGAAACACCCGTAAACAAAAGATGAGCTGATTACAAATTATGAAATCAAACTCACCCGTAAATAGAAAACAATATTTTCTCTGAATGGATTTGCTTTTCTTCCCGCTAGTTTCGCCCCCAAGTGAGAACCCATTTAGCCGGGTATTGTATTGTATTGTGCGGCCGGGGTCCCACAGTCCGTCCATTCAGTTGACAAAATGGAACTTCTTAGCTGGAGGTATCTGATCACTGCGCCTACAAACACGGACTGAAACTTGTAGCAAATAGGGCTATAGTTAATTACACCCACTGCGGTGTTAATTGTTCTGTCTTGCTGGGTGTCATCACACAGCCTGCCGTGATGAGCCTCAAAATCCCGGCCTGAGGGTGCTTCTTCAGAGAGGGGAAAGGGATAGATCTCCCGGTCTTCGCCAAAGCACATCCTAATGACGAGAATCCAACTGTTTTTGGAATCATAAAATGAAGTCATCAAAACTTTCAGTAAATCCAATCAATTTAAGGATGGGGATGTCATTAGGGCGGCCTTGTGCTCTCATCCGATTAGGAATATCTCAAAGATTCAAGATTTGATGACGGGAAATAAGATCGGTTTGAGGTTGTTTTTATCTTCGTGACTTTTGCTCGTCACAATTGTAACTTTCTTTTTGTCCTTTCAGTGTTTTTTGTTATCTAGATTTTTGTTTTGTAATTTCTCACTCGAATAATTATCAAAATACTTCAGGCCTGAAGCCTTTTATAATGCATCTGAAAGCACGCAAACTTGTTGCAACAAGTGTGTTTTTAATGATTGATCCCAAATTATATGTTTGGATACACCAAGTGAGAATTCTTTGACACCAAAGATATCCATTGTCTTAAGCATAATTATTTATCTTAAAGTATATAGAGTTTCACTTTTGATGGCGACAAACAAAATCGGTCAGAATATCATTTTTGAAGGGCTATTTTCTTTACCCCAATACAACAAAAATATCAAATTGCAGAAATAATGAAATGTTTGTTCCTCTGTTTATCGAAAATAACACTACAATTTGTGTAGTGTCATCCTGTTTGATTGGGTTTTTAGTATGTAATCATTACTGAACCGAAAGTATATCGCAGGCCTTATTAAAGACACTGGACACCTTTCGTAATTATCAAAGACCACTCTTCTCACTTGGTCTATCTCAACATATGCACACAATCACAAGCCTGTGAAAATTTGAGATTATTTTGGTCGTCGAAAAAGCGATATAATAATCAAAGAAAAAACACGAAGTTGTCTGCTTTCAGATGCTTGATTTCGAGACCTCAAAATCTAATTCTGAGGTCTATCAACCTCTCCCCATTACTTGCTACCAAGTCTAGTTTTGTGCTAATAATTGTTTTGAGTGAACTATCAATAGTGTCCACTGCCTCGGTGTAACATAAATTATTTTTGTGTGTGTGATGCTTTTGTGTTGGCTGTAATTTCTTTCGTTTTGGTATTTGTCAGGCATTTCAAAACAAGCCTTTTTGGCTTCTGTAAATGCCCCCTTATTGGTTTGCTGTGTACCCAACATTATATTATTTTTATTTAATTTTCATAAACATTTTTGACTTGAATAGTTGTACTTAATTTGTTTATACATTATCATTCTCCCCTTTTCACCAATATGCAAATAAATGTCGACTGACTTGACTTGAGTTGAAGTTGAATAAGAACAGACGGCTAAGAAACAAACATAACAATTAAACAAATGACGATCTACAAAATACAAACCAGAACATCATTCTCATAATAGAAAATTCAATTTTCTTCGAGCCTGCAACATCTCACTTTACACGGGAGGTCATTACAACTGAAATAAATGAATGCATTCAACTAAATATCTCTTACTGGAAAGAAAAAAAACCCGAAGGAAGGATAAATACAGTAATTACATTTCCAATTTCTCACTGAAATAATATGAAAGGCATATTGTCAACTTCACTTCAGGAAAAGAGGCCCTTGAGAACACGAAAGGATACTATACTCGGAATGTACTTAACGCGTTCACAAGGACAGCCCGGCCTCGCGTCGGTGATCAGCTTCAACAAACCGGGCCGTGCACGGCTACTGCCGACCGTTCAACGGCTCGCACTCACCGCTCAAAGAAAGACCTAGGCACGCCTCGCATTCCAGGACAATACATCAGTTTTAATTACTACCTGTACACGTGTATTGTTGGTTGAGGATTTTGTTTTAATGAGGATTTCCTTACCGAAGTGGTTCAGTTCAGAATTTTGCAATCTCTCTCTCGTCTTCAAAAGCATGGAGTGGTTGTTGCATGAAATAAACATACTTGTCAATTTTAACAAAATAATAGCGTTTAGTCTTTTCGATAAAAGGGCTCTGTCACATAAGGCAATTTACAGGCAAACGGTTTTGGGCCCAGTTTCATTAAGCAGACAATAGCGCTTAAAGGGAAAGTACACGTTTGGTAATTTTCAAAGACCAGTCTTCTCACTTGGTATATCCCAACATAAGCATAAAATAACAAGCCTGTGAAAATTTGAGCTAAATTTGTCAACGAAGTTGGAGAAAATGATGAGAGAAAAAAACACACTTGTTGGACGAATTTGTGTGCTTTCAGATAGGAATAAAAGATTTCTAGCTATAGAAGTCTTTTATTATTTTGGTGAGAAATTACCTCTTTCTCATAAACTACAATACTTCAGAGGGAGTCGTTTCCCACAATGTTTTATACTATCAACAGCTCTCCAATTTGTGTTACCAAGTCAGTTTTTAAGTTAATATTTGTTTTGAGTACATTCCCTTTAAAGGCACTGGAAACCTTTGGTAATTTTTCAAAGACCAGTATTCTCACATGGTGTATTCCAACATAATATGCATACAACAACAAATCTGTGAAAATTTTGACTCAATTGGTCTTCGAAGTTGCAAGAAAATAATGACATTTGTGTGCTTTCAGATGCCTGAGATATTTGAGTGAAAAATTACCTCATTCTCAAAAACTACGTTAATTATAGGCAGCCGTTTCTCACAAGGTTTTTTACTACTCAACATCTCCCCGTTGCTCGTTAACACTATTTTAAATGACAGTTTTGGCCATTTCGAGATGTGATGGACCCAATATATTAACATTAAGTTCGGTAAATTACATCATATCTCATTTTTTCACCCGGTCTCGACCCAGGAAAAAAGTGTGTAATTTCTTTCCGAAAGCTTATGTTGAAAAGCATCCTGCGTTATTATTTCGTCAGAAGTCTGTAAAACACATTTAACAGTGTCAACCATAATATCTCAACAAGGCTAAATGGCATTACATTATACCAGTATAATACACATTATAATACACAGCTTTTAGCTTGAACCCTACACACATCACCAATGCCCGAGTAATCAGTTTTCAAGTTAATTTTGTGTACCGTTTATTTCCCCTGTACCACTCTTTACATCAAGACGTTGCTATTTTATTTATGATTATTATCATTTTGACATAACTCCCGTTCTGTTATACCACTATACTCCATTCCAGTTTAGATAAACCTCTCAGCCAATTTGCCTCTTGTGATCTGAATATCCCGAAGTCCTTACAAATTCCAGAAGCTTTTATAAACAACATTCTAAGCTCAGTTTTTATGAAACTTATAACAAGTTTTTGGCTTTTCGTTTCCCCAGACCACACCGGTACGGCTGGCGATGGGTGCCGGTAGCAATAAATGACGGGGTAAAATAATAGCCGGACCCGGCATTAGGGTCAGAAGCTCGGACCTTCAGTTCCTGTACAACAGGATGACTATCTGGGGCTGTATTGCTGGCTGGTTGGTCCTTAGAAACACAATGTTTTGGGGCTAAAAATTAGGGTTTAGATTTGAGGTTGGTGACCTGAATATAGGGCATACACATTTTGGTTTACTAGTAGTAGTTTTGTTCTAACTTTGTCCAGAATTAGCCCAAACTAAAAAAAAATAAAAAAAAAATAAAAAAGGAAGAGGGGGAAACAAACTCCCAATGTTTTTAAAATAAAAGTCGAAATAAATAATATATAACACAATTTATTGTTAAGTAGGATTTGAAACTTTGCATGGTGGAAGTAAGATATAGAAAAGTTTGCGGTAACACCATGTAATAACAATCTCTAAATGAGTTGGGGTGGTTCTGAAAAGAACCGTTGGATTAACTCCTTAATCCAACGGTTAACGGTTCTTTTGAGAACCACCCCAACTCATTTAGAGATTGTTATTACATGGTGTTACCGCAAACTTTTCTATACAATTTATTGTTATTATTGGTTTATTAAACACATTCAAACTTCGGCTGAGTTTGAAATACAGAGATTAAAAAAAAAAAGTAAAAAAAAAAAAAAAAAACTTTAATAAGTTGTTAAAAGTCTGTTTTGTTTCTGTGTTGTTTTAATAATGAGAAATAGAAAAGGGAATTAATGTCATCTAATGTTGTTAACATTTTTTTCAAATCTGAAAACCCCCATCATTGTTTAAACAA
Organism: Asterias rubens; assembly: GCF_902459465.1. Taxonomy (NCBI): domain Eukaryota; kingdom Metazoa; phylum Echinodermata; class Asteroidea; order Forcipulatida; family Asteriidae; genus Asterias; species Asterias rubens. Next base: position 11,849,937 of record NC_047074.1, on the reverse strand, counting down.
TTAAGATGCTGTGCCTTATGATTTTGGTCCATTGTGAGGAAGAAGCTAACCTTATTCTTGCAATCCATTAAAACAATTCGCAACTGAAGCGTGTGGGTATTTGTTTCAATTAAGTTTTACAAAAGAAAACCCAAACTCCGTAAATGCGAAGAAATCACCGCAACGAAACAGTGACATTGACCGCGCACCACGTTGGAAAACGCCCGCTAACGATTGCAGGAGTTGTCCGCTAGCACTACGGCGGACCACTGACGGCAGTACGACCCGAGCGTTGTCGTTGCTGCTTACACAAAAACAATTATTCCATGAAAAAGAACAAAATGATGTCTTTAGGAAGGGAGTTATCATCTTGTTAAATTACCACCAGTTATTGGTATAGTAAAAACATAGTGCATTATACTGAACAAACCTGACCGAACAAATGAACGAATTGTTATAAAAAAAATTTCGATTATAATACACACATTAAACAATTATTTGTGTACATTGAAGGCCTACCGTTTTTTAATTATGGTTGTTGTCACAGGCACTTTGTAAAATGTCTGTTTTCATTTGTTGTTTTTGGTTTTGGCGGTCTTTCGTGTTTCTCTGTTTGTTTGTCTCATGTTTTGTTGTATTTCGTGATGTTTTTTAAGCTTTCTTTTTGCTTTTGAGTAATGCTCAGGTTTTGTTTGCAGTTCATTGTCTTTCGTCTTTGTTAAAAAAAAAAAAAAAAAAAAAAAAAAAAAAAAAAAAAAAAATGAAAATATAATATGAATTCATGCACCAATGTGCTCAGAAAGACCTGGATTTGAAAACAAACAGTATTTTAAGCTCATCTCGATCAAAGAAGAAACTTATGTAGTAACATTTTGTCGATTGATTGCAATAAATCCGCAATCATATCACCCATAATCTGGGAGAAATTGTGTAAACTGAGCTCTGTTTAGCTCACAGCTGGTCTATGATAAGACCAGGCGTTACAGTCGTCTCAAGATACAATCTCAACCCGAGGGGTACAACAGGGGGGTAAAACGCCGCCGTTGGATTTCCTAAATTTATTTCTGTTTTAAAGGCACTGGACACACTTGGTGACCACTCAAAAGAATTGTATAGCATAAAAACTTACTTGGTAACGAGCATTGGAGAGCTGTTGATAGTATATTACACATTGTGAGAAACGGCTCCCTTTGAAGTAACGGAGTTTTAGAGAATAGGTAATTTCTCACTCGATAATACAAGTACATGCCTGAAGCCCGCACTGTGCAACACGAGTTTTTGTCCTGTCGTTATTCTCTTGCAACTTTTTCACAGGTATGTGATTTTATGCGTCTTGGGATACACCAAGTGAGAAAAGTAATGGTATGTGACAATACCAAAGGGGTCCAGTGGCTTTGAATGAACAAATACCCATAGATGTACATGTGTATGAGATGAACCAAAATAAATATTCTTTATCCTCGATGCAAATTTAACATCTATTAAGCGATTTTTGTTTGCATTCATAACTCACCGATTTTCCATCCCACCTCTATGGACCCCGGTCCGAATCCCACCTCAAACCGAAGCCATGCACGTGGACTGGGTTTGTTAGTCCCTGTGCTGATCAAATGGGTTTCCCTCTTGTATTCAACGCCCCCCCCCCCCCCACAAAGACCACCTATTATACCATTTATGATTCAATTAAGCCTATAGTGGTTTTCTCCTTCCAAAAATAATTTCGTAATGATTATGTTTACCAAAAATCTTTCCCAAACTGTCCATCGTGTTGGTTCTGAGAACGCCGCAACCGCACTAAATCGAGCATTTCCCGACCCCAACAATCGAGATAGTAATAGAAAATGAAATCAAACTACCATTAAAACATGTATTTTCTTTACCGATTATGCGTCATAATTTCCAATAACTTCACCTGTTTTTCTTAGCTCGGTCCGGTCCTCATACACTTTCCCCAAAAGCGATCCCCCGTTCGCTTGCGGCCCGTCGACCTCCCAGTGTGCAACGCCACAACCCTAAACAACAACCTATCGCTGGCGGCGCTTTGTCATTTTATTTACGGTGTACCACCGTACGGTGTACGGTTTATACCATCAACCTCTCCCCATTACTCGTCACCAAGAAAGGTTTTATGCCAATAATTATTCTCCAGAAGACGATCAGAGCATACTGATCGAAACGTCGAGTTAATCCAACGGTTCTTTTCAGAACCACCCCAACTCATTTAGAGATTGTTATTACATGGTGTTACCGCAAACTTTTATATATATAATAATTATTTTGAGTAATTACCAATAGTGTACACTGCCTTTAAGGCTCATCAAAACATTACAGGCAGTGGACACCATTGGCAATTACCCACATTAATTATTAGCATAAAACCTTACTTGGTGATGAGTAATGGGGAGAGGTTGATAGTATAAAACATTGTGAGAAACGGCTCCCTCTGAAGTGACATAGTTTTCTAGAAAGAAGTAATTTTCCACGAATTTGATTTCGAGACCTCATTATTAGGTCTCGAAATCAACCATCTAAAAGCACAAAACTTCGTGTGTGACAAGGTTTGTTCTGTTATTATTATCTCGCAACTTCGATGACCAATTGAGCTCAAATTTTCACAGGTTTGTTATTTTATGCATATGTTGAGATACACCAAGTGAGAAGACTGATCTTTGACAATTACCAATAGCGTCCAGTATTGTTAAAAAACAATATCTCTGAATTACTTTCCTGGCAGGAGTCGCTCGTGAACACATTTTTCTCCTCGAGTTTTGGTAGGTTAGCCGTTTGACTTTTAAGCTTTTATAGGCTCATTCAAATAAAAAACACCCCTGAATGGCAAGACTGGCCGAAGTCCATCTTGGAAAAAAATCTCCTATTTTTTAGCAAAACAGAGCCATAGCAATAATTGCACAACACATAACACAAAAGTCAACATAATTATGTACAAATACTACCTATAGATACTATATCACTTCTGTATTTAATTAATCTATTAATTAATGGTTTATTCTGAAAAAATAATCCAATGGTGACCAATGGTCGAATTACAGCAAAATATACAGAGAATACAATTCAAAAAGTAGACTCTTTACATCTATTAAGAGTCTTATTGTTTTCCAGATCCATAATATTTTACAGCTCATCGCCGGTTCATTTTTTAATTTTACGCCAACGCGCTACTCAGGCCGTCAGCATTGCGTGATTTGTCTCTTAACATTGACGGGTGAAAGTCGTTGAAAACACGGCCTGGAGCTCAGCAGAGCGCTTGGCGCCGCTGGTCTATTACGCCGGGCCAGAATGCCCGCGGAGTCTGCTCGGTGCAATTATTACCATGTAATCACCAACACATGGTTTATGAAATTAATTTTTGTTTCCTCTGCAAAAGTAGAGACTGTAGTTGTAGTAGTAGTAGTAGTAGCACAGGATTCCTGGATCTCTGGTGGAGTTTTGTTCTTCTTTTGTGGGTGGGCTATTCGTATCAGCTTAATGCGTGTTGTGGTTAAGACTACACTTGTTACCAGGGTGTTTTTGTTGTTGTTGTTTTCAAGTCAACATGTTGTTTTTATTACTTAGAAGTCATGCTGTGTTTACTAATTGTTATTGTTTACGTCGATCGCTGACAAAGGCGGTAAGATTTGATGATTTCCAGAACTAAAACATGGCGAAATATCCTCTGTCAGTAAATTTAACTTATCGTGTTTTACAGCAAGTTTGGGGTGTCAAAATGTGTAAGTTGTTGATGGTGTTTTCGCATATACACCGATGTGTGCTGTTAGCACTACTCAGTACTTTCCCGAGTTCTGAGAAAATTAATAACAGTCATTTTTGCTCGGGTGGGATTCGAGTCCACGACCTTTTCCATTCTAGAGCAGTGTCGTACACAACTAGACCACCGATATAGAGGCAGTTCGAATCCTATGTTCGTTATGTGTGTTAGCACTGTATAAACTGTACTAACCCGATTTTTTTTGTAGGTCAAAATTATTGACAGGATATGTTTTTTTTGTGTTTTTTTTAATACAACTTTTCACATGATTCTGTAAATCCACGTATACAACCAGGGCCCAGTTTCATAGAGCTGCTAAGCACAATTTGCTTAGCATGAAATGTTCTCCTTTATTATAGAGGATTACCAACACCATTTCCATTTGTTGCATATTGCTTGTTACTGTGTTCAGCTGATGTTTGATCATCCTAAACAAAAAATGGTTGGTAATCCTGATTTTATCAAGGAAACATTTCATGTTAAGCAAATTGTTGAGTTTAGCAGCTATATCAAATTATGCCCAGTTGAAAATCATGTAAGGTCTATTACCATTTCAAGAAAGCATTAAATACAGGGTAAGGTTTCGCCAGGAATTTTGCGCCTTGTGCGTTTCTTATTTCTCTGGTTGGAATCTAGCAAAGAGCATTGATGTGTCACCCCTCAGTTTTAAACTGACTGGCCTTACAAGACCACGAAAAGCAATAATTTTAAAATCATATTTTTATCATCCCAAGAAAGCTCAAAGTAAAACGTTACGTTTCGCCAGGAATTGTGCGACTTGTGCGTTTCTTACGAGGTTGTGAAATCTAGCAAAGAGCATTGATGTAACATCCTGATGTGTTCATGAAATGGACTTTGAAAACTCGATTCTTAAAGGAACATTATAGAATTCGTTTTGCTAACAAAACAGTTTGTAATTCATCATGTACATAAACTTACAAACCTGTAGAAGTTTGAGATCGATCGGCCATCTGGGTCACGAGAAAATAGTAAGCAACCGATTACACATGTTTGCATGACATCGATGGAAGAACAAAGAAGAAGAAGAAAACGCTCACTGAGCGATAAACTCCAAACGCGAAAAATAAAAATAAATCGAGCGCTGCTTCATTATCTTTTTTTTCTAGAAATCTAGAAATCGAGCGCTGCTTCATTATCTTTTTTTTTCTAGAAATCTAAAATGAATTCCCTGAGCACACATAATTTATTTACAAATGTTTTATTATCTACCTCATTTCTCTATTGTATTTTTCACACCGCTATGGTTGTGAACCATACTCAAATTATTAGCATAAAACCTTACTTGGTATAAGTTAACATTGTGAGAAACGGCTCCCTCTGAAAAGACGTAGTTTTCTAGAGAGAAGTATTTTTCCAAAAACTTGATTTCGAGACCTCAAACTTAAAATTTGGGGTCTCGAAATCAAGCATCTGAAAGCACACAACTTCGTGTGACAAGGTTTTTTCTTCTTTCATTATTATCTCGCAACTTCGAAGACCGATTGAGCTCAAATCTTCACATATTTGCTATTTTATGCATATGTTGAACTACACCGAGTGAGAAGACTGGTCTTTGACTACCCAAGTGTCCAGTGTCTTTAAGCACTTGTCATTGTTCTCCCATTGTTTGGATTTTATACTTTGCGATTTTCACTGTTTTCAAAATCGAGATTTAGACACCCGAGAGCAAAACTATTTATTTCTTCTTTTCTTTTTTTCTCATAAACTTTAGCATTTTAGGCAACCAATCAATGGAAGTTTTTCACCACGGCCAAGTGTTATATGAATGCATAGGAATGAAAAACAAATTGTTTATATTTGTTTGTTTTTTGTTTGTTTGTCTGTGGATTGTATTTGTTTCTCAAATGGTCTGAAGACCGGGATGTTTTGAACTTGAACTAGATTCACCGGGCCGGAAGTCGAACGAGCGGCGGTGAGAAAGCGCCAGTAGCCCCGCTAATAATGGCTCAGTTTTCCCGGTGCTCCAGTCCGGAGCACGGTGCACCTTACAGGTTTTTAATGTTTCTCCATAATTTGTTGTTTTGGATGTCTTTTTTGGTGGTTTACTTTTTCTTGAGAGTTCTACGTCAACCCCACAGCTACGTACAGGGGGTTTGGTTTTTAAGTTTAAGCTTTTCACAGCGGTAGTTTTTCTTCGAGGAGAAACACGCGTGTAAACTGCGGTCGACAATTGGTGAGAACATCTCCAAAGTTTCACATAAAAAAAAAATGTGAAGTATACATTTAAACATTATACGTCTCTATGATTTTGAATAGCACTTGACACTATTGGTAATTACTCAAAATAATGGTTAGCATAAAAACTTACTTGGTAATGAGTAATGGAGAGCTGTTGATAGGTTAAAACATTGTGAGAAACAGCTCCCTCTGAAGTAACGTAGTTTTTGAGAAAGAGGTAATTTCTCACTCAAATAATCAAAGACTTCAGCTGGAACATCTTATTATGCATCTGAAAGCACACCAAGTTATGCAAAAAAGGTTTTATTTATTTCATTATTCTCTTGCAACTTCAATGACCAATAAAGTCAAAGTTTTAATTCTTTTTATTTTTTATACACCAAGTGAGAACACTGGTCTTTGACAATTATTACCAAACATGTCAAATGCCTTTAAAACAACCAACCTTATCTCACGATTATTATATTCCATTAATTATCTACTTCAAAATATGGGGACCAGAAGTCTTCCATTAAAAACGGATATGGATTAAATCAAGTTTGCGGTGGTGGGCATAATGACGAGATCTACGGGGTTGGTTTTAGCGTCTTGAAAAGGTCCTCAGGCACTGGATGTCAAGAAAGGGAAGTCAGAACAGCAGGATCCCTAAATCCTGCAAACCCTCAAATGTTACTAAATTAATCTTGATTTATTATAATGAGAAATCAGTTTGAAAACAAAGAACTTGTTCTCTATACCATCAAGTTATGACAGTCATTGACTAAACGCAACAAGTTGTTTTGAATCACAAATAGAAAGAAAGATTATGAAAAAAAATCAGAACACTATCTATACTCTGACAAAAGGTTACTATAAAAACACAAAAACAAGCGTTTTTATTTTGATATAGGAACTTATTTAAGCTTTACGCGAAGTGTGATATTACTAAATTTAGCATAGTTCAAAGCAACATGTTTTCTTGTCTCAAGGCACTGGACACCTTCGGTAATATTGTCAAAGACCAGTATTTTCACTTGGTGAATTCCAACGTATGCATTAGAACGAACCTGTGAAAATTTGGGCTAAATTGGTCATTGAATCTGCAAGAGATAAATAAGAAAGAAAAAAACCTTGTTGCATTATTTTGTGTGCTTTCACGTGTCTAATGACAGGCTTTAGCCGAGTCTTTTATTATTTGAATTACTTCTTTCTCAAAAGCTATGTTACTTCAGAGGGAGCTGTTTCTCACAATATTAACTTTCAACAGCTCTCCTTTGCTCGTTACCAAGTGAGTTTGTATGCTTATACAATTTTGTTGAGTAATTACCAATAGTGTCCAGTGCCTTTTTAATTCCGCGGACTTTATCGTAACTTACCGCAGCCGCGAGACAACACCTACTCGCTGCAGTCATTCTGCCGGTAAAAATATCAATCCTGTCCCGGTACCACCATCATCTCAGACCCGGTAAAGTTATAAATCCATTCCAGATAAAGTTCATAGCTGATGAGCTAAGCTCTTATTCCTCAACTTAAAAAATAAAAAACTCAACTCCCAGCCCCCAAAAATCAAACCCTTATACGAGTAATCGCGTACACTAAATAAAGAGATCGCAAGAACAAAAGTGAGTTTTGACTTCTTCTTTATTTTTCTGTTTATGATTATTTGTATATTATGATTGTTTTTTTTTCTTCTTCTTCCTGTTTCCTTCGGTGAATCCCTCTGGTGTCTTTGCATGTCGCTCATCGGGAGAAACAGTGGGTTTCCGTCGGTCTGTCTAATTGCTGTTCCGTAAAGGCCAGCGTGGGTTATAGCCCAGGCGGCTATGCGGTCTTGTTGGCGAGGCCTTGAGACTGTCTGGTCCTAGGAGCCTCGCTCTCGATCTCCCTCTCGCCATGCCTTCCAGAGATTACCCGGTGATGATGCGTGTGAGATTTTCATCACCACACACCGGTGTCGACAGCATCAAGCTCTGATTGGTCAATCTCAGCTCCAATCATTATCAAAAGCATAAAGACTCATTTGGAATTGTAATTAAAGTTATTATTTTTTTGTTTTCACGGACCGAACACTGTTGTTAATTGACCATCAGAATCACAATGTTCACAGTCGTTTTCCAAAATCCATAGAGTTAATTTTTGACGAGGCAACCAAGTACAATTTCAAAACCCTGAAAGATAATTACACTGAGGAAATAGGAAAGTTGTTTAATAATGTTCAAGTCTTCACCTTAGAGGCAAGAGGTGTTGACAATTAATGTTCAAACTTTCCTAAATGAAATGAAAGATGTTAATTTGAAACTGCAACCAAAAACTTCAATATTGTGTGAAATACAATGCTGAAAGTATGGAGTGTGATTTGTCAATGGTCGACAGTGGTGTTTGTTGATTAATTTTAGAGTGAACACTTTTTGCGTGAGTGTTCGCTCAAATTCTGCCCTAATAAATGAGAGTGAAGTGTTAGCTCTTTGAAAACTGGACAAAGTTATCATGTTGATCCCCAAAGAAAGAGTGTCGTGTGGATGATAGTTCAAGCTGATGATGACTTGTGAAGTTCAGAAAGACAATTTCAATGCTACTAACTTCAACCTCAGTTTTTAAAAAAGGAAAACAAATTATGGTGTCAAAATTCTCACTTCATTCGCAGCCATTCTCTACTCTTGTCCAATCGCGTCTTGAAACTGCAATGACGTCACAAGTACAAGCAGGATTGTGATGATGGACAGTGCGGAGCACATAATCACGCTGCGTGGTGGCGGCGACCAGACCACAGGGGACAGAGTAACGCTCAAAACCAATAGGTCAAAGCAAAGGCAGCTTGGTTTACAGCAGGGTTTCATTTGTTGTAGTCGGCCTAATTTTGAGAGACGAGTTTAAACTTTTCAACCTTCTGTTTTTTGTTTTTGTTCAGTTTTACAAAACTGCTCATAATTTGAGTCCTGAAAAAAAGTAAAATCTTTTTGAAGATTTATTCAAGTTTCACAGAAAACAGAAACCATTTTTCCATGATAGAGAGAATGACAGTTTAACATCGAATTTGTTGCTGCTGGGTTTACAGAAGGTAATGATGAAAGACCATATTCACAGGTTTGTTATTTTATGCATATGTTGAGATACACCAAGTGAGAAGATTGGTCTTTGACAATTACCAATAGTGTCCAGTGTCTATAAACATAAACAATACCTCCAATCTTCATGCAAAAATATCCCCAATTGTAACTTCTCGAAACTCTTTTCTAGCTTCGCTCTTCTGTCACTGCCATCCCCTCCCAGCCAACCAGTCCAAAGTCTCGAGCCACGCCCCATTTTAATTTGCCCATCTCGCCGAGCGAAGAAGATTAGATCGCGTGCAAAGGTAAACCTCTCCAATCATAGTCATCGTTCAGCATGAGTAACAGAACGCAAAGAGTCCTCAACACCAGTTTTAAATTCCCCGGCACAGCATGGAGTTCACCGGACGCTACAGGCCCACCGAAGATGGCAAATTATGTCGAGCGACTGCAACACCAATTTGTAGCATATACAACCGAGAAAATGAAAAAGAAGAAAAAAAAAATATTCATTTTTGTTAGGGCAATTTGCGAGAGCGAGGTTCCCTGCCACGTTCTCAGAGTTCGTTTTTCATGTAAACGTTTTGGCTCCCCTGGAGGGATCTCATCAATGCGCAGACAAGACGCCCCAGTGAGACTTTCTTGTTCATCGGCAATTGCGCAAAGCTGTCATTATACTCTTTTCTTGAAAATTATTCTACTATCTTTGGCAATTCTCTTGCTATTGGTTTATTTTATACGCGAAGTCGGTGGGCGATTTTTGTTTTTAATATGTTTTTTTTTTTCTCTACTTGTCAAGGTCGCGTTAGGAATTAGACAGTCGGATGAAAAATGAATCTCACAGATGTTATTTTTATAGAATGTGACAGACTTTATTATATGAATTATTGGAAGATAGACGCAATGGCGACGGGATTTTGGGGTTGGGTGTACTTGTAAGATGACGTAGAGGCTCGCTATACACACTGACACGCATACTAAAACAATCAAGAACTGCCTCTGTTCACACACGTATCCGACGTACAGTTTGTCAACCCGGGTTGAACCAACAACTAGCATTTCAAAAAATTAGCTGGGCAAGTGCATGTTTTTTGTTTTAATTGTATGGCCATACAACAATAGTTCTAGTTATTTGTGTTACTTACCTTCTGGGTTGTTTGTTACTTACCTTCTTGGTTGTTCAAGCCATAATACACTTTTGGTAAAACAGAAAAGAAAAGAAAAGTTCACAGATTTACAAATAATTTACAGGGTTTACAGAAGGTAATGGTAAGAGACTTCTCTTGAAATATTATTATTCCATGAAATGTATTACTTTTTGAGAAAACATTAAAACAATATCAATTCTCGATATCGAGAATTACGGATTTATTTTAAACACATGTCATGACACGGCGAAACGTGCGGATACAAGGGTGGGTATTTTCTCCCGACTCCGATGACCGATTGAGCCTAAATTTTCACAATTTTTTGTCATTTTATATATAAGTTGGCATACACGAAGTGTTGGCCTTGGACAAAACTGTTTACCAAAAGTGTCCACTGCCTTTAAACCAATGTGCCTTACACTGTAACTCGTTGGGCCCAAACAGGAAACATTCAACTTGGGAAAACCTTTTTATCCGACACATTGGTCAGACAAACCCATTATGACAGACACAATGTGACCGACAAACCATGCACTATGACCGACACAATAATGACCAACCGACAAACCATTGTATCCAACCTATTTGTTTTGTCATAGGACATAAGTATTTCATGTAGAACATAAAGATGCGCAACAAATTCAAATACGCGCGAGACTTGAGCAGTGATAATACTCTTTGTGAGATCCTTTATCCGAAATGTATCGACATTGAGGGCGCTCCTCGATGGTTCATGGCGTTGTCTCTTCGGACATGTATCCCTTAAAGGCACTAGACACTAATGGTAATTACTTTGAATGTAACAGCATACCAGTGCAGGAATTTTTTCAACACCTCAGAAGCCAAAAAAAGCAAGATAACTTTCTTTAAAAAATGTTGAAGGTGACTACAAGTGATTTAGGGCACCTTCGTGAGGTTGCCTTTGAACGAATAATCCCACACCAAATCCAATTAGGTAAATCCAACTGATACAAAAATTAAAATTATTCAATTATTTTCGCATTGTTGGAGACTAGAGCTATCGACCTGGGAAACAGAATTTTCCCATGCCCTCCTTTCACTGTGTCTCAACAAAGAACGGGACATTATTCCGATAAATACGGTTTGAAATTGTCACTCTGTAATAATTAAAAAAAAAAAAAAAATCTGTCCCTCATCAGACACCAACAATCCTAATTGCGCCAATTGCAAGTCTTGTATCAACGATGGTCCTAAGAGTGCTCCCCGATGTCCGTTCGTCCTCCAGATGATCCGGGGGACAATACAACCAGAAGGAGGGACACACGACCTGAAGAGCGGGGGGTTAAGAGAGCTCTTCTTCCCGGTAGCTAGTGTCTCCCCCGTGCCCCACGCAATTCACGGTGTTCCGGGTTAAGGAGGGGCCGTGCTGAGTTTTACCGTGTCGCAGCACTACACTGCGCCGTTGGAGCACCGCCCCAAGGCCCTTGAGCACACGGCAGTTTGATGGCCCGGTGATTGCCGACCTATTGCCCGCTAAACGGTTTCACTAAGACTCTATCAGCGTGGTTCCCTCTTCATGTGTGAAAGTAAGAAAGCCAACACCCCGACCCTTAATCCTCTTTATTTTGTTGATTTTTCTTGGTATTTACTTATTTCAGAAGCCTTGTTGGAGGTTTGATTTTCAAGTAATAAAGTTAAAAACATAGATGTTTTCCAAATTTTAACTTTCACTGTTGGTAAAAAAATGTTGAAAACCCATTCTTAATGTTTTGTTATCGTCGTAAATTTTGACGCATTAGCCTATGGACTAAAAGAACACAGACAAAAAAAAAGGAAATTAATACCGCTGGTTTTGGAACCTCTTCATTGTTTTAATCTAATAAGATGTCGTGACAGCAAAACTAACTCTGGTGAAAATTTTAATTCACAAGGTTGTAGCGTTTTTAAAGCCATTATACACTTTCGGTAAACAGAATTGTCCATGTCCCACACTTTGTGTATCACAACTAATATATAAAATAATAAACCTGTGCAAAGTTAGGCTCAATCGGTCATCGGAGTCGGGAGAAAATAACGGGAAAACACACCCTTGTTTCCGCACGTTTCGCCGTGTCATGACATGTGTTTAAAATAAATCCGTAATTCTCGCGTACGAGAATTGATATTGTTTTAATGTTTACTCAAAAAGTAAAGCATTTCATGGACTAATATTATTTCAGGAGAAGTCTTTCACCAATACCTTCTGTAAACCCTGTAAATTATTTGTAAATCTGTGAACTTTTCTGTACCGAAAGTGTATAAGGGCTTTAAGATAACATCACCGTCTAAAGTCCGGAGCAGCCATGTCCACGCAGGAAGAATAATCAACCGAATTAAAATAATGCACAATCTGAGAAACGTTTCTGCAATTAAAATTTTGGAAGATAAAAACTGATTTCTTTTTCCGCAACTACATTACTTTGAGGTTGACAATTTTAACCATTATTACAGATTATTTAAAGTCACCTGGAAGTGGAATTTTTTCAAAATAAAGCTTTTGTCACTAATAATGTGTTTTGATGAGTGGAATGTGAATAAACAGTTAACTAAGGTTTTAAAAAATCAGGTCTTATATTATTTACAAATTTAAGAGTAGATGTACTTTGCAATTGTGTTTACTCTACGCATTACAGGCAAAGTCTGCCTCGATTGACGTCACAAAAGGGGTAGGCGGAGTCAGCCCCCCAAACAACTTTATATATATTGTTTAAACATATAAATCGTGATAAACAATTACTAAAAAAAATTGTTTTATTGCTCGTAAGCATAATATACTCTTATGTTTGAAAGAAAAACAATTCTATTTCCAGGTGACTTTAAAGACACTGGACCCTATTGGTAGTGTCAAAGATAGTCTTCTCACTTGGTGTATCCCAACATATTATGCATAAAATAATAACAAACCTGTGAAAATGTGAACTCAATATTGGTCGTCAAAGTTAATGAAAGAAAAAACACCCTTGGTCACACGAAGTTGTGTGCTTTCAGATGCTTGATTTCGGGACCTGAAAATCAAATTCTGAGGTCTCGAAATCAAATTCGTTGAAAATTACTTCTTTCTCGAAAACTACGTTATTTCAGAGGGAGCCGTTTCTCACAATGTTTTATATAACCAACCTCTCCCCATTACCAATATTAAGATTTTAAGCTACTAATTATTTCGAGTAATTACCAATAGTGTCCACTGCCTTTAAAAAACAACCAAGGTAAGGTGGTTAGTTGTTGCAAATCAAACCGTTTCATCAGTTTGGTTATTTTAGCCAATAGACTGGTTGGGCACTCCACTTACCATAATTGATTGAACTTTACCACTTTTAACCTAGGCCTACTGGTTATTTCAACTAATCTAATGTTAGTGTGTAGCCTATAACAACTGCTCTCATTGAACCGATTTTGTACCTTGTTCAAAATAAACCATAGAGCTAAACAAAAATAATGTTCATAAACGTATTATTGGTAATAAGAACTGCTTGTTGATAATGTATACCTTGTTGATAAACGATTCCCTTCTGCAAGGAATGTGGTTTTAGAGAATAAAGGGAATAAAAAAAAATGCAATCTGAAAAACGTCTTTGCCTGAAACGTTTTTCTGAGTGTATAATTCCAATGCGCTGCCCGTGACGAACATAACCGCTCCAGATTGTCGGGGAAAAAAAAAAAAAAAAAAAAAAAAAAAACGCTTTTGAAATGAAATTAATTCACTGGTTTTGTTGTACATTAAATTAGCAGGCCTCGAATTAACCCACATCAACTGCCGTGGTGCCCTAAGCTTTTGCTGTGGTGCCCTTGTCCTTGGCAATGTTCCAATAGTCAATTGAAAACATTTCTCATAGGGGTGTCCCCTTACCAGAGCAAAGTTGCTGTGGTCCTTCAAGAGCGAAGTTGAACAGCCGAAAAGTTAACGAAAAAACCCTCAAAGATAAACTATCAGAAAAATAATGGCATTATTTCAAAGCGTTGCGAATGCGCTCATCGAGGCCTCTAACTTGCTGAATGAATTGACCAACAAAGTAAATAGCGACCTCTATAATTCAACCCGCGATCCGCAGTCAACATGATCTGGTACCCTGTCTCGTAAGCTATTACTTAGGGTATTACTTAGCACAGACTACCCATGGTTTGTCAACATGAATGGCTGAATGGCGATAACACAGTGCACACAGAACTAGGGCAGTCCTTGCTGAAATTTGGGTGAAAGTCATTACTCTAAATTCCCATATCCTTTCGGAAAAGGTAATGGATAACTTTCCGTATGGCGCCACCACTTTTTCACTCATTTTTAGAAAAAGGGATATCTCATTGAGGTAAATTAGATACTATATTATTTCATATCGAATGAAAAAGTGGTGGCGCCATACGGAAACTTATGGTTGGTAATACTAACAATGATCAATACTTCGTCCACTTTTTTTTTTTTTGTGGGGGGGGGGGGCGGCTAATGGGGGTGTTAAAACAAGACTGGGTGGGACCATGGACGTAGTCAGGTTGACACTTGTGTCTGTCCATGTCTTTCACCTCTGTGGGCTGTGTACCCCGGCCGGCTCGATTTCCGGACTGGAACTCTGCATGTGGTATGGGTTTTTCGGAAAATTGTTAGCATCCTCCTGCGACCTTTTTTACTGTCACTTGAGACTTGGTCTTGAGTAATCACATAAACACGTCATATGATCATGGGAAAAGTGGTGGCATGATTGCATGATACAGAAAATTTTCCAAAATCAGACCAAAAATCTTTTCATACGATTTCACTGTCACAATTGAAATGGACAATGTGCAAACAGTAGTAGCCATTGCCTGACGAAAGTGCAGGAGGCTTAATATAAACATAGAGTAATGATATAAATAATAATAATGATCTAAAAGTGGCTTCAGATACATCCAATTGGCAATTCCATATATAAGACTCATACATGTATCCGTCAAGGCGCTTCAATATTCAGTATTTTTTCGTGCAGTTTAAGTTATTGGGGAGGTTGAAGTATGATACCAATTCTTTTACATCGCGCTATAAATTATAATGATTACTATAGTAATACTAAAATGATTTACAAGGTGCTATGATGGTGCGGTAAGTGGCCACTCAAGCCAGGAACACCGGAGCCTACTCCTAGATAGCACTATGAGGTTCGTTCCGCTATCATGGAGACGAATAGCGGAACACAGAACTCCACAGTTCTAGAAGTAAATTAGGGCCAACGTCTTCTCTTTACGATAGGTGCACTGTAGTGTGTTCTTTAATGTGCATTACAAAACACGAGGGACCATCAGCCATCGGTCCCATCCGAAAGATGCAGCAATAAGCGTCTTTCTTAATCTTACAGGACACTGGTGTCACGACCCTGACTAGAATCCACACTCGGAATCACCAGAGTTGGAATCCAGTGCTCTTAACCGCTCGTCCACAGCACACCATAGTCTATAGTCCCGAAGAACTATTTATTGTATCAATTCTTCATCCACAGATGCCGGTACAAACCAACAAGATCTGCATCACCAATCTGCCAGCTTGCACCACTATACAAACATCCAAAAGATCTTCAAGAAATTTGGCACAATCAGAAGAGGTTTGTAAAACTAAAACTAAAAGTCTGAAGGCCTATATCTAGCTTCACTTGGATGGTTAAAGACATTGTACACATTGGTAATTGTAAAAGACCAGTGTTCTTACTTGGTGTATCCCACCATAAGCATAAAATAACAAGCCTGTGAACATTTGAGCTAAATTGGTCATCAAAGTTGTGAGAAAATGATGAGAGAAAAAACCCCCCTTGTTGGACGAATTTGTGTGCTTTCAGATAGGAATAAAAGACATCTAGCTAGAAGTCTTTTATAATTTTAGTGAGAAATTACCTCTTTCTCAAAAACTACGTTACTTCAGAGGGAGTCGTTTCCCACAATGTTTTTTACTACCATCAACTCTCCAATGCTCTTACCAAACGTGTACCTTCCCTTTAAGGCATTCCACCTAGGGTCTTGGAGCCTACATGTATGTGACACTTTTGAGCGCTAGGTGGCAGCAGACTCACTATCAACTACTAGGCAAATTCTTGTTTTCTCGGTAATGTGCGCATGCTCAGAACTATAAAAACAATGGAAATTCTTACCTGCCGAGTCTGCTACCACCTAGCGTTCCAAAGTCTCTCATTGCCTCTCATTGCCTCTGTGAAGTAACGGCCCTGTGCAAAATCAGTTTACCTCAGGCCTTGAACTCTGCTCTTTAAGGGGCACGGCAATTTCCTTCTAGTTTAAAAGGGGCACAGGCATGACGTGTCATGGCCGAGCGGTTTAGAGCACCAGATTCAAGCTCTGGTGTTTGATTAGCAGAGTGTGGGTTTGAATCCCAGTCGTAAATTTGGGGAGGTAGTGCTTTCTGCTCTACCGACCAGGCTTCGGACTGATGATACCCAAGCCTACATCCGTATGGACTGTCAAAGGGGTAACCCTGTTACAGCCCTAGGAGTAGGTAGCAGCAGCCTCTGGGAAAAATACACCTTGAAGTGGCTTCAGGCCTTGTGTGTCTGGCAACTTGCATAAAAAAAAAAATCAAAAAAAAAATGAAGGGCACCACAGCGTTGCTACCTTACCTATATAACACTGTTGTTTCTTTTCCTCCACTTGGCTAGTTTTCAGAGTCTGCGAAGATGGCACTAAAACCTGTAGCGGGCGGGCGTACATCGCTTACAGAAAGCACGAGGAAGCCAAAATGGCCAAAGATGCCATGAACAATAAGGTTGAGTTTTAATAGATGTAAGAAATTTGGACAGGGAATTTTAATTTGGGTTTTACCCTTGCACAGATGTGTGTGTTTTACCGGGAAGGTCCCGGTCACACAGGCCTCAATGAAAAGGAGAACATTAAAAATGCCACCCTCGATTGGTTGAATAAACGTGGGCATATTCTGCGTGGAGCATTTCAACCAATCGAGTGTGTTCTCTTTGCCATTGGAATGTGACTCGGCCTTAAGCATTGTAAACTCAGAGTTTTCCTGGGTTCGAGAAAGACTCTGCTAGGGTCAAAACATGAGGCCATTAACTTAAAAACTAAATAAAAACTTAATAAATAAATAAAAATTCCCAGGCATAATATTCGGGTGGGAGTTGAGCCCTAAACTTATGCCATTCTATAGCAGTGTCTTACCAACTAGACCACATAGATTGCCCTGTAGCTAGAGGCAGTACGGTAGTCTAGCTGGTAAGACACTGACCTAGAATTCCAAAGGTTGTGGGTTTGAATCCCACTCGAGTACGCCTGTGATTTCTGTTTTACATAATATCGGTAAGAAGCATTTTAAGCAAGTATGTTGCAAAGCTTGTATAAACCCATAGGGCAAGTTTGAGGGACACGTTTCCTTGGATCAGTCGAGTTTGTTTTGAAATCCATACGATTAGAAAGGTGTTTTAAAAATAGAATTGATCCACACAGATATGCCTCAAAACTTCGCGTGGTTTTCCTTCTACTTTGTGACCAAACACTGCCGGCCATGTTTATGGAGTCAAAAACTTGACTCCACAAATTGGCGTGCCGTGTGAGTTCATGAAGTATAAGGAAGACCATGTAATTTCGAGGCAAATTTGTGTAACTCGTAAATTACGAGTTAGGCCTACACAAATTTGCCTCGAAATCGTAATATTCTACTTTTAAAACATCTTTCTAACCATATATGCATTCTATAACAAACAGTTTCAAAGTTTAAAATACTTTCATAGACTAACTCGCCTGATCCAAGGAAACATGTCCCTTTAAGAAAGCTGATTTATTATAGACAATATAAGGAGCGTACCTTGCATAACTGTTTCAGGGCTGTATGCTTCGTTTTTGGAAGGGCAAGGGCACCAAGGCATTTTCTTCTTGGCACCCTATGATGAAATTGCAAATTTGTACTGTAGCATTTCAAGGGCACCAAGGCAATGACCAGGGGACACGGAGGCAATCGCCTTCGTTGTCTCTGTGAAGTATCAGGCCTGCTGTTTAGAAGCGATACTTTTGAGTCAGTGTTGTCAGTCATATTCTACTCCTTATTTTTATTTTAAAGGAATTTAAGGGCTCGACCATTTCCATTGCTATTGCATCTGAAGAGGAGTACAGTTTGGAGGTGCCCTCTGATATCAGCTTGAGTACTCACGAAAGGTAGGAATATAAAAGTGTTAAAGGCAAAATATATCTTTTTATGTTTTGAACCGTTATATTGTGTTAAAGGATATGGGTATTTTTTGTAACACAAAACACAATGTCCACAGATTTACATTAAAATTTACATTAAAATTACACCGTTTGAAGATAATGATAATAGAAAGCGTACCTTTAAATATTAGTTTCTGAGGTGCTGTAGTTTTTTAGAAACGAGTAAAACAATGTTATGAAAATACATGCTAAAATAATAATTTTCGTTTCATTGATCACTGAGACGTAAATTATTTTCAGGACATTGTTTTACTCATTTCTCAAAAATTACAGCACCTCGGCAAGTAATATTTTCAGGGAAGCTTTCTATTATCATTATCTTCAAACTGTGTAAGTTTAATGTTTATCTGTGGACATTGTGTTATTTGTCCTACAAAAAGTACATCGTCCCTTTAAAGGCACTGGACATATTTGGTAACTGTCAAAGACCAGTATTCTCACTTGGTGTATCCCAACATATGCATCAAACAACAAACCTGTGAAAGTTTGGGCTCAATTGGTCATCGGATTTTCAAGAGAAAAGGGAAAAACATCCTTGTTGCATTCTTTTGTGTGCTTTCAGATGCACAATAAAAGGCTCCGGCTGAAGTCTTTTTTTTGGGGGGGGGGGGGGAGAAATTACCTCTTTTTTAAAAACACATTACATCAAAGTGAAATGATTCTCAAAATGCTTTTAATACTATTGAATGCTGCTGTATGTTTTCATCAAAAGTTTTTACTGACATTCATTTTAAGAGTGATTACCAAATGTTAAACCTTCCCTCTTACACATCCACAACTAAGATTAATTCCATAGACTGGTCCCTAGTCCTTACCCTTCAGGGATATCGAATTTCATTTTAATTCCTTGCAATATATAGTTAATGGCCTGACGTTTCGACCCTAGCAGCGTCTTTCTCTTAACCTTTGAAAAAGACTTGATTTGTGATGCCATTATTAACCAAATGCTATTAAGCCACAGATCATTTTGTTTGGTAAACAACTTGCAACAGCTAAGTCTAATGTCTTACTTTTGCTTCTTGATTCCTCAGTACTGTTACAGTCACAAATGAGGACAGCCAAAGAGAAGCTTTTCAACCTGTTGCTGAAAAGTCTAGAAGTTCCTGGAAAAACCCCCGGTCTTCCAATTCAATGAGACCCAGAGGACCTCAAGGGTTCCCAGGTATGAGACCACAAGGCTTCTTCAATAGTCGCCATCCACCCCCACACGAAATGGACCAGAGTGTCTTTCAGCAGCAGCAGCAGCAGCGCCCTGGAAGCCTGGGGCCACCACGCAGCCCATCTCACAGACACTCTTTCCCTCCTGGAGGACACCCTCCTGGACACTTTCAACCCCAACCCCATCGGGCCCGATTACCACCCAGTGACAATTTCAATCCTCAAATGCATCACTCTGGACATCGCCCAAGGGAATCCAACTTCAATCCACAAAGTCCCTGGCTAGGACCTCCAGATCCTCGAAATCCTAATCAAATATCACCAGGCGATAGACCGCCTTCCTATCCACCTGGTCAGAGTGGATTCCCATCTGATTTCCATCATCGGAACCCATCCAGCGATCTTTCAGCCAACATATACAGTGCCCCAACAGCTCCTGAGAAGCCCTCTTTCAGTAATGTAATAGCTGGTCTACTCAAACAAATCAACCCAAACAGAGCACCTCCTAGTCCTGGGACTCACCAGCAACCTCCAACGTTTCGTGACCCTGTTGGGAGAGTCCCGCCACCCTTCAATGGTTCAACACAACCCCCTCACAGAGCACATCCTGTTCCCAGATCTCACCAGCCACCTCCAACGTTTCGTGACCCTGTTGGGAAAGTCCCGCCACCTTTCGGTGGTTCAACACAACTTCCTAACAGAGCACCTCCTAGTCCTGGGACTCGCCAACCACCGCCAAGGTTTCATGGGCCTTCTCAGAGAGGCCCACCACCCTTTGGTGTTCCACCACAACCCAGTAACATTGCACCTCAAACTCCTAGCACTCACCAGCAACATCCAATGTTTCATGGACCTACTCAGAGAGTTCAACCACCCTATGGTGTTCAGACACAACCCCCCAACAGAGCTCCTGGGACTCACCAGCAATCTCAAATCTTGCATGACCCTAATCAGAGACTCCAGGCACCCTATGGTGTCCCAACGCAACCCTGTAACCAACCACCTCAAACTCTTAGCACTTACCAGCAACCTCCAACACAACCCTGTAACCAACCACCTCAAACTCTTAGCACTTACCAGCAACCTCCAACGTGTCATGGCCCCACTCAAGGAGCTCAGCCTCCCCATAGTGTTCCAGCAAACCTCTCTGCCGCTGATCTGGTGTCACTCTTAGCCTCAGGAGGAATATTTTTAAGAAGCCCCTCAGATCTCAACAACATTCCGGGCACAAATCCATCTCAGCCACAGCTTCAGAATCCTTCGTCAACAGCAAGACCTACTTATACACAAGGTGGGATTACTAAAGGTTTCTTCCCTTGCCTTTCACCTCTTGTGGACCACGGTTCAAATCCCACTTGAGACCAGAGCCTTGCATGTGAATTGGTTCTCAGTCTCTAATTGAATGTGTGGGTTTTCCCCATTGGTTTTTTTCCTCCGATATCTAAAACTGAAGATTTCTTCCCGTTCATTCATCCTGTTTTTGGCGCTGTGTAATAAAAAAATAAAAATAAAAAAAAGAGACTTTTCCGTTTATCAATGACCATTTTCTGATGGTTGGAGGCACTTGGAAGAAAAAATTTTCCTCAATACATCTCCTGGTCTTGCTCATATTGACCCTTAAAGTTAGGGTCAAAGATTGGTTAATAATACCCCACAAATTAATCACCATGAACACTTACTTGGTGAGAAGTACGGCAGCTGTTGCTATTTTGAGAAAGAGTAATGAGAAAGAAGGCTTCATAAGTGCCCTGGGGTCGATTTCACAAAGAGTCATGACTAGTCCTAACTTAGGACTAGTCCTAGGAGATATTAGACACGTATGGCTAATGAGTAACTCGTCCTAACTAAAGACAAGACTAGTCCTAACTTCTTGTGAAATCCGCCCCAGATTATCAGTCTTATCAGTCCTACAGACCTTGGAAGTTATTTAGACTTTGTCAAGATGAAGTTTTATTTGAAAATGCCATTATTGCTTTGTGCTTTTGTATTTCCTCTTCTGGTTTCTCTAGCCTCTGTACCTGTACACACATCACCAGCCGGACCTCTACAAAGTCCACAAGCATTGCCCGCATTGCCCAGCCAGAATCCCCCTGGGTACGAAGTGATAAAACAGGTCGTCCGAGAGTACATCATCGACGAGAAGGGTAACGAGATCGTTAGGGAGTACGAGCGCCCGCTGGACCAGCCGCCTCTCAGGGTACCCACTGGAGCTGTCTGGGGTGGGCAGTCAGCCGCAGAGAAGCCCGAGTCGAGAGCTGTCAAAGAGACTGGGAGTGCTTTGGACAATGTGACCACTGGTAGCGTGATACCAGCCAGGACGGACTACCGGGATGCAGACAGCACGACGGAATTCAAACAGAGCGAAGGAGCTCAGTCAAAAACAAGTACGTGCTCTTATCATCTCAAAGGGTGTGCATTACACTTGTATGGTTGGAAATACAACGGTTTTATTTTATTACATTTATTAGTTTGAGTTGTGAAGCCACAACATAAAAGCAAACTTAATCATTATACTAGTCAAGAACCTCCTTTGAGAGAAGACAATTAAAGGAACACGTTGCCTTTGATCCGTCGAGTTGGTCTTTGAAAAGCGTTTGTAACAGTTTGTTATAAAATGCATAATGGGTAGAAAGATGTTTTAAAAGTAGAATACAATGATCCACACAAATATGCCTCGAAATTATGATTTTCCTTTTACCTCCTCGACTAACACGGTCGGCCATTTATGGGCGTCAAAATTAACTTAGTTTGCAAAGCAAACGGAAAACCATGAAAATTCGAGGCACATTTATGTGGATCATTGTATTCTACTTTTAAAACATCTTTCCAATATGCATTTTTATAACAAACGGTTAAAAATGCTTTTTATAGACCAACTCGTCCGATCCAAGGGTACGTGTCCCTTTAAAGATGTTTCAGTTTTAGGTTTGGAGGAAAACCCCAGAGAGTTACTCTAGGGGAAACCCACATTTTGTGCCTTGGAGGGATTTGAACCCGTGTCCCAGATGTGGAAGACAAGACGAGAAACCAACCAACACAACCTGACTGCTTGGTGCTTTGACTTAGGTGTACATAGCTTAAGTGGTGTAAAAAATGGGAATTGTGGAAAACACTCCTTGAAATACCTTTGCTTAAAATGCTATTTGTGAGAAATGAGTTGAAAGAGTGAAAATATGTTGGTTTTTCCTCATTATTTTCCTTTGAATTTGATTATCGCTTTACTAGTGTCTCCCCACCAGGGAGCTGAGATGGTTTAAAGAATGAATAAAAGCCCAGTGATCAGGGGGCAATAATGTTAGAAGCGCTATGAGACGTCCTCTGGGTTATATAAAAACGGGTTATTGTTATTGTTATTTTATTATTATTTCATCAAATATCTGAACAGAAGAAAATGAAGAAGACGGGACAAGAGACAGATCCAGAAGTATTTCCAGAACCAGCTCTCAAAGTAGATCTTCAAGTAGATCTAGAAGTGGATCAAGGAGTAAAGCTAGAAGCAGATCCAAAAGTAAATCTGGTCACAGAAAAAGGCGTCGCTCTAGAAGATCATCAAGTTCAGACAGCTCAAGAGAGGGCAGCAGACACAAACCAGGTAAAATTGAAATAAAAATAATAAGCAAACCGTTAAAGGGAAGGTATACGTTTGGTATGGCAAATAGCCGTCAAAACTTGCTTGAGAATTTAGAATTGTTAGCGTGTCACAACCGAGCAGTTAATTCAATTTCAATTCAATTCATTAAGGTTTATTAAAAATAGCACAAAAAACACGACAGAAGTTAAAAAGACTTAAATTGGCGTGTTTACATACATTATTGTAAACAATGACAAAAAACACATACTTAAAAGAAGAGAAGGAAAGCTCCAGGCATGAATGCACAAAAAAAGATAAAAATTTGATTAAATTTGATAAACATTTGATAAAAGAAGAGCACCGAATTCAAACTCTGGTGTTCGAATCCCGGTCGTGACACTTGCTACGTAAAATTGGGGTGGTAGTGCTTTCTGCTCTACCGGCCAGGCTTGGAACTGGTGATACCCAAGCCTACATCCGTATGGACTGTAAAAGGGGTAGCCCTGTTACAGCCCTAGGAGTAGGATGCAACGGCCTCTTGAATAAAATAATTGTAGCCCGGATCATTATGTCTTTGTGGACACTACCACTCTAAGTTTTGGTGATATCTCGAAAATGCTACTACCCTTTTGAAATGAATTTTTCACAGGTGGTTTGATTGTATACACATCAACATGTTTCTACATTAATTATACCCTTTGATTAAAACAATCAAAGGGTTCCAAAACCAAAGGTACACATAATTCCCGTTAACAGCTTCGTCACGATATCTTGTTTTAAACAAGGAAGGTGGTGGTAGCACAAAGACTAACTTTGAACATAAAGAAAAGAATGAGCAACAACTACTTAATTTAGATGCAGACATTTTGTTTGGAAATCTTATCATGTAAAGTGCAAACAACAAAACAGCCTTTACATACCACACAGTCTTGCTCGGACTATCCTGACTTCCCAAGTGTACCCACAAACTCAATGTAACCTTGTTAGTGGAAAATGTGAATTAACAAAATCATGGCCAAAAACTTGACTTACGAAAGGTATCAAACCCTCTAACTTCAACGTTCAATCTGATGTGAAAGCGGCACCAAAAGAACAGACATTACCGGTTGTCATTTTTTCCCTGTATGTTGCAAAATCAGCTTCCCACAAGAAGCTTCCCGTCGTCTGGGTCGTCGGCGATTCATACGTCTTGCGAGCGGTGGAAAGAGCCCAGGGATCGACCCTCGGACTAGACGACATCGTCGATCTCCACTGGAAGGTGCTATCGGAGAAACAAATGCTCAAGAACTTCAAGTCGATGATGGACACCCTTCTGGGCGTGAGCAGCGAGCCACCGTCCATGATCGTCGTCCATCTAGGGGCGTACGACTTCGCCGACGACCTAAAGGATAACTTTGTCGGTATTCTAAAAAACATGACATATTTCGTGCACAACAAGATGAACTGCAGGCTGGTGTGGTCGGAGATGTTCCTGCAACTGGACAGTAGAGGGCAGCTGGTGTATCCTCGGAGAATCCGCTACATCAACGAGAGGGCCTCGGAGATCATACAGCGTCTCGGCGAGGGGAATCACTTTATTTCGTACCCTCGGATTCGTCCGTCGACGAAGCACATTGAGAGAGACTGTTTAGAGCTGACGCCGAAAGGAACGGATTATTTCATCCGGTCGTTGAGGAAGGCTATCCGTTTATTCATGAAGGAGCCAGAGGTCTTGTGGTATCCAAGGCCTAAGTGTCCCCACTCCCCTACCCTGACTGAGGGGGAGCCTCCTGCCAACAACCCTTGCCCCATCCCCCAAAAAAGAGACAGAGAAAATGCACAAATGAATGTTGAGGTTTAGCAAAGCCCTGCCATTTCCAATGCATGACCCTCCCCCACCCATGATGATATCTTTACATGCCATTAGTTTGCCTCATAGATAATTACACAGTAGGTGGGTTGACTGTGTTTTGTGCAGATGCATTCACCACATAATATCGTACTTTTAGGCTGGCACAGTTTATGTCTTTTTAATATTCAAAACCACAGTGAATGATATTTAATGGTCAAACTGTAGGAGGGTTGACTTTGAAACCCGGGCACAGTTTAAGTATTATTCAAAACCATAGTGAGTGTTATTTAATGGTCACCAGTGGGAGGGTTGACTTTGAAACCCTGGCACAGTTTATGTATTATTCAAAACCCCAGTGAATGATATTTATCGTTCAAACAGTAGGAGGGTTGACTTTGAACTTTGCAGATCCATTCACCACATGATATCATACTGCAGGCTGGCATGGTGCATTTGTTATTGAAAACCACATTGGTCAGAGAGTAGGAGGGTTGACTGTGTACCAGGTAGTAGTATGCATTCACCATTGTAGGTTGGCAATGTTCATCTCTTATTCAAAACCACAGTGACTAGGTACTGTGTAGATGCATGCACAAAGTTATAACATACAGCAGGCTGACTCAGTGTATTATTTTGTTATTGAAAAACCACAGTGGATGATATTGATTAGTCAGACAGTAGGAGGGTTGACTGTGTACCAGGTAGTAGTATGCATTCACCACACGATATCAAATTGTAGGTTGGCAATGTTCATCTCGTATTCAAAACCACAGTGACTAGGTACTGTGTAGATGCATGCACAAAGTTATAACATATAGCAGGCTGACTCAGTGTATTATTTTGTTATTGAAAAACCACAGTGGATGATATTGATTAGTCAGACAGTAGGAGGGTTGACTGTGTACTTTGCAGATGCATTCACCACATAATATCATACTGTAGGCTGGTATAGTTTTTAAATTATTCAAAACCACAATGGATGATATTGAACGGTCAGACAGTAGGAGGGTTGACTGTGTTCTGTATTCAATGCATTCACCACATATCTCACTACAGGCTTGCAAAAATGATCTCTATTATCCAAAACCAAAGTGATTGATATTGAATGGTCAGCTAGTAGGAGGGTTGACTGTGTACTGTGTCGATGCATTCATTCCTTTGCATGCTGGCAAAGTTATAGTATCACAAACCACAGTGAATAATAATGAATGGTCAGACAGTAGGAGGGTTGACTGTGTACTGTAGGCCCTATACATTCAATTTCCACATGATATCTTCTTGCACTCTGGCAAAATTTATAATCAGTCCAAGCTACAGTGGCTGCAGTATTAATTAGTTGGACCAGTTTGACAAACAAATCCAGTGTACACAAAAACAAAACAGGTCAGTCAGGTTGGTGTAGTGGTGTCTTGCCTTGCCCTTCACCTCTGGGGCCCCGGTTCATATCCCACCGGGGGCACTATGTGGATTGGGTTTTCAGTCCCTACCTGACTGCGTGGGTTTTCCCTGGAATAATTCTGTGGGGTTTTCCTTCCACATCTAAAACTGAAATTTCTTCATCTTTTCTTCACGTTTTGGCTGTAATTAGAGCTTTGAGTTTATCCAGATCCAGCTCCAGGAAATTAGTTGATTTTAATTTAATTATTCAAAGACCATCAAGTATGTACACTTCCTTTAAATGCTCATCGTCTATGGTAATCAGTATGTGATGGAATAAAGTGAAAGTTGAAATTAATCTTGACTTTTGCCACGGACGACAACTCTTGCAATTACAGTTTCAGTTTCGGATTATTTTTGTCGGATTTTGTCAGTTGTGTTTAACTATAATGTTAAGTTCCTGCTACTTATGTTTCGTTGCCTGAATGCCTCAGCTCCAATGTTATTATAACCACATCCAGTTGTGTGGCCACGGTGGATGGGTGCTAGGGCGGTGCCGGGGGGGGGGGGGGGGGGGGGGGGGGCTGTCGGGGAACTCTTATTTTTTGCCCAGCACTCTGAGAGAAGGGCATTGTGCAGCCCAGCACAAATAACCTCTAGAATAAATACAAATTGATTAATTGATTATTTAATTTGATAATTGATTGATTTTTTAATTGAATGGTTGATTGATTGATTGATTGATTAATTAATTCATTGATTTATGAATTGTTTTTTTGCAATCTAATATACTGCAGTTGGAAAACCTGGGCAAAGATCGCATGAAGGAAGAATATAATTCCTTCAACCAAAACAGTTCTGGTTAAAGACACTGGACACTATTAGTAATGTTGTCTAAGACCAGTCTTCTCACGTGGTGTATCTCAACATTAGCATGACAAACCTGTGAAAATTTGGACTCAATTGGTCGTCGAAGTTGCGAGATAATAATGAAAGAAAAAATCTGAGGTCTCGAAATCAAATTCGTGGAAAATTACTTCTTTCTCGAAAACTACGTTACTTCAGAGGCAGCCGTTTCTCACTAATAGTATTACATTATCAACATCTCCCCATTACTTGTTACTAATTAAGGTTTTTTACTGATAATTATTTTTAGTAATTAGTGTGCAATAGTGTCCACTGCCTTAAAGCAAAACAACAAAGTAAAAAAAAACTAGAAGAGAGAAAGTTTTTTAGCTCATATATCTTGAGTTTTACAGCTGTCTTTTATTTCATTCCTCTTTCCTTGTTAACCTTTACAGTACAGAGATCTTATATGTTTATTTTTGTAGAACACTTTCGGTTTGCCCTGATCACCTTTATATTATTTGATCTGTGATGTTTATTAATTTCTTGAAATCCAGTATTTCATATTGGTTTCTGTTCGAATCTTATTACAATATATTAACAATTATAATGTTAATTCTTCAACTGTCGTTTCGTTGTACCCGGTGGACAGCGAGAAAAAAAAAACCACCTTATGAACCAATGCTACTTTCATTTCAACCATGCCGGGCCCAATTTCATGGCTCTGCTTACCGCCGAATTCTGCGCTTACGATCACGATTCCCTGCTTAACGTGCAAGCGCCGAATTTCTGTGCTAGCCATAAGCGTGGAATGCCTAGTAACATGGAGTACGCACGCGCAGAAGCCAAAATTCGCCGCTAACCCGTGAAATAGTATACACATAATGAATGTTTATGAGTGCAATGGTGCGAATATGTTCATGAGTTGAAAGATGGAATGTTCTATTCAACGAGGCGGAGCCGAGTTGAATGGAACATTCCAGCTTTCAACGAATGAACATATTCGCACCATTGCACGAATGAAAAACATTCATTATTTGTTTTATATAACATCCAAGTAGATCTTTGTCATTTTGATTGAAAGATACAACTTTCAAAACAAACAAAACGTAGGCCTACAATTTTTAATTGTAGAAGCCGAATGCTAGTAATTTTACTAATATGCCTTGCAGTAACACTGCTGCGTTACCAAAGACACGCGCTCGCAGTGATGTTTTTACTCAGCTTTTTCGTTCCATCCGAAAAGTACCATTGCACGCTGGCAGCGTGCAATGGTACTTTTCGGATGGAACGAAAAAGCACGGTGAGTGACTCAGCGTGCAATGGTACTTTTATTTGCAAACACGTGACGGACAATCTTCCAATCAAATGGCAAGGATCTGCTTGGGTGTTATATAAATTAGATTATTAGATTAGATTAGATTAGATTAGAAATGGGCCCGGTCAGAATTATTGCCGAAGATTCATGGGACCCATGCGGTCAGGTTGGTGTAGTGTCTCGCCCTGCCTTTTACCTCGAGGACCCCGGTTCGAATCCCACAGGTGCGCTTTGTGGAATTGGTTTTCAGCCACTACCTGACTGCAGCGTGGGTTTTCCATGGGACGAATCGCTGGGGTTTTCCCCGCATCTAAAACTGAAATTTCGTCATTGTCTTTTCTCTTCTCGTTTGGCTCTAATAAGAGCGTTGATAATAAAAATATATATCCAAATCCAAACTCCAAAAATTCGGGGAAATTAAAGGCAGTGGACACTATTGGTAATCACTTAAAGTAATTATTAACGTAAAACCTTACGTGGTAACGAGTAATGGGGAGAGGTTGATAGTATAACACATTGTGAGAAACGGCTCCCTCTGAAGTAACGTAGTTTTCGAAAAAGAAGTAATTTTTTCACGAATTTGATTTCGAGACCTCAGATTTAGAATTTGAGGTATCGAAATCAAGCATCGGAAAGCATACGCCTTCGTGTCACAATGGTGTTTTTTTATATATATATATAGCTTTAATTCGAACGCATGAAAATTAAATTGGCTGCTCATTTTCCGAAATTGACCGAGAATACCTATATTATCTCGCAACTTCGACGACCGATTGAGCTCAAATTTTCACAGGTTTGTTATTTTGTGCATATGTTGAGATACATCAAGAAGACTGGTCTTTGACAATTACTAATAGTGTCCATTGTCTTTATGACCTGGGAGTTTTTAGTACAGTAAGCTCATCCTCGAACCAATTTTATAATACACACTCAATACTTACACTATACAATTGTTGCACGCTGTGACGGGTTCCATGTAGTCTTGAAGTCAAGACGGTAATTGTTAAGCGCGGTGTGTAGTTACAGCGCGGCGTGTTAAGCGCGGTGTGTAGTTACAGCGCGGCCGAGCTACGGGGACGATGCACACACCCTCAATCCCAGTATGTGTGTGTGAGTCAGTCGCTGCCTCGCGCTACCTACGACTGTTGCATGTGTAACATCGCACTGTGACTGTTGCATGAAAGGCAGACAAATAGGCAGCGCCTAACGACTTGTCATCAAGTCAGGTTCCATGGCGTTTTGTACACTCGAGGGGAAAAATAAATAAATAAATAAATAAATAAATAATAAAGCAGACGAACAAGAAACAATTCCCTCGAACCCGCGGTTGTTTCGTACACAGCGCTGGAAATCGACCAACGCCGGGAACGATCAAGGTGATGTACACCCGGTGTACATCACTTTTCATAGTTACCCGTCGAGCCATGTATAACATGCGTTTTTGTTGCGCGTCACATGATTGGTTCTCGACCAATCAAACTTCACAGTTTGTTACCGAGGTATAACAAAACATTTTGATCGCTCCCTCACTGTATATAACCCATACTACAGGATTTCAAAAAGACCCCGGATAAGAATATGGCCAGAATTCCAAATCCAGTGTTTTATCAAACCATGAGGCCCTGTATTCTTACTAGATTCTTAAATGAAAAACCTGGAACTTCTTGTGTATCAAATTGTTAAAGATTGATTGGCTGGCTTGCGTCATAAGCCAACATGGCTAAAACGGTGCTGCATGCTTCAAGGAACACGTTGCCTTAGATTGATCGAGTTGGTCTTTGCAAAGCGTATATATAACCGTTTGTTATAAAATGCACATGGGTAGAAAGATGTAAAAGTAGAATACAATGATCCATACAAACATGCCTCGAAATTGCACGGTTTTCCTTTTACCTTTTCGACTAACACGGTCGGCCATTTATGGGAGTCAAATTTTTGACTCCCATAAATGGCCGACCGTGTTAGTTCGCAAAGTAAAAGGAAAACCACGCAATTTCGAGGCATGTCTGTATGGATCATTGTATTCTACTTTTAAAACACCTTTCCAACCATATGCATTTTATAATAAACGGTTATAAACGCTTTGTATAGACCAACTCGTCCGATCCAAGGCAACGTGTTCCTTTCAAAGGAGTTGAGCTCATGTTCCCATGATGCATGTACTGTATGTGCCCTGCTATACGCGGAGAGAATTTGACTGGTCCTCGGGTGTTTTAACTGGTGAGCTATACTACTGGAAAACGCTGCAAATGGAGCTCTGCAGTAACAGTTCCAGGAGTGGATTTCACAAAGAGTTTAGACTAGTCTTTTAGACTAGTCTTTTATAGGCAGTGGACACTGATGGTAATTACTCAAAACACTTTTAGCATAAAACCTTTCTTGGTGACAAGTAATGGGGAGACGTTGATGGTACAAAACATTGTGAGAAACGGCTCCCTCTGAAGTGCCATAGTTTTCGAGAAAGAAGAAATTTTCCACGAATTTGATTTCGAGACCTCAGGTTTAGAACTTGAGGTCTCGAAATCAACCATCTAAACGCACACAACTTCGTGTGACAAGGGTGTTTTTTTCTATCATCATTATTATCTCGCAAGTTCGATGACCGATGGAGCTCAAATTTTCACAGGTTTGTTATTTTATGCATATGTTGAAATACACCAACTGTGAAGGCTAGTCTTTGACAATTACCAATAGTGTCTACTGCCTAATAAAGACTAGTCTTTAAGACTAGCCTTAATTTTTAATTACTCGTAGGACTAGTCCTAATTAGGACTACATGTATCTTTGTGAAATCGACCACAGGGGCTTTACCATGCTGCATTTCAAAATCTATAAAATACTCCAA
This sequence comes from Asterias rubens, assembly GCF_902459465.1. Lineage (NCBI taxonomy): Eukaryota > Metazoa > Echinodermata > Asteroidea > Forcipulatida > Asteriidae > Asterias > Asterias rubens. The sequence continues at coordinate 11,818,692 of NC_047074.1, read as the reverse complement.
CTTACCACTAATTATTAAAGTAAACCTCGGTAGTAAAACTAATGGGGCTAGAAATTCGCACTTGAACAACACAGGCCTGGCCGAGTAGTGTCTCGCCAGTACACCTCACAATGGGTCAAAGCCTGGTTGTCATGTACTCATGTGTTTTTCATTTGTATTATACATGATTTGGTATCTTGTGAAAAAATCCAAAACTGTTGACTGTGATGTTATCGTTTAACTGTTTTGATACAATTACACACACCTTACCAAAAAGATCTTCTCTTAGTGGATGTCAGCTCATTTTAAATATTGTCTTGTAAAATAAATAAGTGTCCAGTAACCATTACAGCTACCCCCCCCCCCTCCCCCGGCCCGCCCCGTAATTCAAGCTCTGAACTAGTCAATGTTGTGATCGTTGCCCTTTATCTACTATCTTTCCTGTGTCACTCCACTGCAGAAGTATTAAAATACCTCTTCATCACCATTCAACGTCCGTCTTTCTTGTGCTTGTCGAATTAATTGAATCAAAAATCTCTGATCGCCATCCATCGTCATCCAATCATTGTCCGTCTATTTAGGACAGAATGGTTTGTAGACCCCAGCAATCTCGACGTACTGCGTCGGTTTCTCCGTCGAGATGATGACGTCTTGGTCTTTTTCCGCAACATGGTTCAACTCGACCTCTATATAGGCCAGCTTCTTCTGCTGACTGCTGGTAGAGCTGGTCCGGTGCTGCTTGAAGGAGCGGGGTTTGGGGAACAGAGAGCTTTCGAAGTCGGGGTGGTCTTCGTTGCCCGGGCTGCCGGTGGTGGGGGATACAGGGGGACCTCCTATAGAAGTCTCGTCTCGTTCTCCGAGGAAAGACCGAAGTTTGAGTGACTCATCCATGGCTGGATGAGCAGATTCCTCGGCGGTGGTTTGGTGCTCTGCAGCAGCCTCCTCGACGCCCTCCATCGTGGCAGTCTCAGAGGGGACGATGGTGATCATTTCCAGGGCACCGTTGACCACCGAGGGGAGACCCTTCGAATCTGCGTCCTCGTCCGCTGTGTCCTTCGTCGATGCTTGGTAGTACCCTCTCCTCTTGGTCATGCAGCACGCTATGGCGATGGAGATCAGGACGATGAGGACGCAGGGGATCCCGGCTACGATCGCCACCCTCCAAGGTTCGACTAGAAGCCATTGCCACAGAGCGTCCAGCAGTGGAGTTACCGGTGTTGTCATGTCCATTGGATAAGAACTTGTATCATCAGTCGCTGTGAATGCCATGACAGTTTATCCTAATGTAGCTACCACCTGTTATTGAAGACCTGAGCGGCTGAGTTCACGAAACGCTAGGATTAAACCTACCGAGAGGTAGGACGAGTAAACCTGTCCTATCTTAGGATGAGTTCAATGCGTCCTAACGTCTTCCGTTACGGAACTTAACTCGTCTTAAGTCCTAAGATTAATTCTATAAGCTAGGCAGAGTTTGGTGAAATCGACGGCAGGAACTTTCACAGTTGTATACAAAGCACAAGCCGTCAAACTGATGTGACTCTTGCAATCGCAGTGTGTCATACCAAACAAACTAACTTGCAAGTGGCCTGACGTTTCGACACTAGCAGTCAGTGATTCTTCTATATTCACAATCGCTCTATCTCCAGAGAACATTCGCAGTGGAGTGTTTTGTATGCTTCAACCGCAAAATAATAGTCAACGGACTCTGACGTCTTGCCCCCTAAACGAATCTTTCTTGAGTCTTTCTCGAAAATTTCTCGAGATAACATTTACAAACAATTCTTCTGGACACACTTCTGGTTCGAGAAGCCGGGAAGAACTACCTTGCAGTTGGTTGTAATTCGCAAACCACCGTGTGGAACTTCTCGTGTACGGAAATAGGATCAAAGTTGACCTGCAACACAACGGGTATTACTCTGGCGAATCGACGTACCAAAACTCCAAATCGTTTGTGCATGAAGAGAACTTCTTCAGGTACGACGAGGGAAAACTTTTGAAGCCAAGTTTAACTCCATCCACAATAACGTCTCAAGGTATACCATGACGTGTAAAATGTTCCCACAATGTTCTTCAACGTCTAGAGTAAGCTCATCATGCTTTATAGAGAAAGTGCAGCGGTGTATGATTCAATATGCAACTACACAAAGATTCTAAAACAATAGAAGTTGAAAGTGAAAGACATTTTTGTCATCCTTAGGTCTCGGTAAGGTCATCTTGTCGAAACGTGTGAACTATTCACGACACCTGAATACACTGGGGTGGATTTTACTAAGTATAGGACTAGTCTTATCTCGAGTTAAGACTAGGTTTATCTCGAGTTAAGACAAGTCTTATCTCGAGCATTAAGTTTTTAATATCTCTTATACAACTAGTCATAATTTAGGCTAGTCCTAACTATTTAAGAAATCCACCCATGGACACCTTTTGATAGACCAGTATCCTCACTTGGTGTATCCCAACACATGCACAACATAAATAACAAACCTTTGAAAGTTTAACCTCAATTGGTCATCAAAGTTACAAGAAAACAGTGAAATAGAACTCCTTTTTGGCAAAAAAAAGGATAAGATTTTATTTATTTAAGTAAGACATTACTTCTCTCTCAAAAACCACGTTACTGTAGAGGAGCAGTTTCTCACAATGTTTTTTTTTTTACCATCAAGACATTGCTCGTGTAGCCAGTAAGTTTTTATGCAAAGCATTATTTGGAGTAAATACCATTGGTGTCCAGTGCCTTTAACAAAATGTTGACTGTTGCTGGATTAATTTGACTCAAGCGTGGTCAAGTCACTTAAAAAGTACAACTTTAGCCTTCCCAAATCAACTATTTGGAACTTACTAGTCAAATTACAGTCAATTAAAAGCTAAACACCGACATTATTTTACGTCGATCAACTAATTATAAACAATTTTTCTTGCGATTTGTTTTGCAATTGCCCGTTGCACGAAAATGTTTGTATGTTTTTCGTTTTTTAAAACAGCGTTGTTTTTAAAACGCCGCCCATCTACAAAAATAATAAATCTTTCGGTAAAACCATATAGGGCCATGCAAATTAAAGGGTAACCTTCTCAAAATTACTTTAAACAAATTATTTAAAATGGTGTTAACACTATAGCTCGGAACTCCATGGCCTTGGATTTTAACGACAGGAGACTACCCAATAAAAAAAATAAAAACATGGATTATCTTCTGAGCCAAGGTTTCGGTTTACCCAAAGCGGCTGGCGTTTTACTTGGTTGTTCAAACGAATTTTCACTTTTCCTAATAATGGGAGACTTTTTGAAAGCTCTGCCACTAGAGGGCAGCAGACCTACCAGGTAAGGGTGCACAACTCCTATAGCAAACAATGGTAAATGCTAAAAATTCAAAAGTACTCAAAAAATATTTAGAAGTCTCTCAGCCTCTTGAAAATTAAATCAGATACATTGTCATACAACTAAACTTCAGATTTCTTCTCAATTTTTGGTAGGTCAGCATTTTGGAATTTTTGCTAATTAGAAGAAACACTCCCAAAAACTCATGCACATCGCTTGTTATCCTTGGGGAACTCGTGTCCAGTACGTCCTGTTCCAGAACAGTTCGGTTTATGCTGGCAATGTGTTATGAAAAACAAAATACAGTTTGGCTCAATCCAAAATACAAAATCAAAAACACGCAAAACACAAGGTATTTGCTGTCAGTGACCGTCACTCATGCTTCTCCTATTCCCAAGTTGTTGACATAACCTGGTGAAGAGCGCCCTCTCTTGGTGATTGGCAGATAGTCTAAAGTTTCCCATTACAATGCACGCATTCAAGGCCTCAAAATAGTCTTTAAAGACAGTGTTTAGACTTTGTAAAAATCAAAACTTTTTTGTTAAAATGTTAATGGTTGCATTAAAAAATTTCACTCACAGTAAAGTACATACTGATCCTCCAGAAAATGTTTTTGTCTGAAATAGAAAAGAGGAACATGTTATCATTTTGCAGACCCCCATCCTCGCTTAAAAATTGTTTTAACTGACGCAAATAAAACAAGTCGCTCATAATACATACATCCCTTAGAACACCGTGGTTGGTCTTTGTTTTCCACTTTAAGGGGTTTTGAGGATCTGGCTGTGACAGGTGGTCCCACAATGTTTTAGTGACCACTGGAGCCCCCAAGGAAAAATACACAGTAGGTCCCTCGGAAATGAGATCGTGCCAGCCGAATCCCCCTACCCAAAATTTTATAATACAATATAAAATATGCAAAAAACGACCCCACCATAAAAACGTGCCCCTGGGCCCCCACTTTAAAGAAATTGCCCCACTTTAAAGTTACATGTATTTAACATGCGGTACCCGCTGCCAAAACATAGGATTCGAACTGCCTCTATAGCTACCGGGCAACCTCGGTAGTCTAAGACACTGCTCTAGAATTGCAAGGGTCGTGGGTTCGAATCCCACCCGAGTAACATGCCTGTGATATTTGTTTCACAGGACTCGGGAAGTACTGAGTATACAGTGCTAATACACATCGGTGTATATGGGTAAAAAACCAAAATTAATAACATGTCACTGGTTGATATAGGTTGATATAGGTTGAAATCCATTAATTTCCTCCCCAAACAATAATGCCTATACCTTCCCTTAAACTGTTGCAGTCATAAGTCCACTAAAGGACAACTCCTCTGTGCAGCTTCATTCTCACCAATTAACCTAATAATGACAGCAGTTTGATAGCGGCTGCAGTGAACCACGCTTCCCTTTCAAAATCCACTTTTAATTACATTTTACAAAGAAAAGCCAAATACACTGACTGAATCTCATCTCTACAGTCGGTCATCACTGAAGTATAATATCAACATCATCATCGTTTGATTGATCTTGAAATGCAATCAGCAGTTGACGAGTCCGTCCCCGATACGCAGAGGTTTCACCGAATATCATTTTTACATGCACCTTCTGATCTCATCTCCTCGCTATTTTAACAAAATATCACATTGTGATTAAACTGATTCTCCATGACGTCTGCAGCTGGGTTGGTTCTTTGAGTGCATTTATTGACTTCTTGAAGCACTAGTGGAGGACGCCATCTTGTCCCCCTCAGCTTGGCATTAACACCCCAGTTTACAACACACTGTATTCACAGACTTTGAGCCGATATCAAGCTAGTTTCGTTATAGTGATTATTCGACTTCCTAAACCCTGTGACGCACTAGTGAACAACGCCATTTTGCCCCTCTGAGCTTGGCATCCATCTTTTTTTATACAACACCCTGTTTTCGCAGATTTGGAGCTGATTTCAAGCTGGTTAAGGAGTGTATTTTACTTCCGTAACCCTGTGTCGCACTAGTGGACGACATTGCCCCTGTAAGCTTGGAATCCATCTTGCAACACCCGGTTTTCGCAGATTTGGAGCTGTCTTCAAAATGGCGATTAAGTCAGCTCTCTTGCTATGTCTCTCATTTGCACTCTTGGCGACACCTTCTCAGTACTGTTCGGAATGCAGTCTGCCTTGGCAATCCTTCAGAGGATTCTGTTATCTCCTAGTCGATGTTCCCAAGTCCTTCTGGGAGGCTGAGGGATACTGCAAGAGTCTCTCAAGAGGAAGACGGGACGCCCACCTTGTCTCAGTCACTGATGACCAAGAAGAAGACTTCATCGAGGAATACACGAAACCGTCTGGGCAGAATGACATCAGGATTGGCTTCGTCCTGAACCACACGACCGATGACTATTACTGGGTTGACGGCATCACATCTCGGTATACCGATTGGGATGCAGCAGAACCGACTAGAAATGGAGAAGACTGTGCCGTTTTGAAGCTCTCGACACACTGGAATGACCGCGGATGCGACAACCCGTATCCCTTCATCTGCAAGATTCCTGGAAAGTATACGAAATAACTTTCAGGGTTTCAGATCTGACACCACACGCCACGATACAGTTTATATCAGAGTGGTTTAGCCAAAAACATCACCCCATGTAAAGCACTAGTGGAGGACGCCATCTTGTCCCTCTGCACTAGCGGAGGACGCCATCTTGCCCCTCTCAGCTTGGCATCCATATCCAAGTTTTCAGCACCCTGTATTTTATTTGTTGAACACTGTGAAGTACGAGTGGAAGACGCCATTTTCTCTCTCTCTGCTGTGCATCCATAATAACCCGTTTACAACACCCTGCATTTGACTTCTTTCAACCCTGTGAAGCAATACTTAAAGACGCCATGTTGCCCCTCTGAACTACTTTGTTCTTAAATTTTATAAAAATTATATACTTTAGTTACCCCTAGCAATGTTTGACACAAAAATGCAGGTCATACTCGTTGTGATTTTATTAAAATTATTGCTTTTTTGGCCTAAACTTTCTAAAAAATCTATAGTTACCTCTTGTAATTATTTTGATAAAAATGCTGGACTTAGCCTACCCAAGGTTTAGGGTGAGGGTAAGGGTTGCACAATTTTGTACCTTACTAAAAAAAAAATTGTGATTTTTTTCCTTTTTGGTATTTATTTTTTTAAATTCTGATTTGTAATTCCCTCTTACAATGTTTCATTTTCTGCAAAAAAAATAAAATAAAAAAATGCTCAACTAAGGCCCACACCTTCTGTCAAATATTTGAAAAAAAAAAATACAACAATAACTTTTTGCGATATTTTCATTTTTTTGCCTACAACTTGGACTCACCCCTCCTATAATCTGGACTACCCCCTTCAATTTTTTGGGGGGCAAACCATTGATAAAAATTTTGATAAAAATGCTGGATCTCATCCTTATTTTTTTTAAATTATTTTTATAGAGGGGGGGGGAGGGGGGGGGCAAAATGTTGATCTAAATGCTGGAGTTAACCCTTGTAACGTTTAAATTTTCGATAACAAATGCGAAACTTAACCCCCTTGTGAACTTTTAAGCAAACACCCCTAGTGATTGTTTTTTTAGTTTTAGCAACAATTTTATGAAAATGCTCGACGTACACCTTGTGATTTGTTTATATCAATTTGTGGTGCTGGACTTACCCTTGTGATATTTTTTTATATTTTGGGACCACTTTTTAACCCTAGTTGGGAAGAGTTTGGTGAAATCATGGGTCGTACTCCTTTGGTAAATGCCAAAGACTAGTACATGTATTCTCAATTGTTGTAATCTAACACAAGTCTGTGAAAATGTTGACACAATATTGATCATCAAAGTCGCACACATTATTGTGTGCTTTCAGATGCCTTAAAATGGATTCAGTCTAGAAATATTTGGAGTGATTTCCAGTGCCTTTACATAGAAGCCTTTGTTGTCGACAGAACTGTTCAACCCCACCAGGTTGACCACCAGTTTCTGCATCGTTAGAGAACATTATTAAGAGAATTAGTTTTGTTCTTAATTGTCAAGCAAAAAGGAAGACAACGCATTATTATTCTAGCCTCTTGCCTACATGAATCCTCTCTTTTCACTTCCTTGTTGCTAAGCCTTGAAACAAAACAGAAAGAACGGAACATAATCATTTTTTTTCAGAAGCTTAAATGTTACAACTATTTGTTTCGTGTGGGTTCATCTACTGGTATGAGTCGATCTTTGTTCCGTTTTCGTTTGGACCGCCTCCCATGAAGAAAAAACCTTCTGCGCACGAACGTTTTGAAACGAGACTAAGGCGTATATGTGTTGAGGACGGTCTGGTCATCTACACATCTAATTTGCATAACACCCCCCCCCCCCCATTTGGATACACCAATGGCAGAGCAATTCAAAATTAAAACCCATGTGATTGGTCACACTTTTTTGTAATCATTGTCCTATTGCACAGGTGTATCATCAAAACAGAACACAGAGCTAGTGTCATTAATATCCCTAAACCTTTACATATTATAGAGGGCGTACAATTACAAAACCAGGAGCAATTTTGAGTGCACACATTTTTAGTCGATTACTGACCAGCAACGTATAATGCGCAGAGACGTACGCACTCAAACGACTTGTTTTGAAGTCTAGTCAACCATCGGCACCGTGACGGTATTGCTACAGTGTCACTGGTTCCCCTATGCGCTTTACACTCACATGTTAGCATGGAACAGGCTATCGGGACCACGGAAGAAACCATGGTCATAAGGTACGGGTATCACCATGCATATACATTTCCTTTGCAACGTCACAGCCCGAGTTTTTGCCAACCCTGGTTGGAAAACTATGGACAATTCATCAAATTAAGTCATAGACAGATCGCTACTGTTTGTAACAATGTTAGACAAAATGTGCTAATTGTGTTGAAAAGAAATCAACTAATTATGGGAGGTATTTTATTTCATTAACAGTTTTTAGAAATAATAATTGTGAATTTGATTAAAAGATCTGTTTATACGATTGAGTGTATTATAAACATTCGGTCGCCAATGCCAACCATTACGTTTTGTATCAACAAAAGAGGTTCTATTGACGAGGGACGTGTTTGCCATCTACTTTTTGCATCACCTTTTGTCAAAAATACACGACCGTGTTTTTCTATGGCCGTTTTCGAATCCACTGCTTTGGATTCAGCTTCAGGCTCCGTCCTCTCGCTTGAAGCTCTGAGCGCACACGCAAAGCACGCGCAATTATTTTCAAAACAACTGCGAGCGCCAAGCTATAAGCCCGAGCCGAATCTGGGGCCGAAGCCGTGGTTTCGAAAAGGGCCTATGTATTGCTGCAACTTTACGGGAACACACAGACCTGTGTCTAAAAAAAGAAATGTCAACCAACTTTTTGGTTGTAAATGTAAGTTTTGTTTGTTTGTTTATTGTTTGTTAAAGGGTATTATGTACTTTTTCCTAACAAAAAAGTTTTTTTATTTTATATATAAATGTGATACACGAAGTGTGTGCCTTGGACATTGATATCCTGTTTACCGAAAGGGTCCAATGGCTTTAAAACTCTGAAGAAGAAAAAAAATAGTTTCAACAAAAAATGTTTTTGAACAAAATATTATTACCTTTTGTGTGGTGATGGCATTTTTTTTGACTTTGCGTTGCCAAACACTAAACCAACTATTTTGTTAGTGGCTTTGCCGCACTTGTGTAAATAATAAGAACGCCTATAAATAATAACGCACATAAAAAAGAACCAACATTTCGTTTAGTAACAAAATAACATCTTTTTCTTTGATTTATTTTGAACCACTTATAATTATGAGGCGGTTTCCAAAGATTAAAGCCATTATACACTTTCGGTAAACAGTATTGTCCAAGTCCCACACTTCGTGTATCACAACTTATATATAAAATAACAATCCTGTTGAAATTTAGGCTCAATCGGACATCGGAGTCGGGAGAAAATAACGGGAAAACCCACTCCTGTTTTTGCGCGTTTCGCCGTGTCATGACATGGGTTTATAACCAATTCCGTAATTCTCGCTAACGAGAATTTATATTGTTTTACCGTTTTCTCAAAAAGTACAGCATTTCATGGACTAATATTTCAAGAGAAGTCTTTCACCATTACCTTCTGTAAACCCTGTAAGTTATTTGTAAATCTGTGAACTTTTTTCTTTTTTTTTCTGTACCGAAAGGGTCCAATGGCTTTAACCGACTGTGAACTGGAAACTAGAGACATTGATTTTTTTCTTCTTTTCTTTTTAATTATTATTATACTACGTCGTGTTTACAATTCTGAGTGTGTGGCTCTCTGGAAGCAACCAGTGTGTCCTCTAATTCTCCGATAATTTCGTTTCAAAAATTAATGTTTTTAATCGGCGTAGTCTTGGTTGTGGTAGCGCCTCGTTGCAGTAATGATAGCGCCCACTGTGATACTTATGTTTTTGTGACTGCACAACTGGAGTGCTTTGAACCAAGTCTTGACCTTGCATCTAAAAATATAATTTGGAAATTCCATTAGATGAAGCCTGGCTATCTGGTCCCCATGTTCCGGTCCAAATGTTAAAACATTGAGTTTATCAAAGGAAGCATAGGCAGCTTGCAGTACACAATGCAAGTGGATCCCAAAGGGCCGAACAACAAGAAGGGTTAGAGCACTTCGTGGACTAAAAAACAAAACCAACAGTTCATCATGGAAGACCAAGGTAGTATAAGGCTATTTAAACTTTGTTAATATTGTACATTGTTTGAGTTTTCATTTCATTTCTGGCACCATGTTGTCAAACGGCACGACTTTACGGATGCCATTAAAAAAAATTGTTCAAGGGGAGAGTACACTGTAAACAAATTTGGTAAAAAATGCCACACTTTTTACCCAATTAAGGGCGAATAGTGAACTCCTCCAATTTTTGGGCAAAATATTACCCATCAAAGTTAGGCACTCTGATTGCCAAATAATTGGGTAATATTTCCTCATCAATAGTTGGGTATATTTTGGTAACCAACAGTTGGGTAATTTTTTGTTTACCCATTTTCTGGGTATTTAATATATTATCAATAACCCACTAATTGGGCGATGATTTTATTAATGATTTAACCCTTTTCGGTGGTATCCAACACATGGTGAATGTATTTAACCCTTTGATTTACAGTTTCTTCTTTGATACGTCATACAAGCAGGCATAGAAAATATATTTTCCACGACGGCAAACGGTGGTGAGCTGTGACCTTCCAAGGCCTTGGCATCTTTCTCAAAATCGAGAGGGTGCTCAGTGGTTCGTAGATGCTTTGGAAGGTTAGTTTTTAACTAAAATATAGTTTGTTTCCTGTTCAGTTGTTGTACACAGTCGTGACAGTTGCAGCGCAAGCACACGCATACATGCCACAACCGGCGTTGCTCATAATGGCATGATAAAACTGAAACTAAAAACTGAAACGCATTCAACAGTAGTGTCACTTTGTTGCTCCCTCTGCAACTGCACGACTATGTACGACTGAATAGATATTTAGTTAAAAACTAACCTTCAAATTTGATCTATATCTACTGGAAAACCCCGCTCGTCACAGCCACTCCTCCACTCGCCATGTTGGAAAATATCGTTATGTTTTTTCATACCTTGCCCAACTTTTGGGCAACTCTTTGATCGTAGTGCGCATGATCGGATGATTTTGACCAACTTATGTGCATCATGTTAACCAACAATCGAAATTAACTAAAATTACCAAAAAAGTTGCTCCAATAAATAAACAAAAGTGTAACCAACAGTTATGATAAATTCAGATTACGAATTATTTGCCCAACACTTGCCCAAATGTTGTTCCACTGTTTAAACAAAAAATTGGCAAACAAAATGTTTGTCCAACACCAATATTGGTTTTGTTGGGCAATTATCGACCAATAATTGTTGAAGTTACTTTGCCCAACAAATGATTTGTCCAACGTTTTTGCAGTGTATGTAGGCCTACCAATTTTTTTTTCTTCTTCAGACTTGATTCGATTTCATTTGTCATGTCCAATAAAATATCAACACTTTGACAACTTTTATTTTATGTTATTGTTATCAGAATCTTTTATTTTATTTTATTTTATTTTATTTTTATGTTTGTTAGGGTGTTTGTTGTCGGGGTGTTGGGTTGTTGGGGTGTTTGTTAGTTTGTTGGGGCTGTTTATTTTTTATTTTATTTTTTTCGTCGGCCCTGGTAACAATATTGGTATGCTTGATAGCAAGCATCCTTGAACTTCGTGCCCCCCATTACGATGTGTACACAGCTCAGTAAACATTAGAATACACTGTCTGATTTTTATAAGTATCACGAATTTCCATATAACCAAAGGGGGGCAGCTCAAAACTCAGCTGTTATTTTTGCATAACTTAAATCGAATTATGAGAAAACTATGAGGGTGCATCTTGTTTTTGTTAGCGAAGCCGAACGGGAATATTAGTTTTTAAAACATACAGGTGTGTGTGGGTGCCGTGAAGGACTTGGAGCTCGGTAAGTACAGAACAACATTGAAACCCACAAAGTCAGTGGACACTATTGGTAATTACTCAAAATAATTATTAGCATAAAACCTTACTTGGTAACGAGAAATGGGGAGAGTTTGATAGTTTAAAACATTGTGAGAAACAGCTCCCACTGAAGTGGAGTAGTTTTCGAGAAAGAAGTAATTTGCCACGAATTTGACTTCGAGACCTCAGATTTAAATATTTAGAATTGAGGTCTCGAAATCAAGCATCTGAAAGCACACAACTTCGTGTGGCGATTGGTGGCAACAGACTTACCAGGTAAAATCTATTGTTCTCGATCATGTGCGCACGCACAGAACTAAGAAAACAATAGACCTTTTCGCAAATACCGGGGCGCGCGCGTAAAGCTTGGAATTAGGTGCAATACGGTCTAGCTGGTATCCAAATTTGATCCATATATAACCCACAATGCACCTCATTCAACAGTCTGCGCTTGCGCATTGGTATTTGCGATAAGGTCTATGGCAAATTTTCCTGGTAAGTCTGCTGCCACCTAGCGTCACAAAGTCCCATTGGTACAGTTGTTCACAAATGCAGGAACTTCAAAGATGCTGCTTTAGTTTTACGGAACTATGCACTTTGGTTGAAACAACCTACTTGAAAGCACTTCACGACCCTCTAACTAAAATAGCACACACACACCACTTTTATTATGTGTACTCTGTACAGTTATCTCTTTACTATTTCTCGGTGTAGAAATTCTGGACAATGAGACCATTTTAAGGGTAGCACAAAAACAAAAAGTCCGAGAATCATGGCCAGAGCTGGCTCTCTACCTCGGCTTCAACAATGAGGACTGCCTGAATATTCAGAAAAGCTTCCCGAGACGGAGGGAGCAGGCACGTCAGATGCTGGCCAACTGGAGGGTGAAGTTCAACGGGGCCAATCCTCTTGAGACCTTGGCAAAAGCTCTCCAAGCAGTGGACATTGAAGTTGCTAATGAACTTGGTAAGTCAAGTAGTATAATGGGAGACTTTCAGGACCCTTGGTGGCAGCAGACTTACCAGGTAAAATTCATTGTTCTCGATAATGTGTGAATGCTCAGAACTACGTAAACAATGGGAAGTTACCTGGTAAGTCTGCTGCCACTTAGCGCCTCAAAGTCCCCCATTAAAATTGAATATAGTTTACGTTTACATTGGCTTTGCGGCTTCAATAGAATACTTTGGAATGCTACGTGGCAGCTGAGTTAAGCGGTACCATTGTTTACGCAGTTCTGATGATGCGCGCATTAACGATAATTATATAACACCCAAGCAGATCCTTGCCATTTGATTGGAGGATTGTCCGTCACGTGATAGCAAATACAAGTACCAATACACGCTGAGTCACTCACCGTGCTTCTTCGTTCCATCCGAAAAGTACCATTGCACGCTGCCAGCGTGCAATGGTACTTTTCGGATGGAACGAAAAAGCTGAGTAAAAACATCACTGCGTGCGCGTGTCTTTGGTAGCGCAGCAGTGTTACTGCAAGGCATATTAGTAACATTACTAGCATTCGGCTTCTACAATTAAAAATTGTAGGCCTACGCTTTGTTTGTTTTGAAAGTTGTATCTTTCAATCAAAATGACAAAGATCTACTTGGATGTTATATAAAACAAATAATGAATGTTTTTCATTCGTGCAATGGTGCGAAAATGTTCATTCGTTGAAAGCTGGAATGTTCCATTCAGCTCGGCTCCGCCTCGTTGAATAGAACATTTTATATAACACCCAAGCAGATCCTTGCCATTTGATTGGAGGATTGTCTGTCACGTGATAGCAAATAAAAGTACCAATACACGCTGAGTCACTCACCGTGCTTTTTCGTTCCATCCGAAAAGTACCATTGCACGCTGCCAGCGTGCAATGGTACTTTTCGGATGGAACGAAAAAGCTGAGTAAAAACATCACTGCGTGCGCGTGTCGTAACGCAGCAGTGTTACTGCAAGGCATATTAGTAAAATTACTAGCATTCGGCTTCTACAATTAAAAATTGTAGGCCTACGCTTTGTTTGTTTTGAAAGTTGTATCTTTCAATCAAAATGACAAAGATCTACTTGGATGTTATATAAAACAAATAATGAATGTTTTTCATTCGTGCAATGGTGCGAAAATGTTCATTCGTTGAAAGCTGGAATGTTCCATTCAACTCCGCCTCGTTGAATAGAACATTCCATCTTTCAACTCATGAACATATTCGCACCATTGCACTCATAAACATTCATTATGTGTATACAATGAAGTAACCTGGGCCCAATTTCATAGAGCTGCTAAGCACAACAATTACAGGATTACAAACTAAATAACCATTTGTTGCATATCATTCAGCTGTTGTTTGCTTATCCTGAAAATCACTTGGAAACTTTGGTTGATAATCCTGTTTTTATCAAGGAAGAAATTTCGTGCTAAGCAATTTGTGTGCTTTTAGCAGCCATTATGTGAACTCTTTATTGGTTTGTACTGGTAGTTGCATGCCAATAGCAAGCCTTTAAACCTGTGTGTCTTTGGTAGTTAGATCACTGCATTTTGTCTTGCAGGGACGTTGCAGCGAATTCCACCATGCACTACTTTGAATTGCGGCAACAGCGATCCCGTTAAGTTCAGACGTTACTTCTCACAAGATGGTAAGTCTCAACTCCTAGGGATCTGCTGTACCACGTGTGGTCAGGAGTGGCTCCAAGATAGATTCCTGTTTCATCCTGACACTGACAAGACACGTCCAAGGATCAGACTTTACGGAGTTGTCCTCAAGAAACAGCTCAAGGTAACCATGGACACGAATCCAGCATTTATGGTCAAGGGTTCACGTAAGAAAATTGACTTAGACAATGCTTTAGATATCTTGGAGGTGGGCGATCACATCACCTGGCAGCGACCATACATCATTTGGCATCATGCAATAGTATCTGGTGTCGATAAAGAGAATGGGCTTCTTAAGGTGATCCATTGGAACAATGTGTCACGCGGTTCTTCACCGCAGATAATGGAGGAAGATATAAGTTTAGGTGACCAATCGGGTGCAAATGAACTGTATCAAATCGAGTACGGGGAAGAGATGACAAAGGCCAACCCCATAGAGCTCGTCATTGCCCGTGCCAAATCGAGATTAGGGAACACCGGGTACAAGGCTTTGGGTGACAACTGCGAGGCATTGGGTACCTATTGCAAAATTGGAGTCATGGAGAGCTGCCAGACTATGTGGGTCTATAACAAGGTCAAAACGATCGTCACTGAAACGCTGGTAAATGTTGTCAAGGGTGTTGTCAAGGGTGGTTGTGTTGTTGCAAAAGAGTATGTCAAGGCTGGTTCCAAAGCATCCTTGCAGCAGGTCGGGAGTGTTTCTGTAGAAGAGGGGTTGAAGGCTGTGGGAAAAGTTGGTGGTGCAGAGTTGTTTGAGAGGCTTTGCAAGGGCACTGATGTAGTAGGAGCTGGTGTCGTGATTGTCTTTGAAGGTGTCGTTTGTGTCTGGGAACTTAAGGAGTATTATCAAAAAAGAGAGAAAGGTGGCTTGTCAATGAGCGAGTTCGTGAAAACTGCTACCCAGCGTGTGGTAGAGGCATTATGCGGAGCTGGCCTGGCCGTTTCGTTGGGCTTAGCAGGGCAAGCCGGAGGTGCTGCATTGGGCGCCGCGGCAGGTACGTTTATTATCCCTGGGATAGGAACGGCAATTGGTGGGTTCATTGTAAGTATTGTTGGGGGTGTAGTTGGTTCATTTGGCGGAAGAGCCATTGGCTCATTAATAGGTGCACCCATCGGCCGTTGTCTCGCCAGACAAATAGGTACGGACGACAGTGCAGTGCGAATTGAAGAGCTGCTCCCGGGTGACCAGATTGTTTCTTACGGCAACTTACTTCATCCACGGCATCATGCCATAGTCGTCTCCCGCACTCAAGACCAGAGTAAAGTCAGGGTTGTCCACAGTACGTACGGCAAGGGTGTGGTCGAAGAGGAGGTTGATTTTATCGAACCCGTGTATAAAGTGATCTATCATGAACAGAAATGTGTCCCACCTGAGAAGGTGATCGAGAGAGCCAGATCCAAGATCGTGGATGATGCATACACGTACTCTTTGGTATGGAATAACTGCAAGCATTTCGCCCAGTGGTGCAAGCTGAAGTAGTAGCAATTGTTATAAGATGACGTTTCGTCCATAATCGGCAGCCATTAGTTAACGACAGTGAACACTATTGGTAATAACTCAAAGTAATTATTAGCATAAAACCTCACTTGGTAACGAGTAATGGGAAAGGGTTGATAATATAAAACATTGTGAGAAACGGCTCCCTCTGAGGTGGCGTAGTTTTCGAGAAAGAAGTAATAATTATTTTCCACGAGTTTGATTTCAAGACCTCGGATTTAGAATTTGAGCACGAAATCAAGCATCTGAAAGCACACGTCGTGTGACAAGGGTGTTTTTTTATTTTATTATTATCTCGCAACTTCGACGAACAATTGAGCTCAAGCTTTCACAGGTTTGTTATTCTATGCATGATATGTTGAGATACACCAAGTGAAAAGACTTGTCTTTGACAATAAATTACGAATAGTGTCCATTATTTTATAATATAAATTGTGATATACGAAGTGTGGGCCTTTGGACAATACTGTTAACCGATGTTGTGCGATTGGTTTATCGCTGGTTTTATCCCGGACAGTAAAACCAATACTAAGTGAACTGAAAATCAATGAAGTAAACTGAAAAGTCTTTCTTTTGTTATGAAAATGATCAACAGTTTCAACTTATAAAACAAAACGAAAAAAGTAATATTAATAATAATAATAATAATAATAATTAAAAGTTTCATATCAGTTCCATGGGGGTAGTGAATCTTGAGACAAGCGGGGTTCAAATCTTATTTGAGAAAGCCACTATTGTTATCATTCATGATTTATTAAAACACTGCAATACAGCGGCTTAGCGGCTACCGAAATGTACAGTTTACAAAAACATTAAACATTACATAATCATTTTTTCAAAAGAGCACACACATAGTTATTTCGATTTGATTAAGTGTCATCCATTGCTCATGATCCAAAGAGTCTCGCCACAAGATAACACAATAATGGGAACAAATAGTGGGAACAATCAATAGCATCATTTGGTAAACCAATATTGCTATTGGCATAACAACAATTTGTATGATTGAGACTGATAAACAGCTACATTGTATATAAAGAAATGACAAATCACAGTTGACAAACTGAAGAAAAAGAACTATAAAGTGGCTAGTTACAATCAAACCATTCATAACTAAACATATAACTGTAATAAATCAAAATGTGTAGTATACTCATGGGAACTAAGTTACGGTGATAGAACGTTTGTTGAATGATTTGGGTAACCGATAGAGGGCGCCGTTGTGCTTTAAACGGTAGTCGCACGCTGATACAATGTCAAGGATGTAAAATTAATAAGCATAACTTTGGGGATTATTTTATCTTATAAAGAATTAAGTCTCAATCTCGTCTTCATTCTTGGTATGTAAATTTAGTGTGCAGATTTTTTACAAATAGACTTTATGTTATTTTCAATCTTCAGCTCTTCATGCGTTAGATTGGCGGTGAGAGAGGAAAATCCACAAATTGGGCGGAGCAAGCGAGTGAAGAGACCAGGGCCCAATTGCATAGAGCTGCTAAGCACATCAAATTGCTAAGCGTGAAATTTCTTCCTTGATAAAAACAAGATTACTAGAATAAGCAAACAGAATAAGCAAACAACAGCTGAATACCAGTATAAAAAAAAAGCAATATGCAACAAATGGAAATTATTGGTTGTAATCACGTACTTTATCAAAAAAGAAATTTCATGCTAAGCAAATTGTTGTGCTTAGCAGCTCTATGAAATTGGGCCCTGCTCATAGAACCAGTTAAATTAACAATAAATAGAGAGGCGGATCGGTTGGCGAGTGGGATTTTAGAAATATATGTTGGGTGAAATTGGGTAACAGTTATTGTTTTATAAAAATTATTAATATACAGCACATAAGGTGTTAAATTAATGCATACTGCTCGAGGTGGAGGGCTACCTACTGTATGGAGAAGTAATCTTTAACATTAGTTGTTACATGACTTAAGAATTAATTAGATTTATTCATCTATTTCTGTACTAGTTTTTTTTTTTTTTTTTGATGGTGAATAAAGCTCACAGCAGAGTAATGTACCAGTAAGCAACCTGAACAAGGTGTCGTGCCTTTTTATTGTCTCCGGACTTATAACAAAGCACTACATAACTGCCAAGGGAAATCAACCAGAAGCTCACAAAATGCGAGCTACCATGATCCTCCTATGGCTTTAGCTAGCAAGGCCAATGTTCAGGACGGGGTGCTTCAAGCCAGGGGCCAATTTCATAGAGCTGCTTAAGCAAAAAAAATTGCCCAAGCACGAAAATAGCTCGCATATTTTCACATGTTACTGGCAACAAATGTAATGCCGTATACATTGCTTGTGACTGGTATTTAGCTGTTGTTTACTTAGCATAACAATTGAGTTGAGTCTTAGCCGGTAATCTGATTTTACTAAGAAATGATTTTTTTTTTTTTTGCTTAAGCAAAATTGTGTGCTTAAGCAGCTCTATGGAATTGGACCCGGGTCTCGTCAATTTTCTTGTGTTAACAGTGTATATCTTGCTCCTAAAAAGTTGCCTCCATATTATGCTGGGGACAGTGTTCTGTGATGATCATCACTTATTAAAAAATACTAAAGTATCGTCTATACTGCCCAGAAGTAAATTGGACACAAATAGATTGTCAATTTGAATGGTAATCATATATAATTATCAACATTGAAATTTACGTCAAGTTGACGACGTCATTGTACTGTAGCATCACCCGTTTTGTTTTGCACTTTTTGTCAAAACACACGACCACCTATAAAGACCCTTTTCGAAACCACGGCTTCGGCCGGCTCCAAATCCGGCTCAGGCTAACTTGGCCCGCGGTTGTTTTGACAACTTGCGCTTGCTTTGCGTAGGCACTGAGGGAGAGAGAGAGAGAGAGATAGAACGGAGCCTGGAGTCAAATCTAAAGCCGAGTCCGTGGATTCGAAAAGACGCAACTAGTGTAAAGACAGACCAATGTCTGAAAACAGAAAAAATAGAAAAAAGGTCAACCGACTTTTTGAATAATCATTATGGTATTTTTGTTTGTTTATTGCCTCGTACTGTTTTTGAAATGATGAAAAGATAATGACAGTTTTAATTTGAAGCCAAAATTAGAAATTTACTCCAACGAGAAACACAAGTTTAATCTAGATGGCCATACGTAACCAGGATAAATGTTGCAATAATATTGATTATGTTATTACATAAGTGTACACCATTATCACTTTTTATATACTGTTTATTAATCAGCAAATCAGCAAATGAATGATTACTTGTTAAAAAAGCGTTGCATTCTCAAACACCCTCTCCCGGCAAGCAAAAAGAGTGCCATTTTTGTTTCGTGGTTCTTTTGCCTATTTCGAAACCATGCTTTGGCTTAAAGGAACGTTACAGAATTGGTAAGAAACACAAATCCCGAAGTTCACAGATTTACATAAAACTTACACGGTCTAATGATTATGATAGTAGAAAACATCCCTTGAAATATTTCTGTCTGAAATTTCATTTTTTTGTTGATGAAAAATAAATAATCTAATTTCACGTTTTGAATTCATCGCTCAGTGAGCGTTTTATTCATTTTTGTTTTTGCATCGATGCCATGCAAAATGTGTGACACAGAAGGCCGATCAATCTCGAACTTCTACAGGTTTGTCAGTTTATGTATATGGTGGGTAATACATTAAGTGCTTACACTGCCAGCAACTTTTTTGCTAGCAAAACCAATTCTGTAATGTTCCTTTAATTTGGCTTGGGGCTTCGGCTTATAGGCTCTGTCTGTGTGTGTGAATACCCGTGACAAAATAACTGACAGAGCCACTAGCCGTAGTCCAAACCTTGACCTTTAAAAGTGCCTTTGGTGTATACTTCTTCATTATTTGATGGCTGTTTTTAAGGCTCTTTCCAAATCATGGCTTCAGAGAATCGGCTCTGGCTTCTGATCTCTGTCTTCCAGTATCTCCATGTACCGAAAACACACGTTGTAAGGAACAAACAGACGAAGCCAAAGCCACAGAAGCTGAAACTACACCCGTGTTTTCGAAAGGGGGCTTTTTGTACTGCTGTGAACTTTGAGACATCCCAAGTGCCAAGCCTTTTAAACACCGACAAAAAAATAAAGGTGCCTGACTTTAATACTAGTGGCTTCTTATATAGCGCGCCTCCATAAAATAACATCACAGAAATGAAGTTTAAAGTAATGAGTGTCTTGTTCGAAGACACACGTGTCATGGTTGAGATTCAAACCCACACCTTTAAAGGCAGTGGACACTATTTGGTAATTACTAAAAAATAATCATTTGCGTAAAACCTTTCTTGGTGACGAGTAATGGGGAGAGGTTGATGGTATAAAACATTGTGACAAACGGCTCCCTCTGAAGTGACATAGTTTTCGAGAAAGAAGTAATTTTCCACGAATTTGATTTTGAGACCTCAAGTTTAGAACTTGAGGTCTCGAAATCAACTATCTAAACGCACACAACTTCGTGTGACAAGGGTATTTTTTCTTTCATTATTATCTCGCAAGTTCGATGACCGATTGAGCTCAAATTTTCACAGGTTTGTTATTTTATGCATATGTTGAGACACACCAACAGTGAAGACTAGTCTTTGACAATTACCAATAGTGTCCACTACCTTTAATGACTATCCACCAAAACTAGAGTGTGGTGCACTTAACCGCCCATAAGTCAATGCTTCGAATGTCCTGTATTTGGCATACAAACCGAAGTCGCGATATTTGTGCTAATGAAGGCTGGTTCACATCAAACTAGTTCTCAAAACGTCCGACCTCGTCCTAAGAACATCTTAAAACGGGGTTGGTCTGGCTGGAACGTATAGCTTTTCCTGGAAATGTCTGCAGTGGTCGTCCGAAAAGATTGAACAGGCTCAAAGTTCTGGAGCACCATGATCCGATCAAACCCGGCCCGTCCGACCGTAAGCAGTTGCTCCTATACGTGTACGTCCATTCCGTTTATGCACACAATTTTGAGCCCGTTCGGCTACACTTTGCAGAAACGAGTTTGGTGTGTGGTAGATGTTAAGTTTGATCGGGGATAAAGATATTATTATTTTTTTTTTTTACCCATACACCGATGTGTGTTAGCACTGTATACTCAGTACTTTCCCGAGTCCTGTGAAAAAAATATCACAGGCATGTTACTCGGGTGGGATTCGAACCCACGACCCTTGCAATTCGGTGTAATTGGAGTGTGACTGGAGTATTCGTGAAAATACCTTGAAAAAGCTCCGTGTACAATTTCCATGTTTTAGAGCTGAGTTTCACTTTACAGATTCAACTCGGCATAAGTGATATCTTCATCAGTCTTGATGTCTGCATATTCTCCCTCGTCTTCTTCTGATACCTGAAGCGAAGGACATTCAGCCGCGGGTTTCCTGATCCTCATTTGTATTTTTGTTCCCGGGTTCTTTTTGCGTTTTGCCTGACGACAGTAGAGTAAGGTGATGATGGCCAATACGACGTTAGAGAGGGCGAGAGCAGAGCAGACTGCGATCCAGATGATGGGGTAGTCCGAGCTGTCACCTTCGTCATGTGGCCCGCCGGGGTGTGTCTCGCCTCCGTCTTGCTGTCCGTGGTGTGCGCAGAGAGACGGCTGGGTTGTCGACGACGGTGCAGCGGTCGTGGGTAACGGCTGGACATCCACAGTCACCATGCTCGAGAACGTCCATGACTTGAAGTTGAAGCAGGAGTAGTTACCAGAGTCTTCAGGGTGGGCTTTCTTGATCATGTATACGTATGTGAAGGCCCCCTGAATTGAAACAGATGTCCGGTTGGTGTCGACATCATCAGAAAGCAGCTCTTCGCAGCGGCTCAAAACGAGGAAAGATTTCCCTTCAAACTTTACCCATGAGTGACTGCCTCTGTCCCCACAGATACCGTGGTTGGATTTGCACATTAAGTTGACGGGTGATCCATTAGTAACTGAGATTCGACTGGAGTCGACATGGGTGACAATCAAACAAAAAAAGAATGCTGTTTGACAGACGAGCGACTTCATTGTTTTTGTTGGTATACTCCACATGCGATTTCAGAGATGGCCGTGTTGGTGTTGCGATGATTATGTTCAGGGTTGCGGTGGTGTTTCTCTGCTGTTTGTGGTGTTCAATTTGGTGTTGCTGTTCTGCTGCTTTGTTGTTGTTGTTGTTGTTGTTGTTGTTGTTGTTGTTGTTGTTGTTGTTGTTGTTGCTGTTGTTGTTGTTGTTGTTGTTGTTGTTGTTGTTGTTGTTGTTGTTGTTGTTGCTGTTGTTGTTGTTGTTGTTGTTGTTGTTGTTGTTGTTGTTGTTGTTGTTGTTGCTGTTGTTGTTGTTGTTGTTGTTGTTGTTGTTGTTGTTGTTGTTGTTGTTGTTGCTGTTGTTGTTGTTGCTGTTGTTGTTGTTGATGTATTGATGTAGCTGTTGTAAAAGGTGTTGCTGTTCGGTTAAATTATAGTGTTACTGTGGGTGGTGTGCTATTGTTGTTGTTGAGTTGTGCCTGATGTTGCCGCTGTTGGAATGGTGGTTTTCTATAACGGTTGTTGTTCCTGCTGTTCCGGTAGTGTGGTGTTGCCCTTCCGCTTTGTTGAAGTGGTTGGTATTTTGTTAGCAGTGCTTGGTTTTATTTAGAATTCGCCCAAGTTGGGAGACGAGACCTTGGGCCAAGTGCAGATTAAGAACAAATTTACGTAAGAAAATCAATCAAGAAGCCAGCGCATTCGGCGACCGTCAAGAAGTCAAGTGTTGCTTAATAATACGACCCATCGAACTGGTATCCAGTATATTGTTTATTAGTCCAATGTTTAAAACTGTCACAAAGAAAATGTAAATATACAAACCATAAAGACACAACTTTCAGTTGTTTTTTTAACGCAAGAGTGGCCCTCACATATTATTTATAGTAACGTATAATTTATTGGTTTTGGTTTCTTTGTTATGGGTTGCAAAACGATACAGCTCTATATTTGAAAACGAAGGTCGCGTATATATAATCATCACGTGAGGTAGAATTGGTTCCTAGACCTTCACATGGATTATTTCCCAGACTCGCTATTGGCAGCGCGCGGTATCGCCCGCTAGCTTTTCGCAAGTCTATTCTCGCTACATCGTGTGAAGCGTGCTGTCTCGCCCGCTAGCTTTGCGTAAGTCTGTTTTTCGTTTAATTTCAAGTAAAAAATCAAGAAGAAATGCGCGCCCTCTTGTCGGATTGTCACGTAACGTTCAAGATACGTTGCGTGTATTTTTGTTACGTTTGTTACGTTACGTTACGTTACGTTACTTTACGTTACATTACATTACATTACATTACGTTACGTTACGAGTTTTAGATAGTGACGTCTAGGACTATTCACACGACAGCAATTTAACTGGGGTCCCTTGCTTAATTTTAGCATGGTTGTAGAATGTAGCCAATGTACAAATGTACCTTGACCTTGCAATCATTTGACATGGAGAATCACAGTCAAATCCTACATACATGTATACATATAAAACATCATTACAGTGCATGTACATGTACATCATCATACAATAATCAAGACAGTATGCACGCTGCATGTAGACGACCGAAAGTGCAGCCAACAAACATCACATCGGACCAATCAAAACACAGATATGGAAAGCTTATACGTCACTGTACGTTTATCCAATGAAATAGTTTGGTCCAATGCAGTCACTTATTTTATTATGTTAGACAGTGCCTGTTTTTACCCAGTCTACTCTTTGCTGTATGTATTCCTCCACACAGTACGAATGCTACAAGGATTGGGTCGAGTCTACTTTCAGGGTGATGGATAATATAAACAACAATACAGAAAAGAAAAGTAATAGTTATTACTACCAGGATCTAAAATCAAATGTTCATACAAGAACGCTCCTCAAAGCATATTACAATACTATAAAGACCAGTGGACTAACTGCGGCCCCAAGAACTTCTGAAACCATCTCGACTCCCTATACTTATGTAGATGGTGATATAACAACAATTCACAATGGTAGCTGACATAACAAAAATGCTGTAATAACGTGTGGCCCGAAACAGAGAACACACTTGTATGTACTTCCTTGTTTAGGTTCAGGCGATTATACTCTATATGCACTTACTTTGAAAAGCTTAGAAGAGAAAGTGTAACCGACAGATACCACTTTGAAACAGTAATGAAAATGTTCTGTTTTAACTGGCTGACGCAAATCGTGCGTGCAAATTGTGTCATTTTTATTTTCTTAATAAAAATCAGTTTCCTGTTAAAGTCTGTTCATGGGGCAGATATGAAGAAAATGGCGGTTTGTTGTTGGTGGGATGTAATACCGGTGCTGATATTGTCCAGGGCATTTTTTGGAATGGGGCAGACGTTGAATTACACGACCTTCGGGCCGACTGCGCCCGGGCCTACTGCCTTTGGGCCGACTGCCCTCGGGCCTATTGCCCCGATGGTACCGTTAAATGACACCATTTCGAAGGCAATGGGCAGGGAGGATGATGCAACAACTGTGGATGATGGGAACTCCATTGTTATCTTAACTTTTCTTGGACTGGAGTTGATCGTCGGAGTTGTCCTCGTCGTTGTTTGTGCAGTTGTGTTTGGTTGTCGTCGGATGAAAAGATCGTTCATGGTTAAACCAGTGGAAAGCCACGGGTCCACAAACCACGAACAACAGCAACAGGCTGCTGGCCAAGGCATTGAAAGCCCAGCTAAGACCAGCGAGTCAACCCCGATGATCAACCCCGTGGAAACCGCCCTCACCCCGGCTGCGCGCACTCCGGCTAGGGGTAGAAGTCCGGACGAACTGGCGTACACCATCACCGAAATCGGACCGCTGTTTCTTAGGAGTTCATCTGACGACGGGGTAGATGCAACACCCCAATCAAGGGTGACTATGAGACCCAAAGAAGCCGCCAAAAGACCGCCCTACAGTCCTCCACCTCCCCCCTCAACCTCCGGTCATTCGCTACTAATGGCAGAGGAAGAACCGGTGCTGCAGTACGCCCAGTTGGAGTTAGTGACAGGCCCACGGAAAGACTTTGCCACACCCCTGCGCGAAGAGAAAACAGAGTACGCAATAATCTTAGGGGAACTGCAGGCTTTGGTGCATACGCCACTGTGTGTATATCCCAACTGAAAATACCGACCCAGATGAAACTGAAACTTGATTGTATCGTACCAAGACATGCGATAATATGGAGACGATGGTATACCCAACTTAGAATGCTCGTCCCAATACAAATCAAAGCACAGCTCAAGACAGTTTTCAAAGTTCCATGACATTAAAGGCACTGGACACCTTTGGTAATAACTATTGGCGGAAACCAGTATCCCAACATAATGCATAAAATAACAAACCTGTGAAATATTGGGCTAAATTGGTGATCGCAGTTCCAAAAGAATAATGAAAGAAACACAAAAAACATCCTTGTTGCACAAATTGTTGTGCTTTCAGATGCCAATAGAGGCTTCAGCTGAAGTGTTTAAATATTCTGAGTGAGAAATAACCTCTTTCTCGAACAATGTTACTACAGAGGGAGTCGTTTCTCTCACTGTTATACTATCAACAACTCTCCATTGCTTGTTACGAAGTACGTTGTTATTCCAACAATTATTTTGAGTTAATATCAATGTGTCCAGCGCCCCTTCAGCTGACAATGGCAGTCACCATAACTTCTTGTTAAAGCAGGGGAAATATACTAAAAAGGAAACCAAAGATCAATCTGCTGAGAGACTTTCATCTAACATTTTTAGAGAGCTTAAAAATGAGTGCATCACAAAACTGAGCTTCAATTTTGTGCACCTCTTGAACAGATTGGTCTTATATTTTTTGACCGGTAAAAGTGTACATACTTGGTTTAGTTTCATCTTAGAATTTAATCAAGCCGTTTGAACCCAGTAACATGAGTTATAATGACCCGTATAGGTGGATTACCATATACTATATACTGTTAACAATAGTAATAATGTAATTAGGTGTACTTATGTGTGAAGTCTTTCACCATTATGTAAACCCTGTAAGTTATTTGTAAATCTGTGAACTTTTTTTTCTGTTCCGAAAGTTAGTGTCCGATACTTGGTAATTACTCAAAATAATTATTAGCATAAAACCTTACTTGGTTAACGAGTAATGGGGAGAGGTTAAGAGTATGAAACATTGTGGGAAACGGCTCCCTCTGAAGTAACGTAGTTTTCGTTTTTAACGAATTTGATTTCGAGACCTCAGATTTAGAATTCGAGGTCTCGAAATCAAGCATCTGAAAGCACACAAGTTCGTGTGACAAGGTTGTTTTTTCTTTCATTATTATCTCGCGACTTCAACGACCAATTGAGCTCAAATTTTCACAGCTTTGTTGTTTTATAAACATGTTGAGATACACCAAGTGAGAAGACTGATCTTTGACAATTACCAATAGTGTCCAATGTCTTCAAATATTCATCACAACAGGTGAAAAGTGGTCCTTGGTCATCATAAAATTGGATTTTTTAAAACTAAAAAATATGGTAATGCTACTTCAACTTAAACAGCCTTGATTTAGTATAAAACAAATTAAATCCATTGGACACTTTCGGTAAACAGTATTGTCCAAGGCCCACACTTCGTGTATCACAACTTATATATAAAATAACAAACCTGTGAAAATTTAGGCTCAATCAGTCATCGGAGTCGGGAGAAAATAACGGGAAAACCCACCCTTGTTTCCGCACGTTTCGCCGTGTCATGACATGTGTTTAAAATAAATTCGCAATTCTCGATATCAAGAATTGATAATTGTTTTAATGTTTTCTCAAAAAGTAAAGCATTTCATGGAGTAATAATATTTCATGAGAAGCCTTTCACCATTACCTTCTGTAAACCCTGTAAGTTACTTGTAAATCTGTGATTTTTTGTCCCTTTTTTTCTGTTCCGAAAGTGTCCGAGGGCTTTAAGAGAAAGAGAGATCAACAGTGTCACGCAAAAACTCGCGGTTCAGAAGATATAATTATTAGTTATATGGAAGGAGGCTGCCTTTGAAACGTTTTATACTGCACTGTAGGATTCTTGGGTTTTGGTCTTGATGAATTCGCGTGAGAATTGTTGGCATAACACCAAACAAAACAAGAAAATTTTACCTAAAAAAACCCATTGCATGTATGTACAACGGTCACATTTTGTTTCAGAAGCCTTTCTCTCTATCAAGATCGTTTTATATTTATAATGAATTACTCAGAAATAACTGATTTCGTTTCAGTTTCGGAATAAAAATGAATCATGAAGAAGAAACAAACTTCCACTTGCGTATAACAACACGAGTTTTGAAGTCACGCCTATTTGGTCGGTTCTTGTTTGTTTGCTTTAATTTTTTGTCTGAGGAAATGTTGATAAAGACATATTCGTGTGAGTGAATGTTTTTTTTTTCAGTGTTCATTTTAGCCTCTACTCAAACTGTTGAGGTCGAGAAAGAGTCTCGGTTGGGAGACAATTTTGAAATATTTAAAATTTTAAAAGCATGATGTGCCAAGCTGTACGGACCATGTTGATTCTGGTCTGCATTCAGCTGGGAGTAAAAGCAAACGACCCATCTGGAAATGACCCGAACCAGGATACGGGTCAGGGGCACGCAGCTGGAGAAACCACAAACCAGAAGACCACTGGGGTCGATGATGATGGCATACTCTCGCAGAAATTGACATGGGTGTCTGTTTGTCTGATCGTTCCCTCAGCTGTGGGGTTGATCGTCATGGTCGGTAGCTGCTGTCTGTTCTGCTACCGAAGACTGAACCAAACCGACTCATTCTCCCCTACAACAGACCCCGATCCTCACCTCAACGACGACGTTCACCAGACTAAGGACGACGGCTACAGTGGCCCCAACCCCATGGCATTCTGGCACGGCACCCTGGCTACACTAAGTGGCACCACTTCTCCCAACCCAAGTGGGTGTAACCCAAATGGGTGTAAAAACCCGACTGGGTGCCCGAGCAAGGAGGAACCGGAACCCATCCAGTACCTCGATCTCATGCTAGAGCCTCGCTCGTACGAGACAATTCCAACTCACAGGGACGTGGAGATGACGTCATACGCACAGATGCAGGGGGAGATAAGACCATCTGCCAGCCGGAGGTTCTCCTTCTTCCCGTTCAAGCACATCTAGCACGCCCTCTAATGGTAAGATTCCATAAGTCCGTGTATTGATTTTCACCCACTTGCGTATGCGGCCACACCCTAAGTAGAGAAGTTGCGCAAGCGTCCGGATACAGATACAGATACGGATATGATAACCGTATCCGTTCACGTCAGCCGCGTGTTGGATTTTGTTTCGCAAACCATCTACCTCTAAGGTATGTTTCACTTGAGTGCGCTCGCATTCATCATGAGTGTTTTTCTGACTAACATGACCGATAGAGACCCAGTGTTTAATACACTGCATTTTCTCATTGTTTGCTTGCAAATGACTAACAATTTTCTATCTATATCAAGCAGGATACCAGTTAAAGCAATTCCATGGGAATTTTTTTTTGATCTGGGACAAAAATACAACTAAAAGTCTGCAAAACAGTATCCGTTTTTCTACGAAGTGTATGAGCTCCCACATCCGTTGCTAACGTGTATGCAAAATACATTATGCATAAAATAACAAACCTGTGAACATTTGGGCCCAATTGGTCATCGAAGTTGCAAGAGAATAATGAAAGATAAGACATCAATGGTGCGCAAATTTGGGTGCTTTTATATAATGCCTAAAAAAGCCTTCGGGCCAGTCTTTTATTGAGTGAAAGCTTAACTTTTCCCCAAAACTACGTAACTTCAGAGGGAGCTCTCCCTTGTTTGTTACCAAGTATGTTTTTATGCTAATTATTGTGAATAGTATATCAATAGTGTCAGGTGCCTTTGTTTTTTCGTTCGAACGAGTTCATTGTTCTCTTACAAACTTTCAATGACCAATATTGAGTCAAAATTTTCAAACATTTATTATTTTATGCATATGTTGTCATACACTAAGTGAGAATACTGGTCTTTGACAACTTTTTCGACAAAATTTAAAAAGTTCACAAGGCCTTGCACCCTTTTCGGCAACACTTTTCACCTTGTACAGCTTTTCGACAAAATTTGACAAGTCCACAAGGCACTATTTCGGCAAACCTTGGAAATTTAACAAAACCTTGTACACTTTTTCGGCAAAACTTGAAAAGTTCACAAGGCTATTATAGCCTTGTGAACTTTGTCTGCAACATTTAAAAAGTTCACAAAGCTATAGCCCTGTGAACTTTTCGACAAAATGGAAAAGTTCACATACTTTTTCGGCAACATTTAAAAAGTTGTATAGCCTCGTACACTTTTTCAGCAAGACTTGAACATTTCACAAGGCTATATAGTCTTGTACACTTTTTCGGCATATTCAAAAAGTTCACAATGCCTTGTACACTTTTTTGACAAAATTTGAAAGGTTCACAAGGCAACACTTTTTCGGCAACATTTGAAAAGTTCTCAATAGCCTTGTATACTTTTTCGACAAACCTAAAAAGTTCACAAGGCTTTTTCGACAAAATTGAAAAGTTTACAAGGCTTGTACACTTTTTTGAAAAAAATTGAAAGGTTCACACTTTTTTGACACAAATTTGAAAAGTCCACAAGGCACTTTTTCGGCAAAACTTGGAAATTTAAAGGAACACGTTGCCTTGGATCGGTCGAGTTGGTCTTTGAAAAGCATTTGTAACCGTTTGTTATAAAATGCATATGATTAGAAAGATATTTCAAAAGTAGAATATAAAGATCCACACAAGTATCGCTCGAAGTTGCGTGGTTTTCCTTTTACCTCTTCGACAAACACGGTCGGCCATTTATGGGAGTCAAATGATGACTCCCATAAATGGCCGAACGTGTTAACTCGCAAAGTAACAGGAAAACCACGCAATTTCGAGGCAAAGGTGTGTGGATCATTGTATTCTACTTTTAAAACATCTTTCTAATCATAAGCATTTTAAAACGAATGGTTTCAAACGCTTTTCAAAGACCAACTCGACCGATCCAAGGCAACGTGTTCCTTTAACAAGACCTTGTGAACTTTTCGACAAAATTGAAAAGTTCACACACTTTTTCGGCAACATTTAAACAGTTTTATAGCCTTGTGAACTTTTCGACAAATTGAAAAGTTCACACACTTTTTCGGCAACATTTAAAAAGTTCACAAGGCCTTGTACAATTTGTTTAGCAAAATTTGAAAAGTTCACACGGCTTTATAGCCTTGTACACTTTTTAAACAAAATTTGAAAAGTTCGCCTTGTACACTTTTTCGACAAAATTTGGAAAGTTAACAAGGTTATAGCCTTGTACAATTTTTCGCCACATTTAAAAAGTTCACAAAGCCCTGTACACTTTTTAAGCAAAATTTGAAAAGTTCACAAGATTATATACAGCCTTTTACACTTTTATCGGCAACATTTAAATAGTTGCTTGTACACTTTTTATAGCCTTGTACACTTTTTAAGCAAAATTTGAAAAGTTCACAAGGCTTATAGCCTTGTACACTTTTTCGGCAACATTTAAAAAGTTCACAAGGCTATAGCCTTGTTCACTTTTTCGGCAACATTTAAAAAGTTCACAAGGCTATAGTCTTGTACACTTTTTAAGCAAAATTTAAAAAGTTAACAGGGCTATAGCCTCGTACACTTTTTCGACAAAATTTGAAAAGTTCACAAGATTATAGCCTTGTACACCTTTTCGGCAACATTTAAAAAGTTCACAAGGGTTATAGCCTTGTACACTTTTTCGGCAACATTTAAAAAGTTCACAAGGCTATAAGCCTTGTACACTTTTTCGGCAACATTTAAAAAGTTCACAAGGCTTATAGCCTTGTTCATTTATTCGACAACATTTGGAAAGTTCACAAGGTTATAGCTTTGTTCACTTTTTTGGCAACATTTAAAAAGTTCACAAGGGTTATAGCCTTGTACACTTTTTCGGCAACACTTAAAAAGTTCACAAGGCTATAGCCTTGTACACTTTTTCGGCAAGATTTAAAAAGTTCACAAGGCTTATAGCCTTGTACAGTTTTTCGACAACATTTGGAAAGTTCACAAGGTTATAGCTTTGTTCACTTTTTCGGCAACATTTAAAAAGTTCACAAGGGTTATAGCCTTGTACACTTTTTCGGCAACACTTAAAAAGTTCACAAGGCTATAGCCTTGTACACTTTTTCGGCAACATTTAAAAAGTTCACAAGGCTATAGTCTTGTACACTTTTTAAGCAAAATTTAAAAAGTTAACAGGGCTATAGCCTCGTACACTTTTTCGACAAAATATGAAAAGTTCACAAGATTATAGCCTTGTACACCTTTTCGGCAACATTAAAAAAGTTCACAAGGGTTATAGCCTTGTACACTTTTTCGACAAAATTTGGAAAGTTAACAAGGTTATAGCCTTGTACACTTTTTCGCCACATTTAAAAAGTTCACAAAGCCTTGTACACTTTTTAAGCAAAATTTGAAAAGTTCACAAGATTATATACAGCCTTTTACACTTTTATCGGCAACATTTAAATAGTTCACAAGGCTATAGCCTTGTACACTTTTTAAGCAAAATTTGAAAAGTTCACAAGGCTATATAGCCTTGTACACTTTTTAAGCAAAATTTGAAAGTTCACAAGGTTATAGCCTTGTACATTTTTTCGGCAACATTTAAAAAGTTCACAAGGCTATAGCCTTGTTCACTTTTTCGGCAACATTTAAAAAGTTCACAAGGCTATAGTCTTGTACACTTTTTAAGCAAAATTTAAAAAGTTAACAGGGCTATAGCCTCGTACACTTTTTCGACAAAATTTGAAAAGTTCACAAGATTATAGCCTTGTACACCTTTTCGGCAACATTTAAAAAGTTCACATGGACTATAGCCTTGTACACTTTTTCGGCAACATTTAAAAAGTTCACAAGGGTTATAGCCTTGTACACTTTTTCGGCAACACTTAAAAAGTTCACAAGGCTATAGCCTTGTACACTTTTTCGGCAAGATTGAAAAAGTTCACAAGGCTTATAGCCTTGTACAGTTTTTCGACAACATTTGGAAAGTTCACAAGGTTATAGCTTTGTTCACTTTTTCGGCAACATTTAAAAAGTTCACAAGGGTTATAGCCTTGTACACTTTTTCGGCAACACTTAAAAAGTTCACAAGGCTATAGCCTTGTACACTTTTTCGGCAACATTTAAAAAGTTCACAAGGCTATAGTCTTGTACACTTTTTAAGCAAAATTTAAAAAGTTAACAGGGCTATAGCCTCGTACACTTTTTCGACAAAATTTGAAAAGTTCACAAGATTATAGCCTTGTACACCTTTTCGGCAACATTTAAAAAGTTCACATGGACTATAGCCTTGTACATTTTTTCGGCAACATTTAAAAAGTTCACAAGGCTATAAGCCTTGTACACTTTTTCGGCAACACTTAAAAAGTTCACAAGGCTATAGCCTTGTACACTTTTTCGGCAAGATTTAAAAAGTTCACAAGGCTTATAGCCTTGTACAGTTTTTCGACAACATTTGGAAAGTTCACAAGGTTATAGCTTTGTTCACTTTTTCGGCAACATTTAAAAAGTTCACAAGGGTTATAGCCTTGTACACTTTTTCGGCAACACTTAAAAAGTTCACAAGGCTATAGTCTTGTACACTTTTTAAGCAAAATTTAAAAAGTTAACAGGGCTATAGCCTCGTACACTTTTTCGACAAAATATGAAAAGTTCACAAGATAATAGCCTTGTACACCTTTTCGGCAACATTTAAAAAGTTCACAAGGTTATAGCCTTGTACACTTTTTCGCCGCATTTAAAAAGTTCACAAAGCCTTGTACACCTTTTAAGCAAAATTTGAAAAGTTCACAAGATTATATACAGCCTTTTACACTTTTATCGGCAACATTTAAATAGTTCACAAGGCTATAGCCTTGTACACTTTTTAAGCAAAATTTGAAAAGTTCACAAGGCTATATAGCCTTGTACACTTTTTAAGCAAAATTTGAAAAGTTCACAAGGTTATAGCCTTGTACACTTTTTCGGCAACATTTAAAAAGTTCACAAGGCTATAGCCTTGTACACTTTTTCGGCAACATTTAAAAAGTTCACAAGGCTTATAGCCTTGTTCATTTATTCGACAACATTTGGAAAGTTCACAAGGTTATAGCTTTGTACACTTTTTAAGCAAATTTTAAAAAGTTAACAGGGCTATAGCCTCGTACACTTTTTCGGCAAGATTTAAAAAGTTCACAAGGCTTATAGCCTTGTACAGTTTTTCGACAAAATTTGAAAAGTCACGTATACACACAAAGTATCGACGTATCAGTATCTGATCTGTATCCGTGCGCTTGCGAAACCTCTCTATAGTAAATGTACTTGACGTCTTTGGTAATAATTGTCAAAGACCAGTATTCTCACTTGGTGTTTCCCAACTAATGCATAAAATAACAAATCTCTTAAAATTTCGACTCAATAATGGTTATTGAAAGTTGTAAGTGAACAATGAACTCGTTCGAACGAAACAACAAAGGCACCCGACACTTTTTGTATAATACTCAAAGTAAGCATAAAAACCTACTTAGTAACAAACAAGGGAGAGCTCCCTCAGAAGTAACGTAGTTTTGGGGAAAAGTTAAGCTCTCACTCAATAAAAGACTTCAGGCATCTAAAAAAAAAAAGTGCGCACTCATTATTCTCTTGCAAATTCGATGACCAATGGGCACAAGATGTTCACCGATTTGATATTTTATGCATAAAGTGTGAATACTGGTCTTAGACAATTGCAAAAAGGGTCCACTGTCCAGTGTCTTTAAACAAGACTCATCCATGTCATTGTTTTCATTTTCTTTAGTTTCTAGATTCACAAAAATAACTTCTATCTAACCAACGTTGTAATGTGACTTTCATTTTCACTATTAGAGCCTCTTGAATTACAACTGAAACTCCAACCGAAATAGTTTCGACACACGCAAATGTTTCTTTTTGTAAGATAAACAGAGAGGAGATATTGCATTTGTGTTTGTGTATGTATGTTTTGTTTTCAATTAGCGAAACGAAAGGCTCTTAGAGTAAGCCAGGCAAAAGAAGTGATGTCTGTATAATGCTATACATCTCAATGCGGCTTTGGGTAGCGCACCAGCAGCAAGTTCTTCCTCCCATAAATATTGTCCAAAAAACTGCATTCTTATTCCACGATGATTATGTTCATTGCTCTCCATGTTCTTGTGATACTTCAGGGGGTTCGAGCCAACAGCGAGGACTTCACTGGACCAACAAGGACACACTTCTCGGTGCATGTGGAACTTGTGCCCGGTTCCACCGGCTTCTCAACGGCCCAGCCCAGCTGCCGAAAGGTGGCGCGTCTACTGCTGAACGGCACGTATTCCAAATCTCGTATAATCAAGACTGACATTGATTTTCCTTTAAATGGCTCTACGAACGGCACCAGTTCGTCTTTGTGTTGTTACAACCCAAACTCCAACAGTGCATCGTCACCCATTACGTCATCATCCTACGACACGTCATCGACTACCAACACGTCATCGCATTTCACTACGTCATCATTACCACACAACACGTCACCACACTCGTCGTCATCTAACACGCCATCATGTTCCAATGGCACCCCACCAACCAACGCATGTCTATCTCAACTAAGCATTCCAGGGTTTTACCTGTGTTCCGATCATGAGCCGATGACATTCTCCGCTTTTACCACATTCGAAACAAAAATCCTCAATGATTCTGCTGCTGATGACGACTCTTGCGAGTCCAGCTACCTTGTCTACGTCATCTGTGGAACTTCGTGTGCATGCATAGTCCTCGTCATCTTTAACGTCTTTGTCATCGTGATTGCGTGCCACTACCGTAGACTGATCGTCAAAGTTCGACTCGAGGAATCCAAACTCGACTTGAATCTACTCCGGATGCAGGTCGGCACCTTCCCAGTGGAAGATGTCTACACAGCGCCCTCTGTCGTTGTTCCCGAGGACCGTTACCAAACGTTTACCGTCGTGGTGGACAATCCTCGAGGCAGCGTGCACGCTTACAACCAGGTATGCAGAGAGACTTCGATGTGAGAAAAAAATCAAGAGATGTTCCGAAATGAACCGGAATACAACGAAAACAACCGAATCAGTTTCACAAACAGATAAAGTGAGCCACTAATGCAAACCGTCAATGAGTTCTAACTAATCTAAAAAAATAACCAAGCATAAAATTGGTGATGATATTTCACTTGCCAAGTCACAATGCAAACAAGTATATGCTTTTCTTTCTACTTAAAATGTAAACAACACTAAAACAACGAACTTCCAGCCACTAATAGTGTGTGACGTAACAACTGCTTACTCGGAGTATTGAATACAAGAAATGATCAGGGTAGTCGTTATGATTCAAAACATCTACATTATGGGTCAGTGTGGACCACAATCTGTGTCAATATAAACCAGAAATGGGTCAGACTACTAAACGCAGAATCTGAGATAAAATCAAATTTGTCATTCAGTTCTCGGGTCAAACTGACCCAGGAATTGACCAGCCGTCGATTTCACCAAACTCTTTCTAGGATTAATCTCAGGACTTCGGACGAGTCCCAGCCTCGCACTGTAACATGCAAACCCAAAGATTAATCCTAAGTCAGGACTAGTTACTCGTCCTAAACCCGAGATAGGATTGATCCAAGCGTTTCGTGAAATCGGCTGCATGCCCCCCTTGAGGTGCTGTTTGTTGTGTAATTTATCGTATTTAAATAATGTTAGGCTCATGGCTTCGCGTTTCTGATTGGTGTAGTCTGACAGCAATTTGCGCCCCCTCACCTTGAGTCATTTCAAGGTGTTGCATTAAAGGCACTGGACACTGTTGGTGTTACTAAAAAATAATTTGCACAAGCAATGGAGAGCTGTTGATAATATAAAACACTGTGAGAAACGGCTCCCTCTATAAAGAAACGTAGTTTTTTGAAAAAAAGATGTGGTTTCTCACTCAAGTATTTGAATCAGATAAAAGAATTCTTATGCCTGAAGCCCATTTCGTGTATCTAAAAGCAAACCCAATGGGAGACTTTCTGGGACGATAGAGGGCAGCAGACTTACCGGGTAAATCCATTGTTCTCAGAATTATGCGCATGTTCAGAACTACGTAAACAATGGAAATTTACCCGGTATGTCTGCTGCCGCCTAGCGTTGGAAAGTCTCCTATTGTGCAACAAGGTGTTTCTTTCATTCGTTATTCTCTTGCAACTTACCAACAATATTGAGTCAAAATGTTCACAGATTTGTTATTTTCATAACTTTGAGATACACCAAATGAGAATTATGGTCTTTGACAATTACCAAAGGTGTCCAGTGCCTTTAATGGTTGCTTCATCTCATAAACTCATCCTTAACAACAAGCATCAATTGATTTAGTAATAAGCCGCCAGCAGTATCACTATAATGGCAGACACGACGATGCATTACAAAATGTAGGCCTACAATATTAGTATTACGTATACTGGAAAGAGCCTAGATTGACATCCAAACGTGTAACTCAAGTACATGTAGCGTACAGATGCAAAAATTTTAGGCACTATAGCCAGCCACAAATATTTCCGAAAGGATCACTTAACAAGAGAAGTATTAAAAAAAAAAAAAAAAAAACAATGAGAAAAATAAACTGACAGAAAGTTTGAAGTTGTTTTATGTAGAGATATTGTATATAGGTATGTTATACAAGAGTAATTCAGTTATGCACATTAAATAAGGAATATATTGTGGCCCTAAAAGGACATCATGCAACGCAAATATCTTTGAAAGATAAATATTGTTTATGATGTCGAAAAAACTATCGCAAAAAAAAAAAAGACTACGGAATGAAGACCGTTATTAATCTTAAATTTAATAAAGATAATACATGGAAAAAATCATCTTTAAAAACTTTCAGATTCGAATTAGCTTAACCCGATTAAATGTAATTGATATTGAACTGTAATTCTTGTTATCCCAATCAATGTTTTTGTATGAACTAGCGTGTAATGACTTAATTTTTCAAAAAGTATTATTATTTTTAGACGCTCTTCACAGAAGTATAGTTAAAAAAAAATGTAAAAGCCAAAACCATGAACCCGTTGTTTCGTGTTTAAAAGCAGTGGACATTATTGGTAATTACTCAAAATAATTATCAGCATAAAACCTTTCTTGGTAACGAGTAATGGGGAGAGGTTGATGGTATAAAACAGTGTAAGAAACGGCTCCGAATTTGCAACGAATTAGATTTCGAGACCTCAGATTTAGAATTTGAGGTCTCGAAATCAAACATCTGAAAGCACACAACTTTGACAAGGGTGTTTTTTCTTTTATTATCTCGCAAGTGAGAAGACTGGTCTTTTACAATTACCAATAGTGACCACTGCCTTTAACAATATTAAAGGAACGTTACAGAATTGGTAAGAACAAAAATCGCGAATATCACAGATTTACATAAAACTTACACGGTCTAATGATGATGTTAGTAGAAAACAGCCCTTGAAATATTTCTGTCTGAAACTTTGTGAGAAATAAATAAAACTAATTTCCCAATAGGAGTTCATCGCTCACTGAGATTTTGATTCATTTAAGTTTTTGCATTGATGTCGGTTTTTCACTATTTTCTCGTGACCCAGATGGCCGACGATGTCGAACTTCTACAGGTTTGCCAGTTTATTGCACTGTAAACAAATTTGGTAAAAAATGCCCAACTTGTTACCCAATTAAGGGCAAATAGTGAACTCCTCCAACTTTTGGGCAAAATATTACCCATCAAAGTTAGGCACTCTGATTGCCAAATAATTGGGTAATATTTCCTCATCAATAGTTGGGTATATTTTGGTAACCAACAGTTTGGTAATTTTTTGTTTACCCATTTTCTGGGTATTTAATACATTATCAATAACCCACTAATTGGGCGATGATTTTATTAATGATTTAACCTTTTTCGGTGTTATCCAACAAATGGTGAATGTATTTAACCCTTTGAGTTACAGTTTCTTCTGTGATACGTCATACAAGCAGGCGTAGAAAATATATTTTCCACGATGGCAAACGGTGGTGAGCTGTGACCAATCGAGAGGGTGCTCAGTGGTTTGTAGATGCTACGGAAGGTTAGTTTTTAACTAAAATACAGTTTGTTTCCTGTTTAGTTGTTGTACACAGTCGTGACAGTTGCAGCGCAAGCACACGCATACATGCCACAACCGGCGTTGCACATAATGGCATGATAAAACTGAAACTAAAAACTGAAACTAATTCAACAGTAGTGTCACTTTGTTGCTCCCTCTGCAACTGTCACGACTATGTACGACTGAATAGAAAACACAACTTCATATTTAGTTAAAAACTAACCTTCAAATTTGATCTATATCTACTGGAAAACCCCGCTCGTCACAGCCACTCCTCCACTCGCCATGTTGGAAAATATCGTTATGTTTTTTCATACCTTGCCCAACTTTTGGGCAACTCTTTGATCGTAGTGCGCTTGATCGGATGATTTTGACCAACTTATGTGCATCATTTTAACCAACAATCGAAATTAACTAAAATTACCAAAAAAGTTGCTCCAATAAATAAACAAAAGTGTAACCAACAGTTATGATAAATTCAGATTACGAATTATTTGCCCAACACTTGCCCAATTTTTGTTCCGCTTTTTAAACAAAAAATTTGCAAACAAAATGTTTGTCCAACACCAATTGGTTTTGTTGGGCAATTATCGACCAATAATTGTTGAAGTTACTTTGCCCAACAAATGATTTGACCAACGTTTTTGCAGTGTGTATATAGCTGGATTACTTAAAGTGCTTACACTATCAGTAACTGATTTGTAAGCAAAAACAAATTATGTAATGTTCATTTAAGAAACAAAGAGTCGAATAATGTAACGTTATTTATTTTGTTTGTATTATTTTATTTACTGACTTATTTATTTTACTGACTTATTTATTTTGTATTGTTACTATAAGATTTCCGGTCACTTTACTTCCCAAAGTCGACTTATCCTTCGACACAACACTTTTCAAAACTAAACTATACAAAAACATTATGTCAACCTGTAGTAACGTATCACTCCGATACGCTTTTCCCGAAATCAAGATTAGGTTTAATGTATACTTATTTATTTATTTCATAAAAATATGTGGTTGTGACGCAAACGATTCTCAGAAAAACGAACATAATCAGTATACTATAGCCAATAACCCAAGACGACTAGAAGGAAGTTTCAGTTTAACATATGGAAGGAATTTCTCTGAAAATTATTCCATGGAAAACAAACGCAGTCAGGTGAGGGCTGAAAACCCTAAACAGCAGCCTTTAAGCCTAAACATCTGACGTCACACTTTGAGATTTGTGAATTACCCCACAGAGATTTGCTGTTGAGCCCACGCACATAATCACCTTTGACCTCGCACCATTTCACATGGCCGTCATGTGATTTGCAGTAAAATCTGACGTACATGTGTTTATATGAACCAATACCTGTCTTTATTCTTGTGGATATGGACCGACAGGGGACCAGTCTAATGTTATAACTTCCTTTGACGCTTCACGGTGCGGGATACCATACGGGAAGTCATGATGCAATGTATGGCATCACTAACCACCTATCAAGGAAGTCGATTACCTTCTCATTATTTGTATGATTTCGTCATCTAATTCTCAAAATATGACTATTTTCAGTTTTGTTCAATATCCCTTTCAGCCAAGGTTTTAAATAATATCTCTTTGTTGGTGACAGGAAAAATATAACGAATGACAAAATAATATGCTCGCACTGGACCTTTAGCCATGGATGCTTTGCAATTTTCTGTATTATTAAATGTCTCTACTTTATTTGTTGGGGTGTTTGTTGGGGTGCTTGTGTGCTTGTCTGTTTTTTTGGTTTTTTTTTAGTGTTTGCTTGCTTGTTATGGTGTTGGGGTTTTAGTTGTTCTCTCTCTTTTTTGCCACCAGTCCCCCAAAAAAGAAAATATGTTTGTTGGGTGTGTTTTATATGTTTTTCCCTTTCCCTTTTTTTTAGGGGGAGGGGGGCGGTAGTGAGCCCTAAACAAGGTAGATTGGAAGTGTAAGATTTCAACCGGTTCCCAGCCAACCGGTTCTGAAGGACTGTCGACGGGGAATTTCCTCACCTATGTATTGGGCATACCAATTTTGTACCAAATAAGGTTTTAAAGCTAAATGCGGTCATCGTTATCTTATTGATACGTCAGGTAACAATCAGCAACAAAAACAGGTCTACAAAGCAAACACAATGATACGTCGTTGAAGTTTGCCCTACACAAACAACCCGCGACTCTGGTAGGCATACGCTATTATCATAAAAACAAAGATTAAAGGCACTGCACTTCTTTGGTTATTGCCAAAGACCCGTATACTCACTTATTGTATCCCATAACAAATCTGTGAAAATTTTGACTCAATTGGTCATCGAAGTTACATGCGAATACTGAAGGAAAAATCACATTTGTTGCACAAATTTGTGTGATTTTAGATGCCTAAAAAATATTTAAAAGACTTCAGGCTTGAAGCCTTAGGTATTTGAGTAAAAAATTACTTCTTTCTCAACAACTATAAAAAATACGTTACTTCAGAGTGCAGTTTTTCACAATATGTTATACCATATAGTACTCTATGGTTATACTATCAACAGCTCTCCATTGCTCATTACCAAATAGGTTTTTATGCTAATAGTTATTTCGAGTAGTTGCCAATGGTGTCCAATGTCTTTAAATCAAAGATGGCGTCACAACTAGAGTCACGTGAGTCTATATTATGGCTATATATCGTCAGGAACACGACTCCAGTTGCACGTTGTTGTTGTTGTTGTTGTTGTTGTTGTTGTTGATGAAATCGGTAATTTGCAACAATCAGAAAGCCACAACATTGAACTTCTGTCCCTGTAACGATCCGCCACAATCTTAGATACGTCATGATATCATAACAGTCATGTAATTTGTTGACTGAAAGATACTAAACAATATTTACAGATACAAGGTCCAACTAATCCATCAAATGTATCATCGGGAAATAAGTAAATAATAAATAGGTCAAAGTATCAGACCGTTTCCCCTCAAAATGTCGATTAAAAAAAATATGTTTTTGCCATCAACGCAATGTTTGTTTTTACTAACAATGAGTTCAAATTTTCACAGCTTCGTTATTTTATGCATATATGTTGAGATACACCAAAAAGACTGGTCTTTGACAATTACCAATAGTGTCCATGTCTTTAACTCGAGCAAACATAATAATAACAACTAACTAAAAACAGTCACCGGTCGGTACAATCATGTATAAAAATCTGTTTTCAGAGCCATTTTGAACACTCCTGCCGTCGATTTCACAAAGAGTTAGGACTCGTCTCGTCTCGAGTTAGGACGAGTAACTCGTCCTAACTTAGGATTAATCTTAAGGCCTGCATGTATACAGTGCAGGGTTGGGACTCGTCCTAAGTCATAAGATTAATCCTAAGTTAGGAAGAGTTTTGTGAAATCGAAGGCTGAGTCCTCCAAAAAGAGATGTACACAATGGTGGTACCCACAACTTTACTAAGAGTTTGTTCCACACCCAGCTTGAAACGTAATTCCTAGCAAACACGGCTGCACGGGCCCAATTTCATAGAGCTGCTAAGCACAACAAAATTGCTTAGCATGAAATTTCTTCCTTGACAAAAACAGGATTACCAACAAAATGTCCATTTGTTGCACAGTGTTTGTTACTGGTATTCAGTTTGCTCATCCTGAAAATCATGTTAAAAATTTGGTTGGTAATCCTGTTTCTATCGAGGCAGAAATTTCATGCTAAGCAAATTGTTGTGCTTAGCAGCTCTATGAAATTGGGTCAAGATGTGCTCATCATGCACTTAGTGAAGACGATGTGGACGTGCGTAGATGGTTGCTAGGCAACACCTACAAGTAGCCAATTAGATGTTGTAGAACTTGACCAATACGTCAGAGAATGACATAGATACCGAACTTTTTTTTCTTCAAAGATTTAATTACCTTTAAGACGGATATAAGTTTAAAACCTTACTGTAACTGAAAACATTTCAGGCTCAAAAATCGCTTAACTTCTTAGAATCCAAATATACATTCTTAGAATCCAATTACTGATTTTTTTTTCTTCAGAAGTACAAGGGTTTTATATGTCTTCCAA
This sequence comes from Asterias rubens, assembly GCF_902459465.1. Lineage (NCBI taxonomy): Eukaryota > Metazoa > Echinodermata > Asteroidea > Forcipulatida > Asteriidae > Asterias > Asterias rubens. The sequence continues at coordinate 11,776,688 of NC_047074.1, read as the reverse complement.
AGATGAACCAATTGGTAGGCCCATTGGTCATTAGCAAATTAGCATTAGCAAATACGTCATCCTTTGGCGTTTCGCGGCCGATCACCGTGTTTTTATCATGCTATTATACGATTTGTACAGTTTCATTCTAAGAAGTAGACATCGGTAAACAGTATTGTCAAAAGGCCCACACTTCGTGTATCACAATTTACATATAAAATAACAAACTTGTGAAAATTTAGGCTCAATCGGTCGTCGGCGTCTGGAGAAAATAACGGGAAACCCCACCCTTGTTTCTTAAATTTTCAAAAAATACACAATTCAAAACAGGACCAATAAGTATGATGGTTTTTTTTCTTCATTGTTTTGTATTAATTTATACTCTTGTTTTAACCAATGGACGTATACACCATGTATGTGGGCCATAATGCAAAATGGTTACACACTTCACGACACCAATTTGTGACTAACTGAACAAATCTCTCTTGTTTCGTTTCTTCAATTTATTCAATTGATAATTTATTGTGTTCCCATTTTCTCAAAATGCAATATGTACAAATCTTAAATGTCACATAATATCTTGTATTGTACTATTTTGTTTCTAAATGTAAAAGAGTGAAATACACCACTCTTTACTTTTCGAGCTGTCCGTTTTATGGCTCTTCAAAAAGAGTGGTGGTTATTTCACTCTTTTAGAGGGGTTTCACTCCAGGACAGAGTGAAAAATCACTCAAAAAGATGCAAACTTCAATCTAAAAGAGTGGAAGACCACTCGAAAAAGAGTTGTCCTTCATTATGGCTCTTCAAAGAGTGCTTTTTCCGTCTTTTACATTATAAAGAGAGTACTTGTTTATTAATCTTCGGTACTTGGTCCTTCGTCACCAATATGACAGACAGTTTCGTCATATAGTTTGCTTTATCATTTCCCATTCCTCAAATATTTCTCCAATGACTTGGGAAAAACAGTTTCACTGTAAAATCATTGTCGAATGCTGATATTGTATTCATTACGATACGGTTGTGCTGTCTCACGCGCTCTGACAGCCTTAAATTTAAGTCATTATTATTTTGATGTAAATGGTAATTCCTGACACCGGTTTGTAATGGGTTAGCACCGAGATTGAACATTTTTTAAGTATTATGGGGAGTGCTACTTTGTAAGAATCCGTTTTTTGTCTGGTTATACTTTATTGCAACGTCACAGCCCGAGTTGTTGCCAACCAAGGCTACAATGGAAATCCATAAATGAGAAACAACAACGGATAACTATTAGTTATTACACTTTTCAAACACTGGCTTAATTTCTTGAAAACAAAACAACCATGCACGGGTAGTTGTATTATGAAAATGAAATTTTTCAGAACAGTGTTAAATTAAATTTCTTTTAAGAGGCACTGGATCTTATTGGTAATTACTCAAAATAATTGCTAACATAAAAACGTACTTGGTAACGAGCTGTTGATAATATAAAGTAATTGTGAGAAACGGCGCCCTATAGCTCTGAAGTAACACAGTTTTTGAGAAAGAGGTAATTTCTCACAAAAATAATATAAAATACTTCATCTGCAGCCGTTTATTAAGTGTCTGAAAGCACACAAAGTTATGCAACATGGGTGTTTTTTCTTTCAATATTCTCTTGCAAGTTCGATGACCAAATTGAGCAAAAATTTCCACAGAGTTGATATTGTATGCTATGCATAATGTTGAGATACACCAAGTGGGAACACTAGTCTTTGACAATTACCAAACGTGTCCAGTGCCTTTAAAGACACTGGACACTATTGGTAATTGTCAAAGACCAGTCTTCTCACTTGGTGTATCTCAACATTATAACATACCTGTGAAAATTTGAGCTCAATCGGTCGTCGGAGTTGCCAGATAACTATGAAAGAAAAGAAAAACACCCTTGTCACATGAAGTTGTGTGCATTCAGATGCTTGATTTCGAGACCTCAAGTTCTAAATCTGAGGTCTCGAAATCAAATTCGTTGAAAATTACTTCTTTCTCGAAAACTATGGCACTTCAGAGGGAGCCGTTTCTCACAACGGTTTTTACCATCAACCTCTCCACATTACTCGTCACCAAGAAAGGTTTTATGCTAATAATTATTTTGAGTAATTACCAAAGGTGTCCAGTGCCTTTAAAACATCTGTGTTTTACTAACATTCGGTCGTCCATGCGAACCAGCGTGGTTTGTTTATCAACAAAAGAAAGGTCTATAAACAATCATGGTCTTCACATCAGATACAAGTTCAAAGCCACAATAATTTTCAGAACCCATCGCCTTCAGGCAGGTGTTTACTGTGACGTCACACTCCCGCAACACATCGATCAAGCTATAATCGTATGTGAAAATGTGGATGGATGGTCGTAGATTTGTTCTGATAGGCATAATACTATGCTATAATATGTAATAGTTCATATACCATACTGCTAAATAAAAATAGTTATTATAATAGTTCATAATTATACTTCGTGTTGTTATTTGGTTTAATTACAGAATATATAATTTCTTTACAAATGTTAAAAACATCAAGCAATGATGTTTGTGCATATCCAAGCTCAAATATTATTTACAGAATACAAAACTTGTTTAAACCTTTTGTATTGTCTTTTTTTTTTTTAATGGGTCGTCTTGTCATGATCAAAGCAGGCCTGTGGCATGTACATGGAATTATGAACACTCAGCCACTTACTAGTGGTTATTACTCAAAATAATTATGAGCATAAAAAGTTACTTGGTAAACGAGCAACAAGCCTTTTTGAGGTATGGCGGAAGTGATAGGAGTGCACTGTTCGGATTGAGCGCATACAGACAAATTTACCCAAACCTTATAGTTTTGTAGCATTGTGTCCGCCATGTCTGAAACAGGATTATGGGAAGCTATTGATAGAAAAAACATTGTGACAAATGGCTCCCTCTGACGTAATGTAGTTTTTGAGAAAGAGGTTATTTCTCACTAAATTAATATTAAATGACCTCAGGTCTGAAGCCGTTTATGTGCATCTGAGAGCACGCGCATTTTGTGCAGTAATGGTGCTTTTTCTTTCACTGTTCTCTTGCAATTTCGATGACCAATCGAGTCAAAAATTCCACAGATTTGTTATTTATGAATAATGTTTAGATGCAATAACCACAGGTGTTCATGCCTTTAACTCAAGTTTGCACGGAGGGAGGGCGCACGCCGTGCAATACCTTAGTTAATAAATACACGTACACAGGTTTGCTTTGATCATGACGAGACAGCCCCTTTAAAGAAAACTGGTGCTGGCATAATGCTATTTATCAGCTTGCTGTTTCGGTGTTTGAATGTTATAAACAATATTTTACATTTACCCCAAGATTTATAATTATAGTTCTTAGTTATAAATATCAGTTGATTTCACTAAATGCAAGTCTACATATATAAAAAAAAATCTCTTTTGTAGAATACTTCTGAACAGATCCTGCTCAATTCAAAAGAATTGTTTGCAAAATAAACTCTTCTTGATAAATGTGTATACAATTGCCTCGCACTGTTCTTAAATCTCAACAAACTTTAAAACTAACGCTTTTTTGCAGCAGAGTTTAGAAACACAGTTCCTGCTCAAATCAAAAGAATTAGTTGCAAATCTGTGTTGATCAGTTTGTATTTAAACAATTTCCTCACTCTGTTCTTAACACGAAAAAAACGTTGTTTTTGCAGCAAAGATTAAAAACACAGCTCCTGCTCAAATCAGAGTTTGCAAATCCTTCTTCGGCAGTTTCGCAGCAGAGTTTAAAGACGCAATTCCTGCTCAAATCAGAAAGGAATTGTTTGCAAGTTCTTCTTGATCAGTTTGTATATACATGTATATAACATCCTTACACTGTTTTCAAATCTCAACAATTTACAAAACAAACTTTTTTTGCAGCAGAGTTTAAAGACATCCTGCCCTTTAAATCAACAGATTTATTTTCAAATCCTTGTTGACCAGTTTGTATAGTAACAATTTCCTTACAGAGTTTAAAGACACAGTTCCCCCATCATTAAAGTACTTGGTCATCCTCCTCCTCCTCTTCCAACTCATCATTAGCATCAATCATCTGAGACACGCCCACCAATTTACCCTTCTCCAAGATGACACCGAGAGAAGGTACACTACCTCTCTTGGCCACGGGTGGCATGAAGCTAGACCGGTGCTCATTGAGTGCCTTCAGGCCTGCCAGGTCCAGGGTTCCTTCGCTAGATCGCCTCTCTGAGATCTTATCCTTGACCTTCATGTCTCGCTTGTACTCCTCGAATGATGTCTTTAAGCGCTCGGTCAGCATATCGCAGATCATCTTCGCCTTCTCCGAGCGGTTACAGATCACGGCGTGCACCCTCATCTCGACCTGCATCCGTTGGAGCTCGTTCCGGTGAATCCAGGCGAACACACGCGGGTACTTCGGGTGCAGCCCGCAGTGCGAGATCCGATGAAGCTGGAACGTTTGTAGAGCCATCGGTAATTCCTTAATATCGAGACGCTCCAAGTTCAACCCGTCCACGGCGATGGTCAGTTGGGCCTTAGCTGAGCGGGTTCCCTTGTTGGATTTGGACCATATCTCCAGTAACGGCTCGTTCAGGCAGTCGTGACCCTTACCCGTGACGGTACGGAGGCTCCCTAAGTAGCTGACATTAAAAGTCTTCTCCTTAGTCGGTGATGCGGCCAGGGAGGCCGGTATAGAATTTTTGGGTTTTCGTTTGAATATGGACAGCGCCATGGCAGGTTAATACTGTCTCTCCACCACACAGTACACGAGAGCACACTTTGCAACACTCAATCCCAACGACCAAGACATACACTCATCAAAAACATGCACGATCCAGTACTGAAGATTCCTAGGGAGTCACGCCGCATTAATAATTATGAAGACATACAATCGGCAAAACAGAGACGAATATAGCACAGACCGCCGAGTTGGATTCTACACTGAAGAACGGCTTGCTGTATATTATTTTATCCCCAAGCTACACTGAGCTATACGAGACACAGTGTTAACTCAGTGAGCGCCAAAGTCGGGCTAACAACCAACAAACAATGACTTAAAAAGGTCACGCCATCATTTACAAGTGCGGGGAAAAAACACTTTGAATACGAGGAGGGCAAAGTCATGGATGGGCAAAGTATCCTTGTTTATCAGAGCAACAGATCTCACGTAGGCACATTTAGAAACTATCCATCTCCAGCTCTATATAATAAACATATTGATACGATGTGGCTCTCTGCAGCTTTGCACTCGCGAATGATGGTTAGGCTTTCGGGGTGAATCAAATGAATTCAATTCGTTATTGGTTTATTTTATTGACAAAAAAAATCACCAAAATACAAAAAGTCACAGACTAAGGCAATTTGGTTTACAATAAAATTACATGAAAAATATATGTACATGTACATGTATATTATGTTAATTATAAAAAATGTTACTTGAGTTAAACAGACAAACAGAAATTGGGAAGACACCATTACCCCCCCCCCCCCACCCCCCCCCCCCAAAAAAAAAGTGTGTTTTCTAAATTAAAAACGAAACAAACACGAGTTCAAAACAATACAACTACAATACAACTACTCGGATCCACTGAATTTAATTCAACTCAATGCACATTTTATTTTATGCTTTTCATGTTGACAGTGATATTTAATCAATACAGTTGAAAACAAAACAGCAATGAGAGTTATGAAAAGATGGGTGCCACATAATTCAACAGTTATAAAACGTATAGAAATGTCAAAGATAACATCGAGTGTAATTAACATGCTAACCAACATGCAGGGAAAATTGTGTTACGCATACTGCTTTACATTTCCTTGTGACACCCAAGGACTAAAACACGACAAGGACAACCATAACAATGACACGGACCAGACCAATCAATATAAATAATTATCAAAACAACAGTCTCGGAACAATTAGTGTTTAAAGACACTGGACACTATTGGTAATTGTCAAAGACCAGTCTTCTCACTTGGTGTATCTCAACACGTGCATAAAATAACAAGCCTGTGAAAATTTGAGCGCAATCGGTCGTCGAAGTTGCGATATAATAATGAAAGAAAAAAACATCCTTGTCACACGAAGTTGTGTACGTTCAGATGGTTGATTTCGAGACCTCACATTCTAAATCTGAGGTCTTGAAATCAAATTCGTGGAAAATTGTTTTTTTTTTCTCGAAAACTATGTCACTTCAGAGGGAGCCGTTCCTCACAATGTGTTATACCATCAACCTCTCCCCATTACTCGTTACCAAGTAAGGTTTTATGCTAATAATTATTTTGAGTAATTACCGATAGTGTCCACTGCCTTTAAAGATCTACCAATATATAATCAATCAAGCAGTGATGTTTCAGTTTGTTAGAGAATGACTTGAGCGAACGAGACTATTTAATATCAGAGTTGAGGTTACTTCAGAATAGGGTACCATGAGAGCTTGGAGAGGATGCCATTCACACAACATCAATTTAACTTGGGGTTCCTTGCTTAATTTAAGTCAGTGTACCAAGGTTTGACAACAATTTTGCAAGATAACTTGTGGACAGAAACAATTGAAACAATTGTTGTCCTTTCACACAAGGAACATTCTGTAACAATTTAACAACCATGCTACAATTTAGCAAGGGACCCTTGCTAAATTGCTCTCGTGTGACAGCCGCTCGGGGTTGAAGTGTTGAACTTGAACATGGCTCCGAGATGATTATTGATATCATGGTGTTTATTGAAAGGACTCAAATCCCTCATCAGCAGACGGGGAGATGCTTTGTTCTCACCGACGAACTTTGCCCGGCTCGAAGGGTATAGAGTACTAGCCGTCCAAAACAAGTTCCCAGTTATTCTGTTGTTCAGTATACGTGGGATTTGTTATTGAATGAAATAAAATAGAATCAGTCTCTATTATAGCATTAAAGGCACTGGACACGTTTGGTAAATTGTCAAACCCAGTGTTCTTACTCATGATCCCATCATTATGCATAAAATAACAAACCTTTGAAATTAATATGGGCTCAATATTGGTCATCGGATGTGTAAGAGAATGATGAACGAAAAGTAGTCGCCCTTGGTGCATTACATTGTGTTCTTTCAGATGCTTAATCAAAGGCTGCAGCTAAAGTATTGTATTAATTGAGTGAGAAATTACCTCTTTCTTAAAACTACGTTACTTCAAAGGGAGCCGTTTCTGACAATGTTTTATGCAATCTCTATTGCTCGTTACCAAGTAAGTTTGAGTAATATTGTATTATCAAAAGTGTCCAGTGCCTTTAATAACAGATGGATAGATTGGGGGGGGGGGGGCAGCTGTGATGTAGACGGATGTATGAGTACTCACTCTGTGACTAGAATTAATGGAAATGGAGATTCAGCCTTGACAAGAGGCTAAATTTAGCCAGCGTGACCGACAATGTGCACAGCCCCATGAAACTACATTACATCGTGGCTGGTAGGGTCTTGGAATGGACGGGGAGGTGTGGATGTGTATGGAGGAGGGGTAAGTGGTGGTGGGGGGGGGGGTAAATGGAGGAGTAGGTGGGTAGAGAGGCGGGGTGGGAGGTGTTTTGGGTAGGGGTGGGATTATTCGGGAGCTGGTGGGTAAGGGAGGCAGTGAGGTGGGGGTAAGAATTGTATTATAAGCCCACCACACGTTTCTTTTATACATGCCCCCTCCTTTTGAGGGGGAGGGATGGTTTTGGGCATGTTTCATTTGGGCATGTTTCATTTGTTTCCATCAAATGTTGGGATTTATGTCGAAACATGTTTTATATAAAAAACGGTCACTGGCAATAATACACGTTCTACTTGAGGTTGAAAAAAAGCAGTGACGAGAGCGGGAATTAGATCAATGACCAACTGATCTATCTATGGTTGACGGTATACCTACATTTTTATCTTCGGGGTGCTTAAAGACAGTGGACACTATTGGTAATTGTCAAAGACTAGCCTTCACAGTTGGTGTATCTCAACATATGCATAAATAACAAACCTGTAAACATTTGAGCTCAATCGGTCATCGAAGTTGTGAGATAATGATGAAAGAAAAATAATCCTTTTCACACGAAGTTGTGTGCGTTTAGATGGTTGATTTCGAGACCTCAAGTTCTAAATTTGAGGTCTCGAAATCAAATTCGTGGAAAATTACCTCTTTCTCGAAAATTGTGGCACTTCAGAGTGAGCCGTTTCTCACAATGTTTTATACCACCAACCTCCTCCCATTACTCGTCACCAAGAAAGGTTTTATGCTAATAATTATTTTGAGTAATTACCAATAGTGTCCACTGCCTTTAACAGACTGGGCCATCCTTCCGATCGGGGATCACAGGATCGTAGCAGCGAATGCTAAGCCTAAAGGGAATACGACTTTACAAAATTAAAATCTTCCAAAAGTAAGAGCAAGAAAAAGAAGACTCGAACAAGACAAACAAGCACATCATGAGTGGAAAGTACAGCTTGTAAATCCATATCCCAAGTTATTTACCAATAATTACCCAGTCAGTTTCACGTTAGTTTTCAACACAAATAAAAGCGGTTTTCTAAATGTCTAAGCTTTAATAATGTTAATATATTACACCTTTATCGTTACCTTAGAATGAGACATTTTTAGTATTCATTTTTTTTTTTTTTTATCTCCACGGAACAATGTAGAGAGAGAGCCGACGATGTTTAAAAATACTTCAAAAAATAATGTTGATCTATATCACGGCGGGAGACCACTCTCTTCGCCCGGTCCACCCCCTTAACTTCGCTCTCCAGGCCCCCACTGGATTCGTTTTCCAAACCAGCCGTCGAGATTAAACAAGAAAATTGTTCACTCCTAGTTTCCCCACCCCATTATTAATCTTATTTTTTTTTTCTGCTGATGAATACGATGTACTATCTCTATGGACATGCTACCACATGGTCTTGCATAGTTTATCAACATTATCAGCAAGCTATACACCGTATCCCCCGCGGGCGTTCATCCTAAGCCGGGCATCGGTCAAATACCACGGCGGGAGATCACTCTCTTCGCTCGGTCCACTCCCTTAACTTCGGTCTCAGGGCCCCATCGACTTTCATCAAAACAGACAACAAGATCTCAAGCCGAGTATAACTCGATTTTTCATTCCGAAAAAAATATCTGTTTAGTATTCAAGTACGTCTCTCTATCACTCCACTGTTCCTCTACTCGAGAACATGTCTAAAACCCCGTGGGTTTTTTAAAGTACGAGTCTCAGAAACACGCTGCAACTAAATAGAACCGGAATTATGCCTTGATCAAGGCTACGACAGAGATACGGCGGCACTTCTTGCTGATAAGTTAAAGGACGCCCTCATGTGATAAAGGTTGTTTTAGTTTTCCCCGGGGTTACTTCATGACACCCACAGGGTGGCGAGGGGGGCGGGGCGGGGCATTTTTCAGCAAATATTAAACAAATTATTGACTGAAAATATTGACAACGGGGGACAAGGTGACAGTCTGGGTTTAACCACGATTTAATTCAGTTCAACTGACGATTAATACACACGTTCACATCACGTAATTATTACTTCACAGACACATGATCCAAAATGTATACACAGTCAGCTCCAAAAATATATGACAAACTTACAAAAGGGTATCAAAAATGTAAAACTATTAAATTCGCATTAAGGTCTTGGAGGCAACCAACAGGAATACTTTGGGTAGCGCATGAGTAATTTTGCAAACAATGTCTTACAATCCCTGGAAATAATGTGACAATTCGTATGTAAATAGATTCTCTTCTTTAAAATTGCCTGGAACTGGTTGCCTGAAAATTGCCTTGTGTGACAAGGCCTTTAGAATCAACTGCAACTTTCCTTGTTTTGTGTTTGACGCAGCTACAAAAATAAATTTGTTTTTTTTTCAAGAAAACACCTTTCCAAGTCATCTCATATAGTCTGCTAATACCGGTAGATTTCTTAATCAAAAATACTTAATAAAGGGAGGGTATACCTTTGGTAATTACTCAAAAAGTTCATCACTAAAAATACACAAGTAAAGAGCATTTGGGGCTGTTGATATTGTAAAAAAAAAAATTTCAGAAACGACACCCTTTCAAGTAATAGTTTAACAGAAAGAGGTAATTTTCAACCACAAATTTTAAACTGAAAAAGGCTTCAGACAAGAAGCGTTTCTCATGCATATAGAAGCAATCAAATTCCTGTTCTTGTTTTCCATTATTTTCTTGCAACTTGGGTGACTATTTGAGCCCAAATGTACACTTGTTTGTTATCTTATTACACTAAGTGAGGATACTTGTCTTTGACAACTACCAAAACTGCACCCTGCCTTTAATAGTTATCTAAAGACGTATTGACAAGTACATGTATTGTCTTTGTGTTTACTCGATTATTATCTGGCTGGATGCTTGCATCGGTTCGTTATAAAATGTTTGTGTACCAAAAATATACTTCATGTACATGTCAACGAGAATTGTTGAGAAGAGTACATTATTGTAAAACGCTCACAACATTATCATAGCAAGATTGGGGAAGTACATGTACTATTATTGTTCCATATCGGATGTGATCTGGCCATAGTCATTTTGAAGTGGGTACAAACGACAGTCACCAAAAAGGAGGCGTTGGGTGATGTTCCCAGCCCCAAAAGTGGGGTGGGGTTGTCCCGTTCCCAATGTTGTTTTTTGCACTCCGAAATTGCCACTGTCATAGTGCTTTTCAATAGGAGACTTTCCAACACTAGGTGGCAGCAGACATACCGGGTAAATTTCCATTGTTTACGTAGTTCTGAACATGCGCATAATTCTGAGAACAATGGATTTACCCGGTAAGTCTGCTGCCCTCTATCGTCCCAGAAAGTCTCCCATTTGGGATTTTTTTTTCTTCTAAATCGATTTAAAAAAAGAAGGAAACCCTTGATACTACAATCAGGAAATGTTTTGAGGATGGCAATTAAAAAAAAAAATGCGACCTGTTCGTGCATTCCTGGACCCATGAACACTAGATGGCAGAACGGGTCAAACATGATTTTGTTTTGAAAGAGTTATGTGGGCATCTTTATATGTCTGCTGCCACCTAGCGTTCAAAATCTGCCCTGGTCTTTAAAAGATGTCTTGTTGCTGTTATTTTATGTAGGCCTATAGGTTAAATACATTATACATAATTAGCAAATACATTATATACATACGTACATAATTAGCTTTTGTAGTCGATGATTCGCTTTTATCCGGGTACATACAAATGAATAAATTAATAAACAAACAATCTTTGTATAAACAAAAGGTGTTCTTCAATGGTGAAACTTTACCAACGTTTTGGGTGAATCACAACATTTGTAAAAAAGTTACCAGCAGAGAGAGAAAAAAAACTCTCTCCATTATTACCTGCACTGTGTGTCCCTAAAGATGTCAGCTGTTAAAAATAATACTAACAATAATAATATCAGTAAGGTAAAAATGCAGCGAAATTTATAATAATATTATACATGCATGCTTGAAATTCAATATAGACCAATAAATACAAATTAACTTCACTGAAGATTATACTGTACAAATGGCTCTACGAAAAAATATACAGTCTTTTTAAAAAGGTTTTATAGGAATACATTTCAGATATGTAATACTTGAAATTATTATTATTATTATTATTATTATTATTATTATTTGTCTATAAATTATTATTATGCGGCACACACCGCACACTGGTGTTTTTTCAAGGGATTAATATGGCTCTCGTCAACTGCAAGATGGATTTCATTTTACAATTTAGGTCGTGTCCTTATTGGTTGCTACAGCAACAAACTGGCTACGGCTAGATTTTCACATCATCATCCATAGCATTGAATTAAAGCTCATCGTTAACAACACCCCTAGCTACAGTCGTAGCCGTTATGCGTAGTGCACATCCTTAGCCGTATACGTTTTTTTTTTACCGGTGCACATAACCTGGATCGTTCCTACAGTTGGTCGATTTCCAGCGCTTTGTACGAAACAGTTGGGGTTCGAGGGAACAGTGAATAATTGTTTCTTGTTTGAACAATGTTCGTCTGCCTATAAAACTATACATACTCCGTCGTAATAATGTTTGAAGATGACAACAGAACTTTGAGAATAAGAATAATATGATTACCAAGTTAAAACAAAACAATTGTTGCACGCTGTGACGGGGGACCATGGGTTTTGTACACCCTCGGGGGCAAATGCCATTTTCCCCGTAGGGGGCAAATGCCATTTCCCCCCCTCGGGTGTACAAAACGCCATGTACCCTGTCACAGCCTTTCAACAATTGTATAAAGTAGCATGCTTTAGTCAAACTCGATGATATCACGATGATATCCTTTTGCTAAATGGGAGACTTTCTGGGACGATAGAGGGCAGCAGACTTACCAGGTAAATCCATTGTTCTCAGAATTATGCGCATGTTCAGAACTACGTAAACAATGGAAATTTACCCGGTATGTCTGCTGCCGCCTAGCGTTGGAAAGTCTCCTATTGTGTACTCTTCACATCATGGCTTTGTTACAATTCACCTCCGGACGATATCCACCGACTATGTTACCATCAACACGAGAAGCATCACAATATATGTCAATCGATTCTCCCCAAGCACTCTAATCATGCCTGAACATTTCACTGGTCACCACATCCAGTGTTGCCCATGCATAAAAAGGCTGATTGTTATTAAATACAGCTGTTACTCTGTTCATGTACTTCATTCCTTTGGCCATGTCTGTTAAGATTATTGCAGACAATTTGCAGTTTGATCGCACTTCTGAAACTTCATGTTCCACCGATCACGAATTATCAACTGATTTTTGTTTTTCAATGAACACAAAGAAAGAAGCACCTATTGTCGTTCATGAGTGCAAAACCAACCCTAACTGGTACTGGCATTTATCTACAAGTAGCATGCCTGTTCAACTGGTAACATCGGATGTTTTTGGTTGTTACTAAACACAAACAAAGAAGCACCAATTGTTCAAACCAACTTGTAGTCCGCGCGTTACATGTATGTTCCACCGGTCACCAGCATATTTTTTTTTAGGAGTGCGAACTCCACGAGCATTTCTAAGGCGCACCCATTCCACTGGTAACACCAGCTTGTCCATCATAGCAAAGTTAAAGACTGGTACTCTGCCGATCGCTATCGTCTTGGCTCGTGGACTGATGATCGCTCGATAGTCAGATCCCATAAGGAACCGATTTCCTCGGTCCGGCTTTGCATGAGAGTATCGACGCCAAGAGCAGGAGCCCACACCCTCCGGCCGTCACTGAGTAAGCCCAAGAGATGCTGCAATCACCTGGCGGAAAGAATAAAATAAAAATTTGCATATTTCACTCATCCATAGCTGTACAGGAAAAGTTTTAAAATATTTAAAAAAACATTTTTCTTTTCTCTTCAGGTTTCTTTGAGTTTAATCTTCAGGCAAAATTTTGTTAATATAAATTTTAAATTTAAAAAACAAATGGCACAATTATTTTCAAGCAAAAAAAGTAAATAAATAAAATGTAAATTTAATGGCCAGAATTTCGAGCCTGATACATCATGTACATTGTTTTAAGGACAAGATAGTCTTTCCTTAGTAAAGGGCACCTGTGCGAGTGAAATACATGTATTTCCACTCTTTCAAGGCGCACCAAGGCAATGATCGGTGGCATATTACAATCTGCCCCCGTTTAAGTGTCAGCCCTGAATCAAAATTTGCTTTTGGCTTCCTTTTTAAAAAGTATCACAACAAAAATTAATTAATAAGAATGTTTTCCAAAATGCTTCTTTTTTTTTTAAAGCTGTACGTACCGTTTGGTTTGGGATTCATTGGAATTGCTTCTCAGCTCAACACTCTTTTCTTGTTTACAATCATTTACGCGGGTCATTGCAAACAGCATGCTTCAATTATACTGGGATAATTTGTTTTTTTATTTGCTGCGTATCATTCATACCCTTACTGTTTCACATACGTACAATGTAAGTCGTCTCAATTGTTTTCTTGCAAAACACAACACACAATTCTCAACCCTAAGCAGTAATGTCATGCATGTTACATGTAATTGTTATGCTGTTAACTACACACGGCCCACTGTACTAAATTATCACATTTTTGTTTATCAAAATTAAAAATATTTTTTATTCAAGAGACAAAGACTGCAGTCCAGGCATATTTCACAAGTTCAAAGCTGACTTCTCAAACTAACCAACCCTACTATTTTGTCGCAACCCTAAACTGTCACAAGGTTATTTTATGGTCACGCTACATAATCCATATCCCAAGTTATTTAACAATTTACCCAGTCAGTTTCAAGTAATAATTATAAATACAAATAAAAGCGTTTTTCTAAATTTCTAAGCTTTTAAAAAGGTGCATATCTCACCTTTCTCATCAGAATAAGACGAAGTGAGTATTCACTTATTAAATCTCCACGGAACAAGGTAAAGAGAGCCGACGATGTTTTAAAATACTTCAAAAAACAATATTGCTGTGTTGTAAACCAACACAAACAAAAGTTAAAATACATGATCCAGAAATTGAGCCTATTTAGGATGCTGCTGACACACTAAGGGGTCAAGCTTCAGACCTTTATGTACCCATCCTGGCGTGTCATGCCTGAGCGGTTCAGAGCACCGGATTCAAGCTCTGGTGTTTGATCAGCAGAGTGTGGGTTCGAATGCCGGTCGTGATCCTTGCTACGTAAAATTGGGGAGGTAGTGCTTTCTGCTCTACCGGCCAGGCTTCGGATTGATGATACCCAAGCCTACATCCCTATGGACTGTAAAAGGGGTAAACCTGTTTCAGCCCTAGGAGTACGTGGCAACGGGCTCTAGAAAAAAATAATTGTAGCCCACACCTTGAGGCGACTTGCATAAAAAAAATTAAAAAAAATAAATAAAACAAATCTGAAAGACACACTGTTGATGTTGTCAATTTTTCAGTACAAGGGTCAAACATTCTGAAAAATAACCAAAGATCAGTCAATGCACGTGTGTACGGTGCATACACTATATAATCTCAAGAAATAACCTCAAGTAATTTGTATAGACACTACATGTAGAAGAAATATCATCATAAGCTTAACATTTACCCTGGAAAATCTTAAAGCCATTGGGAAACAAGGCCAAGACCAGCCGTCGATTTCACCAAACTCTTTCTAACTTACGATTTATCTTACATGTAGGACTTAGGGCGGGTTCAATTCCGTATCCAAATACGTAGGACGCATTGAACTCATCCTAAGTTAGGACGGGTTACTCATCTTAGGTTAGGACAGGATTGATCCTAGCGTTTCGTGAAATCGACTGCTGGGATGACAGAAGCCATGGCCTCCGTGGCCTGCGTGTTATTCCAGGCCTGTGTATTAAAAATGCGATTGATGCTTCGTCAAAAGGGAAATATTTGTCTCCTGTACTCACCGATTTGATAAGATCCGGAAGTCTCTCCACAGGCCGCCTTGACTTGCACATGACTCCACCCATTGGGGTAGAGCACACACCCACTCCCAACAAGACAAGCTGTAAGAGAGAATAACCCATCATGATAAGCCTTGACTTGCACATGACTCCACCCAGTGGGGTTCTAGCACCCAGTGGGATGGGGCACACAGCTGCCCAGCACCCAGATTCATACCGAGTGATACAGTAAGAAACTTAGCATTAACATGAGGGGACATATATATATACAATGAAGGTGACAGCAGAGTTCACATGTAATAACGTTTTGGTCATTGGCTAACTTAAGCGTACAAATTAGATAAAATCTTCTCCCGGAGCACTTAAAGGCATTTCAAAGACCAGTCTTCTCACCTGGTGTATCCCAACATGCATAAAATAACAAATCTGTGACAATTTTTACTCAATTGGTCATCAAAGTTGCAAGAGAAAATAAAAGGAAAAATACCCTTGTTGCACCATGTACACATACATGTAGGTTACTGCACTAATGTGTGTGCTTTCATATGCCTAGAATAAAAGGCTTTTATAACAGGCCTCAATTCTTGAGCCACAAATAAATTACCCTCTCTCAAAAACTATGTTACTTCAGAGGGACTGTTTCTCACACTGCTTTATCAACAGCTCTTATAATGCAATTTCGAAACCACGTCTTCTTTGAAGAAATGAACCCTGAAATTCATTTGTTTAGACAATTCAAACATAAACAATAGTTGGTACGTTCAATGAGATGTACTTATTCCAGCTAGAATCCCACAGAGAATTCATCACCCAAACTACACACTCCACACCTAACTGTAAACAGTTATACCCTGAATAGGCTCAATAGCTCTACAAACAGTCCACCTGTTTAGGTAGGCCTTAGCAGGGCTTAATTGATTGCTATTGTTTGTTGGAAAGATTAACACTTGTGTTTAGGGTGGGAGGGTAAGGGCTCTCTGTGGAGTGGTGTGTGGTCAAAGCAAACATTGATTACTACTACAATCAATAACAAGGGGGTAAACATACGCCTTACTGTCATGCACAAACCGCATTCCTGTAGTATAGTCTGGAGGCGATTGGTGAAGAAATCGCTCAGATATGATAAAAGCATGAAACTTTGCACAATTGATCAATTTTCAACACAACATTTTAAAACTTTTTCAGGGGTGGAGCCCATGTGTACTGAGGGCCTATAGCAACGGTTAACTGTTTCCCCCCAAAAAATGCCCACTGCAGTGCACTGGTAATTTGTACCGAAACATTTCAGCTTTTTATTCATATTTAACTTTACCCATAATAGGCCTACATGTATGCATTACTTGTCAAACTCTGAAAAAGTATGATCACGCTTGATTCTTGCTTAAAGCCAGTGGACACTTTCGGTAAACAGTATTGTCCAAGCCCCACTTTTCGTGTATCACAACTTCTAATTAAAATAACAAACCTGTGTAAATTTAGGCTCAATCGGTTATCGGAGTCGATAATTGTTTTAATGTTTTCTCAAAAAGTAAAGCATTTCATGGAATCATATTTTAAGAGAAGTCTTTTACCATTACCTTCTGTAAACCCTGTAAGTTAGTGTAAATCTTCGATTTTTTTTTTTTTTCTGTTCCGAAAGTGTGTAATGGCTTTAAGAGTCAACTACATTCTACACTGTATTTGGGGCTGGTTCTCCTGGTATGAGGGAAGACACTACAGAGCAAGAAGCCAGCTTGCTTCAAGCACATTGCAAGAAATTATGTAAGAAATGCTCTTGAACTTTTGATAAGAATTGTGGAGAATGTCTTCGTTGCCTTAAGGCAGTGCAGACAGTTTCACACCTCTTAGAAGTCTTGGCAAGTCTGCATGCAAGTGCTAATCTGTCGATGTGCATGTTGTCAGGTATCAATGTCTGACATTTGTAAAGTGACACACCCATGTAAGTCGTTCCATGATCAATTCTTCTATAACAATCTAACAAGGGAACATCTTAAAGGGCTATGTACTTTTTGTAGGACAAAAAAACACAATGTCCACAGATTTACACCAAACTTACACAGTTTGAATATAATGATAGTAGAAAGCTTCCCTGAAAATATTACGTGCCGAGGTGCTGTAGTTTTGGGGAAATGAGTAAAACAATGTCATGAAAATAATTTTCGTCTCATGAGACGAAAATTATGAGCATGTAAAAACGTATTTTCATTTCATTGTTTTACTCATTTCTCAAAAACTACAGCACCTCAGTAAGTAATATTTGAAGGGAAGCTTTCCACTATCATTATCTTCAAACCCTGTAAGTTTTATGTCAATCTGTGGACATTTTGAAAAAGTACCCAAATCCTTTAATAACAAAATGTGTTGGATAATACATGGTATACTAAGCTTGCAAATTCGTGAGTTATTTCGAATCGATGTAAACAACACAATGTGGTGCCAGCCGTGTAGAAAGCATTCTCGCACAACTTTTCCACGACTTCACAAACACAAATGCACACCCACGCATGTCAACACCTGCAATCGTGGACCTCCCATTGGCGCTCCTTTGTTTGGACTATAACTTCATGGCAGCAGCTCAACATTGTTTTTGTTTTTTTCATGCTTTCCAACCGGGACCTTCACCCAACCGAACCTTATTATTTTCCCCCTATTGTTATAACATGATGGTCCTGGGTCCTGGTTTGAAAATACCCAAACATGCTCTGTGAATACAAAATGTACAGTCAATGTACTTGAATGAAATGAAGGCTGGTTTATAAGTCAGTCATGCCAAGAACGCATACGATCGCCAACTTTTTGACACTGATGCATCAGTGTGCAATTCTAAATTTGCAAAAAGGCACCCTCCTCAAAAATTGTTAAAACTACATGAATAACACGTTTAAAGGGCTAAGACCAACTGACCAAGAGGTACAATTAAAGGGGCACAAATGCTAAAACAAAGTTATGAGACACATTTAAGGTGTACCAAGGTCAAGACCAAGGTACATGTAACAGACACATGTTAAAGGCAGTGGACACTATTGGTAATTACTCAAAATAATTATTGGCATAAAACCTTACTTGGTAACGAGTAATGGGGAGAGGTTGATGGTATAAAACATTGTGAGAAACGGCTCCCTCAAAAGTGCCATAGTTTTCGAGAAAGAAGTAATTTTCCACGAATTTGATTTCATGACCTTAGATTTAGAGCTTGAGGTCTCGAAATCAACAATGTAAACGTACACAACTTCGTGTGACAAGGGTGTTTTTTCTTTCATTGTTATCTGGCAACTTCAATGACCGATTGAGCTCACAGGTTTTTAATTTTATGCATGTTGAGATACACCAACTGTGAAGGCTAGTCTTTGACAATTACATTTACCAATCCTGTCTAGTGTCTTTAAGGGGCACCAAGGCTCAGAATGTATAAGACACATTAAAGGTGCACAAAGTTCTAGATCAATTGGTAACATACAAGGGGCATCAAGGCCAACACCAAGGTACATAATGTGAGATAAACTTAAGGGGCACCACCAAGGTGATTCAAGAAGACCAAGGTTCCAAAGGCCATGACTACATGTATGAGCTTCTGAACAATTCAAGGCCTGCCTTCCAAACCTGTCTTTAAAAACACTGGACACCTTTGGTAATTGTCAAAAACCAGTCTTCACAGTTGGTGTATTTCAACATGCATAAAATAACAAACCTGTGAATGTTTTTTTGTGGGTTTTTTTGGAGTAATTTCCAATAGTGTCCACTGCCTTTAAAGGCACTGGCCGGTCTCAATACAGTAGGTGATCCGAAGTTCAAGAAAACAATGACAGAAAAAATAAAGACTATGGGCCACCTGCATGTAAGGGGCACCAAGGCCAAGACAATGAAAGCTGAGGCCATAATTGGTCTACAGTGTTGAATTCCAGGCCTACAATACATTCCAAGCTTGTCTTTGAAACCAGCCCTAATAAAACCAACCCCAACAGCCCTCACCCGGTAGCTAACGCTTCCGACTGTCTAAACACTACGCCCATCAGTCCAAGCCTCCCGATTCAATACCCAGGCCCCTGGCTACAATAAAAACCTTGTTGGTGCAGCAGTCTCTCCAGGAATATTTGATCTCTCGGTTCACCCAAGTTCAGTGTAAAGTACCAACTTTAATGTTTTAGTAGGGCCAGTTTTTAAAAGCTACAGCCTTCGACCCCAAGTCCCAGGTCACTGTCTTCACACAGCAGATCATATCTCACTTTATTCCTAAAGGCATTCAAATCCAACACAAGTTCTTTGGAATTTATTTTCCCCAAAATCTTAGAGGTTCACCCTGGAAGGAAAAACAGTAACCGGGCTGAATGGTTTGTAGCTGTTTTCTACATTTTGTATTTGAGGTCAATCTCTCTGCAGTGCACAATAATACGCCATGGTAATTCACCATAAAAACAACTTTTGAGAACTTATGAAATTTGACACATTTTACCAGTAGTATGGCAGTTGCAAACTCCTTAAGATCTTTTTTTACATTTAGGCCATGATGTAAAGAGCAAAAAAGCAGGGATAATGCCAGGCTTCATACACTGGCAATTTTGCTCCCTTCACCCCCCCCTCCACCCACAGCCTCTGTATCAATGAAGAGTGTGCTTCGATCTTAATGACAAAGCCCCTTTAAACAGTTCTGAAGACTCCAAATTTGCTACAAAGGTAGGGAGTGAAAACTGTGTTCAAAGCTTCCATAAAATTACATGTAATAAGATTTTTTTATGATTTGTTTAAAATGTTGACATTGAAAGCATGCATTGACTTGTACTTTTTTCAGTCACGTCCCTCGTGGCACAGCAGAGAACCAACACTCAACTCGACTCGCATGGCTCTGGCCAAGTATCGAACCACCGTCACCTTGGTGAGAATAGAGGCGAGCACTTTTACGAACAAGCCAACCATGCTCCCCGTATCATAGGGGGCCTTAGTCACCAAAATAAACGAAAGTGTCCTACATTTAAAAAAAACTCACCTGCAATAAACTGAATAACACCAGCCACTTTCCCGACTCTCTGCGTCACCAAATCCTTTACGCAGCAGGCGAGTATCCCGGTAAACGCAACGAGCATGGACACCACGCACCCGACGCCCAGCAGAATCGTGCACAGTTGCCACGACAACGTGGGTATGTCCTCAAAGCTGGAGTATCGACCGCAACCGACGGCGATCTCCGCCCGCGACGTCGGGTAGTTGCAGCGTCGGAACAGGCCAAAGTGGACGGGGTGCTCCAGCATGGATCCCGTTATCCAGTAAGGGAAGATGAAGCCCGTACAACACAGGCAGGTCCCCAGGAAGGAGACGAGGGTCCAGACGATCCCGGTGGTGGTTAGTCCTATCCCCATGGCGATGGAGTCAACACCACCTTCAGGTTCCGCCTCTGCGACATAAGTTGACACTGTGCTGGGGAAACGCTTGCTGAAGGTCCCTGGTTCGGGGATCCTGTGTCAAGATTGAAAATAAACAAAAACCAAATGAAATCCTGGTTCAATGGTACAATAAATCAAAAAGTGTCTTGAAATGAAAGTCGTTGAGAGGTTACTGGGTCTTAACGTGTTTATATTAGACCCAGTTTACAGCATTACGTTACACCTTAACTGGCCAAGACACTACAATAAGACAGAGGTGAGAGTCATACTAACGAAAAAGTCTGAAACTCTGATACAAATTCAAAGGTGAGTTGAAATGATGCCATTTCTACCGTTTGGTAACCCCTGGGGTTATAGATTCCAAGCAGCTTTTGGAAACAGTATCCAAAGCACCAAAGAATTAGACAAATGGAAGGATTTCTTTATTTGTGGAAAAAAAAATATTGTCTGATTTTCTTCACCAGGCCAAAATAAAAAGTCTGAATTCAGCCAAAAGTCTGAACAATCTCATCCCTGATTATATAAGCCCTTTTCACACTGGCCTAACCTTGATCCGTGGAATCGGCGACTGGCTAAACAAAATTTCTACAAGGATTAAAACCGATCTGGAGATTTCTTTCACACTGCACTAAACCCATAGAAAAGTTATCCCAGTCCCAGAGATGTAACATCGAGAATTGTGGGATAACCTACAATGTATGTTGTAGTCCTGGTAAGGGTTAAGTTTGACCCAGATGAAGCCAGTTTGGGGTTTGTTTACCGGTAAATTTGTAGCCCTGAAAAATTGTAGTGTGAATGCTTCTTTTATCCTGGAAAATCTCTCCTTTAAAGTTTTCCTTAACACATAGATTCTACATAGACTTCAGTACAATAACATGTCAGCCAAGCACTCACTAACACTTTTTACCGAACCGAACTCTACATCTGTTAAATGCGAGGCACCTACATGTACATGTACCTTCAAATTCACAGCCGTTCCAAGTTAAATAATCCAGTTTACGTCTTAGACTTGTTGAGCATCAAATTTGCTTTCTACAAGTAGGTAGCAGTTTTTGTTTACAAGCAAGCCCAAACATCAACCATACACACCAGCACACTGCTTGTGTGGTGTAGAAAATAATCTTCAGTTGGCCCGCGGCCTGATGATACTTTATGGAGACATCTAAGGCCGATTGTCTCCTAGCCCCTTGATCATTGCATCGATGCCCTTGAAATGCTCCAATAGAGATTGACAATTTCCTCATAGCTAGGGTGCCCTTTACCAAGGAGAAAATGCTTCGGTGCCCTTGCCCTTTCAAAAACAAAGCAGTCAGACCCGGAGTCGATTTCACAAAGAGTTAGCCCCAAGTATTTATTTTCTAGGACCAGTCCTAAGTTAGGACTAGTCATAGAAAAAGATAAAAAATACTTCTTTGTGAAATCCACACCAGGGCCCCATGACAACAATTCCACATCGTACAATACAGTACACCTACCTCATTGAGATTGCGTATCCCGAATTAAAATACCTCGGATAACTATCCTGCCCTCTCAACGAAGCCATAATGTCCTCTGTCCACAAAGTCAAAGTTCTCTAGTTTTACTACAACTAAATGTCTACTCCTCCAGGCAATTAATGTCCATCATTCAAAGGCAGGAAGATCAGAGAAACATCATTATCATCCAACGTCTTGAGTTCAAGATTCAGACAGATCTTTTGTATACCCACACACTAAACTACATCAGTTTCCGTCTGCTTCTTGATGCTTAAAGACAGCTGCATCAAACCAAATGTTGTTGAAGTGACAACACAAGACTTCAGCAAAGTATAAAGTACAACCGCAGTAAATACTGATGTAAATGATTCCTACAGTCACACCAGTGCTGAGTTGTCCATCTGACTAACAGAGTTCCCCCCCCCTCCCCCTACAATCCAATCATTCCAGAGAAGATATTGGTGGCTGTAGGCCAGGCTAACCGCTAGGAATGTTTCCACTAATATCCTTGGAGAATTAGGGAATTTAATTCGATCGCGTATATCACACATCAGTATGATATAATTTTACCACAGGGTATGAAAGATTTTTACCAATCAATTTGGTAAAAGCAAATTAGAATTTCTAATCAGGAATTAGTTTTTTGGTTTTATTTGGTTGATACCTAGTCCTCATGCAGGAGGAACTGTTTTCGTCCAGCAACATGTTTGCGCAGCAAAACATTTACACTGAACTATATTTTGTGTGTGATGGTAAAAAGGGATGTTGAGTAGCAAAAAGTTATATTTGAGAGTTTTTTAGCAAGCAATGATTTGTGTACGGTTTTGCTCTGCTATTCAAAACAAAGCTTCCGCTGTCATGTACTCCATTTTAGTTCACAAAATACAATTTTGTTTTACAAAACTTACTGCCCAGGAATTTAGGGAAACTATTTTTATTTCCCTGGTGGCTGAAATATTTCATTAAATGTTTGTAATCACTATTGATTTAATCCAATGCCATCAAGGGCTTTGTTGCTGGTCACAGCACAGGGGCTTCAAAAATAAACTCTTAATTTGGAATCAGATGACACTGGACCGGAAATTATTTACATTTTGCGCAGCATACAATGTATATAACTTACAAAAACATTGAAACTTTTTTACTTTAAAAAACATCCTCTTTGGTAACGATCAAGTGATTATTTTTTTTTTTAACGGCTTCTTTTGTATACGGTTAAACTTGTTGGTAATCTCATTTAAAACCCACAGTGAATTGGTAAAAAAGAGGGTTGACTGCATTTACCTACAAAGTACATACTTACCAATCATATTGCATGCTGGCATAGCTCATCTCTTATTAAAAACTAAAGGGGATGACATTAAATGGTCAGATTAATATTTTTATGCTGGCATAAAACCACAAAAGGTCAGATAGTGGGAGGGTTGACTGAGCACTGCGTGTACCATGTAGGCCCTACATGTACATGTAAGCTACATGTATTGTATGCTGGCATCTACACTGAGTGTATTTCAGCTAGGATTCAAAATCTTGGGTTGATATTATGGTCAGATAGTGGGAGGGTTGACTGTGTAGTGTGTACTTTCTCAAGAAAAATGCCATGCTGGCAAACATGATTTACAGTTCATATGATTCAAAACCACAAATTGAATGGTCATATAGTAGGAGAGTTGACTCATTATGCGCAGATAAAAACTGAGACGGTCAAAACAATTTTGTTTACAATCTTGGAAAAAAAAAGTGATTTTTGCAAATATCCTTTGCGCACACAATAACATTGAACGAGGTGCGTGTCGCTAGCTACACTAGCATGCACCTCATTTCAAGTCTAGCGCGTGCCTACCAAGTATTAGTCTTGGTTCAGGACTCTCCTGGATTTGTAACAAGAAAGCGCGCTATAAACCACGAACCGCTATCACAGGAGAGTCTTGGAACATTCGTTAAATCTCCCCCCAAAATCAGGGGGAAACATAATGCGCGTGCGTAGGTTTCCAGCAGAGCCCGCCCCTTTTTTTTTGGGGGGGGGGGAGATTTAACGAATGTGCCAAGACTCTCCTGTGATAGCGGTTCTCGGGTGATAGCGGTTCGTGGTTGATAGCGCGTTGGGGGTGATAGCGCGCCCTGTTGTGACAAATCCAGGAGAGTCTTGAACCAAGACTAACCAAGTATTTGCGATAAGGTCTACAACACGGTGTATATATAGGCCTAGAGGAAGTAATTCCTTCCACTATATAGTACACATGTGTGTAGTCAATTCACTGCTGCAATCATGTCTTTCATCTGCGGTCAATTCCCATCACTAACAAGTTAACCTTCGATAAATTGCATGCATGCACTGTCCCCAGTGACATCACACCATTTTCATTCTTCGTGTATTAGTTGGCAGACTGTATTCTCATCCAGCCAGCAGAGGAGGAATACAGTATGTCTGTTTTATCAATAAATGGAGTGTATGTGGTTAGGGAGAAAAGACATTTTAAATGTTGTGGTAGGCCCCAATTTACACCCTGTTATTTTTTAGAGATTGTGACAGCATAGTGGCGGGGTGGAGTGGGGGGGGGGGCGTGTTAAACGAACCGATGGGCAGGGCTCAAAAATTTGTCTTTTAGCATTCAGCTTGTAGCTCCATATTTTTACCAGTATTGAGTGTTACTGAACCAACAAATATTTTACAAGACCATTTTATAAGTTGATTTGAGCACTGTTAAAGACAGTGGACACTATTGGTAATTGTCATAGACTAGCCTTCACAGTTGGTGTATCTCAACACACACATAAAATAACAAACCTGTGAAAATTTGAGCTCAATCGGTCATTGAAATTGCAAAAGAAAAAAAAAACCTTGTCACACGAAGTTGTGTGCGTTTAGATGGTTGATTTCGAGACCTCAAGTTCTAAATCTGAGGTCTCGAAATCAAATTCGTGGAAAATTACTTCCTTCTCGAAAAGCTATGGCACTTCAGAGGGAGCCGTTTCTCACAATGTTTTATACCATCAACCTCTCCCTATTACTCGACACCAAGAAAGGTTTTATGATAATAATTATTTTGGGTAATTACCAATAGTGTCCACTGCATTTAAGAATGGGTTTTGAGGCATATTTCATGGTGAGGTGTATCAATATATTTTTGGTTTTTGGTAACACCATGTGTAGTGGATGAACTTGCCACTAGGTAGAGTTTGTTGAAAAACACAATACCATCCGACTAGTCTAGTCATGATATACTACTTGCCCAATGCTATTGGCATCAGTCTTGCGAGCGTTGCTAATTTTGAACCCTGGTGACAGTACCCTTTATTGCTTTGAAAGTGGCTCTAGGGCAGGCCGTATGCGCGCTAAGACGCGTACATCAATGAAGCACACATCACGCAGCAGTTCTGGTTTGATTTCTATGGCACACACACAACGCACTCACTGGGAATTCCTCGTTTAAAGGAACACGTTGCCTTGGATCGGTCGAGTTGGTCTTTGAAAAGCGCCCTGTAACCGTTTGTTATAAAACCGATATGGTTAGAAAGATGTTGTAAAAGTAAAATACAATGATCTACACAAATATGCCTCGAAATTGCTTGGTTTTCGTTTTACCTCGTCGACAAACACGGTCAGCCATTCATGGGAGTCAAAACTTTGACTCTCATAAATGGTCGACCGTGTTAGTTCGCGACGTAAAATGAAAACCGTGCAATTTTGAGTGATACTTGTGTGGATTATTATATTCTACTTTTAAAACATCTTTCTAACCATAAATGCATTTCATAACAAACAGTTTAAAACGCTTTTCATAGACCAGCTCGTCCGATCCAAGGCAACGTGTTCCTATCCCAAGCACGAAGGGGGTTCATATGCACACGCTCACAGACGCCATGTTGTGGATGGGCAGGTTTTTGAATGGTCACGTCATATTTTGATACGGTCTATAGAGATGGATGGACCCTGACACCATGCAGACTTTGAGGCACAGACCGCACTTCAACGCTGCAACTATTTGGTTATCAATACTTATTGTACTGGCGTCAATATTTATTTAAAGTCACCAATACTGGGTAAACACACCCTATTGTGCCGACGTGTTTGTATTATGGAAACGTTGTTTGCTCTCTGGAAAATAGACGACAAGCGAAAAAACGTTTTTGATCGAGTTGTCTGGTAATTTGTCTGGAATAATGAGGGAAATCAGGACGCTTTTGGGGAAAGGAATTCAAACGATCTTTTGGCAACGAGGCTTTGATGGCTTTATTATTCACATTCCTTTTTACTGTTCATTGATTCATTGTGCACTGCTTTTAAATTTCTATGTAAAAAAGTTTACGCAATTTAGCCATTCCCCACAAGTTCAATTTTTTTTGTAAAAAAAAAGAAAAAGATAATTTTATTTGGATGGAATGTGTACCGATGCACCATACTGTGGTGACATTCCAAATCAAAATGATCACTCTGGTCTGGTTGTTTGTGCTCTTATTTAGGCCTCAATCAATCCGATTGTAAGCATTCTTCATCCCCGGTCATTGACTTGGTGCTCCACTTTAGACGACTACAATTTGCTCACAGAGGTCCTTAAAATCAAGGAGAAAACACTTGATGTGCACCATAAAAAAAGAAGAAGAAATGGTTTTCAACTTCAAACCATTATCGAATTGACATACATGCACATGTAGGGTACATCATTCAGGAAAACACTGGGGGTCACCGGAAGGGAAAGATCTTCCAACTTCAATTAGGAAAGCAAAGCTTTACAAGTATTTTGGACATGTGAACAGAATGGACAGTGGCAGATTATGATACCCCAAAATTCTCTCAGGAGACCACATTGCAGGAAACAGACCCAGAGGAACACCAGGAAAACGATGGCTGGAAGATGCATCAAGCACTTCTGTGAAGAGGCTGCGAACCATATGTGGCAGCAGCAAGACATCTACAAAAATAGCAAGGAACAGAGACTTACTGAACGGAGATGGATCTACCTCGGGAGGACGGCTATAATGATGATTATGACATCATTCAGTCCAGTTTTTCATCTCGGAAAACTTGCATTTATAACAGTGTACATGGCTGCCAAGCGTGGAATTTCATCTTTTGAGAGACTGATTTTCAGTTTGCAACGAAAAAGTTAAAGGCAGTGCACCTTATTTGTAGTTACTCAAAATATCTATTAGCATAAAACCTTACTTGGTAACGAGTAATGTGGAGAGGTTGGTAGTATAAAACATAGTGAGAAACGGCTCCCTCTGAAGTGGAGCAGTCTTCGTGTGACAAGGGTGTTTTTTCTTTCATTATTATCTCGCAACTTCTACGACCGATTGAGCTCACATTTTGTTATTTTATGCATGTTGAGATACAGCAAGTGAAAAGACCGGTCTTTGACAACTACCAATAGTGCCCACTGTCTTTAAAGTCTGTGGGACACTTTGTATGGGAGTTGGGGGGGGGGGGGGCCTTAGACCAGGAATACAGAGGGCACTTACATTATGTATCCTTGGCCTCAGTTTAATTCCAGGCCTACCTCTTCAATTCTTGCAAAAGTTTATCAAACAGTACGCAAACCTACCTGTTTTCTTTTAATTAAACAGCACATTTGTTTACACTAATGTTTATTTTTTGTTTTGATTTTGACTAACTGTTAACATCAATTGAGTATTTTTTTCTAGTCAAATCAAAGTTGTGTTATTTATTCATTTTCATATCACAGTAGTGTGTACAAAAAAATAGCTCATGTTTTCAAAGGGTTTTGAAGTGGTTGGGCACACTAAAATCCAACACTTTCAAAGTTTTTTTTGTTTAACATGAATTTCTGTTTCCCCTAACACACTTCTGGATAGAGTGCTGTCAGATGACCTGTAGACTATGTCATCCTAAAAACCAACGCAGTACAGTGCCATCTCTGTACACCGTGGACGCAATTCCTTATGTTGTAGCCAATGACCCCCCTTGACTACCAGCTCCACTAATCCCCCTCAAGGATGGGTTTTAGGTGATGATACCTTTTGTCCTCCAACCTTGGATGCTGGCAAAGTTGCGGAATCACACTGAGGCGGCAAAGACACCAAACGTGCCGACGGCTTTTGTTCTCCAGTGACAGGATTTAAAAATCAATGTTTTTTTCCAGAGAGTGAATGTTTTTGTCGATAGGAAGGATGCGTAATGAGGGAGAAATTGTCACACTGTTTATTGTGAAACAGAGGGTTTGCACTAGTTGCGGCTCAATGGTGGCTTTCATCCGCTCTGCTGTACTGTTGAAATACGAATGGTTTAATGGTATTTTCACACTGATTCAGATCTGTAACCTAACGTTAAAGGCACTGGAAACCTTTGGTGATTGTCGAAAACCAGTATCTCACTTGGTTGAACTTAAATGCATACAACGACAAATCTCTGCAAATGTTGACTCAATAGGAGACTTTCCAACGCTAGGTGGCAGCAGACATACCGGGTAAATTTCCATTGTTTACGTAGTTCTGAACATGCGCATAATTCTGAGAACAATGGATTTACCCGGTAAGTCTGCTGCCCTCTATCGTCCCAGAAAGTCTCCCATTGGTCAGAATCAAAGTTGCAAGAGAATAGTAAAAGAAAAAAACCTTGTTAGACAGTGTGCTTTCAGATGCCCTATAAAAGGCTTCAAGTCTTAGAAAAATTTCCCCTTTCTAAAAAATACTTCAGAGGGAGCGGTTTCTCACAATGTTTTAATACAAGATACTATCAACAGCTCTCCATTGCTTTACTTAGAAACAAGTTTTACTGCTAACAATTACTTTGAGTAATTACCAATAGTGTCCAGTGCCTTTAGAGGTAGAATCATAAATGGTATCACAAATCTATCACCATGAAAACTTAATTTGAATGGTGAAGAAGCCTTGCAGCTGTTCATTATAAACTATTTTGAGAAAAGGATTCCCAACAAATTAGTAGGGTTTCAGTTTATTTTCACCCAAAAAACATTTCAATCTGAGAAACAATTACAGTGTGCATTGAATCCCTTTTATCGTAATGGGTTGACTGAAAATTATAATTATTGTAGGAGTGCCCCATTATACAATTGTTGCAGGTTGTGACGGGGTCCATGGCGTTTTGTACACCCGATATGACATGTTGCCATGGGGTGCGTTCCACTCGCGCATACGACTCGCAACTGTTCGCACAAACGTTTTTTTATCGTTTGAACGATTGGTGCGTATACGCGATGTCAATATTGCGGCGTCCTGAAATGAAGATGGCGCGCACCATATGTGCGCACCTCCGAAGTATGTTTGCCTAAAGTTGCCAACGTTCGCCAACGGTGGCGACGAACAACTCGTTCCACTTGAAATTGTTGGCGAACGTGCGCAACTGTTGGCAACGTTTGCGCGAGTGGAACACACCCCTGGTAAGGGCCCTGGTGCTCCTGTAAGGATTTACAATTGTAACAGCTAAAGTGAGTGCCCCTACATGTATGGCCTTGCCCTACCCACTGTTATTATTGCCTGGCCTTCTCAAGATAAACTTACAAGACCGCAATAAAAAAATTATTGTAATTTTTAAAACATGGCTTCAAAATTGTAAATAACAGTCAACCTAACAAAGAGGCAATTGCCTTGATGTCTTTTAGTCTTTGCCTTGATGTCCCTTACAAATTTCCAGATTGTTTTTGAATTTCTTAACAGCGGTTCCCAGAAAAATTAACTGCCTTACACTGTTACAACAACAACCTAGAGGCCTAATAAGAAACAACTTTAATAAGAATGGTCTCATGAAAGCCACTTGAAATTAGTAAGACCCTTCAATTTTCAAGCCTGATATTATTTGTAAGTTTTTTCCTCACATTTGGGTCGTACAAGTACATTGTAATTTAAAAGCTTTCATAATAAAAATCATTACCATTAAAACAAAACAATTAAACATCATTCTTAAAAATTAAAACAAAACATCATGTACCAAAAACATCACGTACCTCAACAGTCTTTCCCTTCTAAGTATTCTTGACTTTGCCATTTTTCAACGCTTCTTTTTTTTCACTTTCACACAATTCTCTCGTCTCCCACACTTTTTATGATGTTGTCATCACTGTCACTGAACATCCATCATGACAAACGGCCCCACTGTGTCAATTTAACAGCCCACAAAGCACGCAATGTCCCACGTGCTCACACAGTGTGGGAGACTAAGCATAATGATTGAGCGTTATATTCGCCGGAACAAACAGTGAAAACAGAAAAACAGGTAGCTGGGTGGGGGGGGGGGAGAGAGAGTGGGTAGTGTGAACAGAAGCACCGGTCACACTTCAGTGAATTTACTTGTTATGCTCATAAACACTGATTCACTATTAAGGTTGGGGTTTTATTGAAGTCATTGTGGAGTTACCCAACCCTATTGCAAAGGCTGACTTGTGCCTTTTTAAAGTGGACTACACTTTGTACACTCTCCAGATGGATTAACAACATTCTTTGTTAATAGTGGTCCGCTGGCTGAAATGCCTTAAGACCAGTGAAAATTCAATCCAAGTGGTCCGACTTGCTGGCTAGTTTGGAGATGAAAAGCGTCCCAATTTAATATGAAATATGGACTAGTGACAAACCTGATGGAGCAGTGAAATGAGTTAGCTTTACTGGTCCTTCTGGCTAGTTTACTAAAAAAAAAAACAAGCAAAGGGGGTGGGGAAGAGACCACCTGCAACCACAATCCACATAGATACTGTAAGGTCAAATAAAAAAAAATACCAGTTGATCGTCCCCCATCACATCCTTTTTTGGGGGCTGCATCCTTTTTTTCCCCTCTTTTTCTCCCCAATTTTTGTAAAAATAAAAAAAAATTAAAAACGTGATGCTCTCGAACACGTGTACCGTGTGTAACTTACCACTACTACCAGCAAATCTTTTTAGTGTAATAATTCGACCCTGTTAACACGGGTCCTCATGCAACAAATAGATATAAAATAAGTTTGCGGTGGGTTCAAACTGAAGAATTGGCGGCCTGTTTGATTTGAAATACTAAGCGACCATCTTGGAAAAAAAAAAAAAAGTCCTCATCGTCCTTTTTCTTTGAAAAATCCGGACAATCAATATTGTTATTTTTTTTAATTTGTCCAATGTTCAAGGGGCAAGCTAAGCTTTCTTGACACCAAAACCAGGCAAATAGAACAATTTTTATGCCACAAATAGACCCAGTCAGTGATGGGGCTCTGTGTACCGTTTTTTTTTTTTTTTTTTATAAATTATGATTTTTAAATGACCCTTTACTCAGTCCAAGCCACGCACAACCAAACCATACAGAAGACAGGTTTGTGAGTGGAGCCTATGGATGGAGGTTCTACCCCCATGGACGGTTGGTGGGAAGTCAAAACCATGCAATGAGGTTTATCGCGAATAGCAAAATATCAAGAGAGGGCGCTGTTGAACCCACACAAAGGTACAGGCGTTGCGTGCGCGAGTCGTACAAACTGCATAGTAACCGCCCCATATTCCTTCCCACACTGCAGTGCGTTTCTGAATCGCGATAAACCTTATGCACAGGGCCAGAGTAGGATAACTTTCCGTATGGCGCCACCACTTTTTCACTCATATTTACAGAAAGGGATATCTCATTGAGGTAAATTAAATGTATATTATTTCATATCGAATGAAAAAGTGGTGGCGCCATACGGAAACTTTTCCCCAGAGTAACAGATGCCTAGGTTTTTTAGAACTATGGTTTGGGATGCTTGTTTGGCTAATCAAACAGCGAAACAACCTTCAGAGTGAAAAAAAATGTCAAAATCCTGCCAACACACTTTTTCATCACTCATTCACAGAAAGGAATAGGGTAGGCCTATTTTCACTTTCTAAAATTAGATAGATAAATATTTTTCATAAAGAATGAAAAGTGGCGACAGGATACAGAGAAAGACACCGTTTTCAATGGTTGAATGATGGTCAATACCAATTACATTATTATTATTATTATTATTATTTTATTCGCCATAACAGTACAAAACAAAATACATTGACAACATTATACCCCAAGATGGGCAAGGGACAACAAAAGCAAATACATACTATGATCCGTAGATCTGTTGCCCCAGTTGCCTTACATCTGGGGCATACATGCCTGCACGTAGTATTTAGATAATGGAGCCCCACCAAACAGTTCTATTTTTTGCAATTTGTTGTAACTAGAAAAGTAGTGTGCTTCTCCAAGGTTTTTCTCAACATTGTTGTTTTGTTTGTGTTGCGTTCATTCCATTCTGGCCGCAGTCACTCAATGCGCCCACCGACCACGGACGTCCTTCAATTCAATTCAAGACTGTGATTGTGAACAAAAATTGATGTTCGAGACCACAGAGCACTAAATATTATAAATAAAAACAAACACATGTTCCATTCACTAGTCTACTGCATGTCTATTGGAACAACCTTGAAGTTTGCAACCTTGGGGAATTAAAAATACAATTTACAGCTATTTTAGAAAATGAAATCAGAACTTACCATCCACGCGTCGCAGCAGATCGAGTAGGATAGCGCCACTAACATTAGACTTGCTACCTAGTCGTTGGTTCAATGTGCTGTTGTGCACGCAGTTTTTTCTTTGACAAAAAAGTGAGGGCGCCCCACAGACCACGTTTTTTTCTTCTCTTTTTTTGAGAAGGCCCTGCCTGTTTCGCACCCTGTGCAAGCTTCTATCGCAAACGCTGACCCGAGTTTTTGCCAACCGAGTTTGGACATCTACGGATATCCTTATAATGCAAAACAAAAACATGGCCACTGAGTTTGTAACAAAGTCACACAACAAAGCAATTGAATTTGTTGGAAACGAAGTAGACATGTACACAATCATTGAAATGTTGCAGAATTGTTTTGAACTTGGTGTCAGCAAGTTAACACGATAGTGTTTTGCTAATTTTTCAACTGTCCATGCCTAGTTTGTTTATCAACAATGGAAATGCCAGCCTATAACGACGCAAAAGGGTCCATTACAGCTTAAAGGCAGTGGACACTATTGGTAAAAAGTATTATCATAAAACCTTACATGGTACGAGTAATGGGGGAGAGGTTTATAGTATACAATATTAAGTGGCTCATCAGAGAGGAATATTATCGCAAGGTAAAATTTGGACTGTTCCATTTCACGAGGCGAAGCCGAGTGAAATGGAACAGTCCAAATTTTACCGAGCGACAATATTCCTTCCATTCCACGAAATAAAGCCACTCAATAATTATTTGTTTTATATAACTGACATTTAGATCTTTGTCATTTGATGTATTTTAAAAGTATAACATTATGAAAAAATCAATCATAGCGCCGCGTAGCGGCAACAATGCACAAATTTAATAGCAATCGGATCACAACCTTTTGCACATCACACAAAAGTTTGACATCACACACGATGATGAAGGATCCGACCCTTCAAAATAAATACCATGATGTCTTACTAAAAAATGGACAGGTCCAAGCACTTTTACTCAAACTGGAACAACAGAATTTAGAAAAGAAACACAACGCCAACACAAATTCTTATCAACAAAAACTTGTTTACACAGTGCACTGATAAGTTTGATTGAAGTATTCTGCTCTGCTCTGTAGGCCTACTGTCTGTCAAGTCAACAAGTGATTCTCATTTATATTTTACAAGTGAAGCAAAACATTATCATTGTTTTAAAACTTAAACATATTTATTACTACGAACAATGACTCCACAAAAACTTAAACAGGAGTCTACAATAATTATTAACATAGAAATTTAACGAGGAAATTCAGCATTCAATATTATTTTATCTTCCATGACATTACCATCTCATTACAAATACAGAATGTCTACACATTATTCCATAATTATTCTGTAATTAATAATTTCCTTCATTTTCTTCTCCTTGTTTTGATTTTGTTTTTCGTTTTTGAAATCGAGATGACACTTAGTCCATAAACACTTCAAACCTAAAAACAATCTTCCATTAAAAAACATGTCCGCGGAAATGTTAGGATGTTACGTAAATGTAATGTGAAAATAGTACCTACAAACAAAGCACAGATAGAGTGTTTTCTCAATATCACAGTTTTTTTTTTCTTAAATCCGTGGCGGATAGTTACGAGGTACGAGGTAAAGAAAGTGCACAAATAAAAAGAAATTTACAGATGAAATGTCCCCACCCCATATGTATTTTCCCCCGCTAGCCCCCCCCCCCCCCCCCAACCACCACCCATAGGAAGTTAAAGGCAGTGGACACTATTGTTAATACTTGGTAACGAGTAATGGGGAGAGGTTGATGGTATAAAACATTGTGAGAAACGGCTCCGTCTGAAGTGATGTAGTTTTCAAGAAAGAATTAATTTTCCACGAATTTGATTTTAGAATTTGAGGTCTCGAAATCAAGCATCTGAAAGCACACAACTTCGTGTGACAAGGGTGTTTTTTTCTTTTATTATTACATTTTCACAGGTTGGTTATTATTTTTATGTATATTATGTTGAGATACACCAAGTGAGAAGACTGGTCTTTGACAATTACCAATAGTGTCCATGTGTCTTTAAGAAAACATACATTATTGTACCACCAAAGTTAACTTCTGAGGTAAGCTAAGTAATAAAGAGTAAACATAGTGGCGACTTTATAAACGGATTACAATTAGAATCTATTATTTGTTTTATATCAATTAAGCTTTTTACAGAATCAGAGACAAAAACATTAGGCTACAATTCCATTACGAATAGTCACTTCTTCCCGTTAGATTACCAATTTCAATTATACATATCAGAACCATCAGGTCGCAAATAATATCATTCAACATTTCACGAAATTAGTTTACGAAAGTCATAAGCGAGGTGCTTGTCATTCATGCAATTTGCTGAAGTCTACCAGGAAAAGCTATTAAAGGCAGCGAACACTATTGGTAATTACTTATAATAATTATTAGCACAAACCTTTACTTGGTAACGAGTAATGGGGAGAGGTTGGTGGTATAAAACATTGTGTGAAACGGCTCCCTCTGAAGTGGAGTAGTTTTCAAGAAAGAGGTGATTTTCCCACAAATTTGATTTTCGAAGCAGCCATCCCATTTAGGCTACAAATCATGGGAGATATTGAAATGTTGCAGAATTATTTTGAACTTGGTCAGAACATGTTAACACAATTCCTATGCGTTGCTAAAATTACTTTTAATCCAGAATGAAGAAATACTTCCAATACAAGATTATCAATTCTTTATTCAAACTAACTTTTTTTTTTACTAAACAAGCAATTGTTTCTAAAAACGATAAAAACACATAACTAATTGTCTCCACTTTATTATCACTTTCCATTCCAAACATTAGGAAACTTTAGGGGGCCTTTGAGCCTAAAATTCAAGTTTCTTCAATGTTGAAGAATAACCCCTAGAACGTGGTTGCCATGCATAATACACAATCTATCAGTAAGTTGGTTACCCCCCAAAACGTTATTATTCAAACATATTTTTAGGGCAATACATATCAGTTTGAATTTCGGCATATAATAGTTTGGTGTGGAGCACCACAGTAAATATTTCGAAAAAGTACTAAAAAGTCATATTAAATAATTGTTCGCACCCATCCATTGTTCAAATTAATTTAAAAAACTAACTTAAAACAAATCTTTAAAAAATCAAGCGTAAGATATTTCGTTTTATATAACACCCGAGCAGATCCTTGCCATTTGATTGGAGGATTGTCCGTCACGTGATAGCAAATAAAAGTACCATTGCACACTGAGTGACTCACCATGCTTTTTCGTTCCATCCGAAAAGTACCATTGCACGCTGCCAGCGTGCAATAGTACTTTTCGGATGGAACGAAAAAGCTGAGTAAACACATATCATTGCGTGCGCGTGTCTTTGGTAACGCAGCAGGTGTTACTGCAAGGTAGTAAAATTACTTAACATTCGGCTTCTACAATTAACAATTGTAGGCCTACGTTTTGTTTGTTTGTTTTGAAAGTTGTATCTTTTAATCAAAATGACAAAGATCTACTTGGATGTTATATAAAACAAATAATGAATGTTTTTCATTCGTGCAATGGTGCGAAATGTTCATTCGTTGAAAGCTGGAATGTTCCATTCTACTCGGCTCCGCCTCGTTGAATGGAACATTCCATCTTTCAACTCATGAACATATTCGCAACATTGCACTCATAAACATTCATTATGTGTATAATAAACGGTTTACCACACTATAGGAAGCATGTGCTTGCTCAGTTGAAAATCAGTTATTATGGCCGAGTAAAAGTACATGATCATGTATTTAAAAAACAAACCCCCTTTTTAAGAAAATCGGTCGTCGTAATTTCAGTAGTTGCTGATGTAGCATTCATAGTGCATGGCAAACTCATTATGACATCTTAATTTCTCTTGAGTAGTTTTGTTTCATATCAAGTTGAGAAAACACACATAGCTTATCTATACAACAATATTACTAAATTTACTTATAATTTGTTGAGTTAATTAAACGGAGCATTAAAAAGCATAATATACAACACATAGTAAGTATAAATGGAATGATTACAGACATCAAATTGTAAATAATTAGCCATTTTATGCATTTTGTTATTTTCTTTTTTCTTTAAATAAAATAAGAGTTTATTAATATTATTGTCAAAAAAAAAAGTTTATTAGATTCTAATTATTTTCATAGAGATGTTTAAAGACACTGGACACTATTGGAATTCCCAAAGACTAGTCTTCTCACTTGGTGTATCTCAACATATGCATAAAATAACCAACCTGTGAAAATTTGAGCTCAATTGGTCGTCGAAGTTGCGAGATAACATAGACGAAAAAACAACCTTGTCACACGAAGTTGTGTGCTTTCAGATTGCTGATTTTGAGACCTCAAATTCTAAACTTGAGGTCTCGAAATCAAATTCGTGGAAAATTACTTCTTTCTCGAAAACTACGTTAGATCAGAGGGAGCCATCTCTCACAATGTTTTATACTATCAACAGCTCTCCATTACTCGTTACCAAGTAAGGTTTTATGCTAAGAATTATTTTGAGTAATTAATTACCAATAATGTCCATCGCCTTTAAGCACATCAATATAGCCAAGCAAGGTTACCAGCCAAATTAATATCATGTCTAATGCACCATTTCAATTTTTTTGCCAAGCATGCTTAAGCAGCTCTATGAAGTATAAGAACCAACAGGTAGCAAAGATCCTCCAATTAGAAGCCAACAGCAAGATGCAGGTCAACCATTCAATAATTTCATCCATGTTTTTAATTTATGCTAGTCGAAATTCACTGAGAATTGTCTAGGCGTAAAATAAAGTCTTGAATGGCATTAAAATGAAATGAATGTGAGCACGAAAACAAAACTGAATGCAATAGTCTACAAAGCGAAAAATTTCACGAATTTTGAACTTATTCCGATTCTTTGAAAAGAAACTGAATCGTGTTTTATTGTTAATCAAGCTATTGTTCGATTGAAAGTCATTTGTCTGGGTAGGTTCTTCGTACACAAGTGAAACAATCAGACTGGTTGTATAAAGATTTGCTAAACATGACAAATCCGAGGGGTTCTAAGTAGTCCTGAATATCAGCTAGCAGGTCAGTGGGCTGTTGAGCATTATTACGCAATACAGTTTCAAGTAAAACATCAAAACGTGTTACCGAAATATCACGCGGAATGAACTGCGGATGATAAGTAACTGGATAACGTGGAACAGACCACATTTGCGTGATTTCGTCAAGGATCTCTTGTTTGCCAAAGAATTTTAATGAACCACAAAAATGCTCAACCCTAACCCATTCCAGTTGACTGCAGTTGACAGCCTCATCGACAAGTTTGTCGAACAGCTTCGATGAGCGGCTTGATTTGGTAAAACTCAGCTTCCCGCCTCAGGAGACCCAGCTCCTTGAAGTCTTCCGGGAGGGTCAGGCTTGACTCTCGGAGGAAGTTGAGCACGAAGCGGAACATGGGACCATCCCGATCGATGACGAAGCGGCCATGTTCATCCTTATTGGATGGGTCGAGACTGGGTCCCACTATCTTCATGTTGTGTTTTGAACATTGTTCCTAGCATGGAGTCAGGGTAGCGTGTCAGGGTCTCGATTGAGGTTGTGTAGATGGTTCCTCCAACGTTCAAGGTGATCATCTTGGTGGACATCTTGGTGTAGTTCTATAGGAGTAACCCCAAAGTGAGTATGGTAAAGTGCTGTGTGTGGTTTCGAACCAAGCCGTCCAAATACCAAATTTTTGAAGTACAATGTGCTGAACAATTTGAATACAATTGCATATTGGAATAACTAGACTTTGGAAAGCAAATTGTACCTTTGTTCTCATTAGACCACACTTAGACTGACTAATTAGTTTAAGAGTTCATCCATTCTGAGAAAAGGGCGTGCACTGAATCGTGAAGATTGGACTGGGTAGTACTCAAAAGCTGTTGACTTTAAAGACACGGACACTACTGGTATTGTCAAAGACCACTTCTCACTACGTTTATCTCAACATTGCATGAAATAACAAACCTGAGAAAAGTTGAACCCAAGTGGTCGTCGAGATGCGAGATGAACGAAAAAACACCCTTGTCACACAAAGTTGTGTGCTTTCAGGTGCTTGATTTCGATACCTCAAAATCTAATTCTGTGGAAAATTGGTATGGAAAGGTTTGCGGTAACACAATGTATAATGACTATCTCCAATGAGTTGGGGTGGTTCTGAAAAGAACCGTTGGTTTAACTCGACGTTTCGATCAGTAATCGTCTTCTGGAGAATTCTCCAGAAGACGATCAGAGCATACTGATCGAAACGTCGAGTTATCAGAACCACCCCAACTCATTAGAGATAGTCATTACATGGTGTTACCGCAAACCTTTCCATACCGTATTTCCACCATGCAAAGTTTCAAATCCTACTTATCGTGGAAAGTTACTTCTTTCTCGAAAACTACGTCACTTCAGAGGGAGTCGTTTCTTACAATTTGTTATACTATCAACCTCTCCCCATTACTCGTTACCAAGTAAGGTTCTATGCTTACAACTATTTTGAGTAATTACCAATAGTGTCCACTGCCTTTAAGTGTTTCTGATGTGCAACACATTGTGCAAAACAAGAGGCACTAATAGGTTAATGTGATTTATTAATGACATAAACTAGTGCATTTTGCCCCTAAGATTAAATTAATGTTATTGTTATATATATCAGATTCGGAAAATAATTGTTTCGAGAAAGCCAAAAGCGAGGTGCTTGTCATTATTGTTATCAATAATTGATAATTAGTGAAATTGTAGCCTTGAATGTCTATCAATAAAGTAAAATGACTAGGAACGAACAAGAATAAGAAAACACGATGGGTAATTACTCAAAATAATAGTAGCATACAAAACTTACTCGGTAACGAACAATGGGGAGCTGTTGATAGTATAACACATTATGAGAAACGTCTCCCTATGAAGTAACGTAGGTTTTGAGAAAGAGTTAATTTCTCACTAAAACATTAATTTGAATTGACTTATATAGACCTCAGCTGTGGTCTCGAATTCAAGGAATCTGAAAGCAAACAACTTATGCGACAAATGTTTTTTCTTCCATTTGCCTCTCGCAACTTCGACGACCAATATTGAGTCAACATTATTTTACAATGCCTATTGCTGAGATACAACAAGTGAGAAAACTGGTATTTGACAATTAATTACTATAGGTGTGCAGTGTTTTTACAATTTTTAATAAAGCCAACAGAAAGAGGCTGGTAAACCATTCAATAATTCCAACAATGTTTAGTCGAAATTCAATGAGAACTGTCTAGGCGAATAATCTTGAATGCCTTTAAAATGAAATAGAATCTATGAGAAGAACGAAATTATGTGTGCACGAAAATAAAACTAAATGTAATATCTATACAAAGAGAATACCTTTATTGGTTTGAGGAAAATGCACGAATTTTGAACTGATTCTGATTCTTTGAAAAGAAACTGAATCGTGTTTTGTTTGCTGAAATTGACTGCGCTGAAAACCTATATCAAGCTCTTGTTTTATCGAAAGTCATTTGTCTGGGTAGGTTCTTCTTACAAAAATCCAATAATGAGAATCGCTGACAGAAGATTCGCTTAACATGACAAATCCGAGGGATGCTAAGGGGGATTGAACAAAATCCAGCAGCTTAGAATACTGTTGAGAACCATTACGCAATACAGATTCAAGTAAAACATCAAAACGTGTAACGGTTACCGAAATATCACGCGGGATGTACCACACAGTAATCTTGGTACGCTGATCTGTAAATAACGATATATAACTCTTGATTTGATCAAGGGTCTCTTGTTTGCCATAGAGTATCCGTGAAGTATCTATTTTTGAACACTTAATTTTAATCCATTCCATCTGGCAGCTCGACTTCGGCTCTATCATGTCGACAGCCTCACCGACAAGCTTGTCGACAGCTTCGATGAGCGGCCCGATTTGGTAAAACTCAGCTTCCCGCCTCAGGAGACCCAGCTCCTTGAAGTCTTCTGGTAGGGTCAGGCATGATTCCCGGAGGAAGTTGAGCACGAAGCGGAACGTGGGACCGTCCCGATCGATGACGAAGCGGCCATGTTCATCCTTGTTGGATGGGTCGAGTCCGGTTCCACTGTTTCCATGTTGTGTTTTGAACATTGTTCCTAGCATGGAGTCAGGGTAGCGTGTCAGGGTCTCGATTGAGGTCGTGTAGATGGTTCCTCCAACGTTCAAGGTGATCATCTTGGTGGCCATCTTGGTGTAAATCTAAAGGAGGAAGCCAACGGTAATGTATTTAAGTCATCGTTGTGCGTGGTTTCCTAAACCAGTACAGTTGCAAGTTTATAACTTATAATTATAAAGACACTGGACACTATTGGTAATTGGCAAAGACTATCTTCACAGTTGGTGTATCTCAACATATATAAATAAAATAACAAACCTGTGAAAATTTGTCCTCAATCGGTCGTCGAAGTTGCGAGATAAAAAGAAAAACAAACACCCTTGTCGCACAATGGTCACAAGAAGTTGCGGTGTGCTTTCAGATGCTTGATTTCGAAATCAAATTCGTGGAAAATTACTTCTTTCTCGAAAACTACATCACTTCAGAGGGAGCCGTGTCAACACTCATCAACAGCTTACCATTACTATCAACCTCTCCCCATTACTCGAATCAAGAAAGGTTTTATGATAATAGTTTGAGTAATTACCAATAGTGGCCACTGCTTTTAAAGGATTCGGGTACTTTTTCAAAATGTCCACAGATTTACATTAAACTTACAATAACTTGGAAAGCTTCCCTCCAAATATTACTAACTAAGGTTGTTTAGTTTTTGAGAAATGAATAAAACAAGTCACAAAATAATGTTGGTCTCATGAGACCAACATTATTTTAGCATGTAAAATCCCCTTAACCAGTTATGATATTATACCAAAACCATAGCATAACTGGTTAATAAGTTTTTACATGCTAAAACTGAGACGAAAATTATTACTTTTACTCATTTCTCAAAAACTACAGCACCTCAGTAAGTAAAATTTCAAGGGAAGCTTTCTACTATTATAATCTTCAAACTGTGTAAGTTTAATGTAAATCTGTGGACATTGTGTTTTTTGTTAGGAAAAAGTACATAAACACTTTATGGACAGTTTTATGTAAAATGATTTCAACTAGACCTCTCAGGATACCAGGGCCCAATTTTGTGGCTCTGCTTACCGCCGAATTCTGCGCTTACGATCGCGATTCCCCGCTTACGTGCAAGCGCCGAATTTCTGAGCTAGCCTTGTAAGCGTAGAATGCCTATAGTAACGTGGAGTACGCAAGCGCAGAAGCCCAAATTCACCGCTAACCCGTGAAATACGCTTGCCGTAAGCACAGAATTCCCCGCTTCCGTAAGCGCCGATTCTGTGCTTACGGTAAGCAGAGCCATGAAATTGGGCCCAGACTCTGAAAAGTCAACCACATTTTTAGTCCGCACATGACTGATTATGAAAGTTTGATAACTAAATAGGCTTTCTGCTGAGATGTTGTTCAGTTGGTTTCACAAATGATTCCTTTGTGGTGTATTTATGTAGTTTTCTGATTAATTAGTCTTATTTATTTCCAGTAGTTTATGTATGATTCTGCGTTATTAAATTTTTCCATGTAGTCCATGTATGCATAGTGAATTTCCTCCATGGTAGGACCAATAAAGTTGAATTGAATTTCATTGAATTGAATCGAATAGAGTCCATCGATTTCATTGGAAGAGGGTGTGCCCTGAATGGAGCAGGTTTGGACAATGTGAAGCCTACTTAATATTGGCTTTGTAAAGGGGCGTTTCGGTGCGCCATATCAGACGCACCCCCCCCCCCCCGCCCTAGCCCTGAATCAAGGCACACGCGGCGGCGGCACGCCGATGTAAAGCACGGAAAAAGACCAGCGCGAGCGGCGAAGCCGCATGCACTGAAGTGTTTTGCTCTGTAGGCCTACTGTCTGTAATGTCAACAAGTGATTCCCAATTATATTCATTATTATTACAAATGAAGCAAAAGCATTATAAATTATTTAAAACTTAGCAGTATTATTTTATTACTACGAATTGACTCCACAAGAACTTGAACAGGAGTCTACATATTAACATAGAAATTTAAAAAGAAATTTAACATTCAATATTATTTTATCTTCCGTAAAATTACCATCTCATTAATAATACAGAATGTCTATACACATGCCCCTGGTTTTAACACTAAAACAAAGCTTCGAAGTACTATCCATAATTATTCTATAATTAATAATTTCTTAATTGTTTCTCTTATTTTTCCCCGTTTTCTTTTTCGACATCAATCTCTAGGGAATCGAGATGACACTTAGTTCATAAACACTTAAAGGAACATTACATAACTGGTTTTGCTAACAAAACAGTTGCTGGCAGTGTAAGCACTTTATGTTATCCACTATACATAAACTGACAAACCTGTAGAAGTTTGAGATCGATCGGCTATCTGGGTCACGAGAGAATAGTGAAAAACCGATTACAAATTTTGCATTGAATCGATGCCAAAATAAAAATGAATAAAACGCTCACTGAGCGATAAACTCCATACGCGAAGTTAGATTATTTATTTCTCATAAAGTATGACATTTCAGACCGAAATATTATTTCAATGGATGTTTTCTATCATCATCGTTAGACCGTGTAAACTTAATGTAAATCTGTGATCTTCACGACCTTAATTCTTACCAATTCTGTAACGTTCCTTTAAAACTAAAAAACAATTTTCCATTAAATAACAAAAATATATCCTTGGAAATGTTCGGATGTTACGTACATGTATTGTAGTGAAAATAGTATAAAGCACAGAAAGACATGTTTTCTCAATATCATTTTTTTTCTTCTTAAAACCGTGGCGGTAGTTACGGTCGATACCCCTATAAGGCACATTTTCAACAGTTGTGTAACCAGAGAGCGACCGAG
This sequence comes from Asterias rubens, assembly GCF_902459465.1. Lineage (NCBI taxonomy): Eukaryota > Metazoa > Echinodermata > Asteroidea > Forcipulatida > Asteriidae > Asterias > Asterias rubens. The sequence continues at coordinate 11,733,161 of NC_047074.1, read as the reverse complement.
GATGGGAGGTCCCCCCCCTCTCAGAACACTTGGCCTCTCTTGACCACCCCCCCCCCCCCCAAACATGAGGTAAAGAAAGTGGACAAATATAAAGTTTTTTACAGATGAAATATCAGAGATAATAAATTTGCATCGGGGATAAAGAATATTAATTTTGGTTTTTACCAATACACCGATGTGTTTTAGCACTGTACACTCAGATGAAATATCCCCACCCCATAATGTTTTTGCCCCCGCTTAAAACTAAAAAACTATTTTCTATAACAGAACACTGGACACCTTTGGTTATTATTGCCAAAGACCAGTTTTCTCACTTGTTGTATCTCAACAAATGCATAAAATTACAAGCATGTGAACAAGTGAACTCAACAGGTCGTTGAAGTTGCGAGAGGGTCATTCGCTTGCTAGTTTCTTTGTTATTATCGAAGGTCATTCGCTGGGTAAGTTCTTTTTTTATGAAAGGTCATTCCCTGGTAAGATACTTTCTTCATCAAAGGTCATTATCTGGGTAGGTTGTTTGTTTTATCAAAGGTCATTCGCTGGGTAAGTTCTTTGTTATCAAAGGTCACTCGCTGGGTAGTTTCTTTGTGTTAAAGGTCGTTCTCTGGGGGTAGGTCATTCGCCAGGTATGTTCTTTATTGTATTATTTAAGGTCATTCTCTAGACTCTGGATAGGTTCTATGTACAAACATCAAGTGCTCAGAGTAGCCGTAAGAAGTGACGCAAAATCTTACAAATCCGAGATTATTTAAGGGACACAGAACATCATCCGGCACATCCTGTGCCGGGTTTGCAACTTTACGCAAGACAGTTTCCAGGACAACATCGATAAGTTTAACTGTTACTGAGATGTCAAGGGGGACGAACCGCAGATCATGCGCTCTTTCTTCGTAGTGATATTTTGTTTGTTGTTCCTTGATCTGATCAAGGATCTCCTGTTTGCCCAAGATTGTCCATGAATAATCAGCAATTGAGTACACAGCTTTAACCCATTCCAGTTGACTGCTCGACTTCGGCTCTATCATGTCGACAGCCTCATCGACAAGTTTGTCGACAGCTTCGATGAGCGGCCCGATTTGGTAGAACTCAGCTTCCCGCCTCAGGATACCCAGCTCCTTGAACTCTTCTGGTAGGGTCAGGCTTGACTCTCGGAGGAAGTTGAGCACGAAGCGGAACATGGGACCGTCCCGATCGATGACGAAGCGGCCATGTTCATCCTTATTGGATGGGTCGAGTCGGGTCCCACTGTCTTCATGTTGTGTTTTGAACATTGTCCCTAGCATGGAGTCAGGGTAGCGTGTCAATGTCTCGATTGAGGTCGTGTAGATGGTTCCTCCAACGTTCAAGGTGATCATCTTGCTGGCCATCTTAGTGTAGTTCTATAGGAGTTAAGCCCAATGTGATTATACATCCATTAAAATAGAAGAGGTTCTTAGTGAGTACCAAAATTGTGGGTGTGTCCCCCCCCCCCACACAAGGAAAAAATAACAAACAAACAAACAAACAAACAAACAAACAAACAAACAAACAAACAAACAAACAAACAAACAAACAAACAAACAAACAAACAAACAAACAAACAAACAAACAAACAAACAAACAAACACAAACACAAACACAATGATGGTCTCGCCTTTAAATTAAGCAGCACGGTGTGTTGCTGTTAATGAAAACAAAAATAGATAAGTTCAAGCATCACAAATTCATCGTCGGTAAAAAATGAGAAATTACACAATTTAAATCATTCTCTTAAACAAAAAGTCGTAAACACGATACCTTGATACTTTTTATTACAGCATTTTTCTTCGGTGATTCATAAACTACACTCTATTTCAAAAGTGGCAAATTTACAAAACAAAATTACTTTTCGAACACGAAAATATTAAATTATAAACACGTAGTTAAAGGCACTGGATACTGTTGTTAATTACTCAAAATAATTGTTAGCATAACATCTTACTTGGTATAACGAGCAATGCAAAGCTGTTGACAGTAACAAGCATTGTGAGAAACGGCTCCCTCTGAACGTAGTGTTCGAGAAAGAAGTAAATTATTTGAATTTAATATGAGACCTCAGCAGCTGTGGTCTCGAATTCAAGCTTCAGAATAAGCACACAACTTATGCGACAAGGGTGTTTTTCTTTGCAAGGGTGTCTTTCCTTCGCAACGTCGACGACAAAATTAATTTAGTTCAAATTTTCACAGGTTTGTAATTTTATGCATGTTGACAAGTAAGAAAACTTGCATTTGACAATATTTACCAAGAAACGTCTCCAGTACCTTTAAAGAAAGAAGTCAGAGATAAGGAACCACGAATGGAATCTAAACGAAAAAAACAAGTAACATCGTTTCGTTGTATGCTTCGTAGTTTAAAGGCAGTGGACACTGTTGGTAATTACTCAAAATAATTATTAGCATGAAACCTATCTTGATAACGAGTAATGGGGAGAGGTAGATAGGAAACATTGTGAGAAAAAGCTCCCTCTGAAGTGACGTAGTTTTCGACAAAAGAAGTAATTTTCCACGAATTTGTTTCGACACAGCAATCGGAATCCGACCTCAGACGCCTCCTGCTGCATCTTCACCCTATTCAGGGGTTCGTCTCGCGTTCCTTGCATGAGCTGCATCCGTACGCCTCCGGGCTCTCAAGCTTAGGAATGTTGTAGTGGTGAGTCGGGATCTTCTTAGTGAACTGGGCGTAGTACTTTGCGAAGTACGGTATCTCATCGAGAGCCTGATGGGCGGTACCGTAGACGAACCAGGAGTGCCCCCACGAAGAGCTCTACCTTCAGGTACTCCATGGGTCGGATGGTCTTGCGTTGCATCCTCCGCTCCTCGTCGATGAAGATCCTCCTGGACGTCCTGCAGAGCCCGGACTGATTCCACGAGAGGTTGGATTTGGTAGAACTAATTTTCGGGGAAGCTTTTTGTTATCATTATCTTCAAACTGTGTAATTTAAGTGTAAATCTGTAGACACTGTGTTTTTTTTTGTCCTACAAAAAGTACATAGACCTTTTAATTACCGCTGGATTATAACAGATAGAGACCATCGAGTTTCAACTGCTTTGAATGTTAGCTGTTTTATTTACCTAAACTCTCGATTGTATTATTATGATTGTGATGTATACTGTCTGTATTTGTGTGGCTGTTTGTAATGTGTATTTTGTATGACTGTGGAAAACACTTTTCAGGTCTACATGATGAAAAAAAAACTAATACAACCTAATATAATATAATCTAATTATAATCTAATCCAATACGCCAGCATGTCGACTGCTGCTGCGCATCGTGACCAACAGCTGTTTTAAAGAATACCGACTCGGTAGTTATAATGCGCTCACTGTCAGTAGAAAAAAAATCCGTGTAGGCCTACTGTTTTAGGCCAACTTCAATAACATGTTCAATAATCGAGGGGCCATACACACTGTGTACATACTGTATACTATGTGCTTAAAGCCCCTCCCCCTAATAGTCCCTTGGACCAAAATAAAACAAAATAATACAAAATAAAACAACAACAACAACAAAAACAACATCAAAGAAAACCAGACATACACAACAACACAACATCAACAGCACCACAACAAAAAAGACCAAAATATGGTGAAAACATTTAAGAGATATTGTTTGATATTTATATTAAATACTATAAGGTTGTTAACAAGAAATATTGACGACAATTTATAGTGGTGGGGCAGATAGGTGAACTATTTGGGGGAAATGTGCCTTTGGTGATACGATCATTGAATGTGTCACATTCTGAGAAATAATTATAAAATATTTAATAATTTTATTAATTTTCAAAATTGCCAACATTGCTCGTTATTTTACCTATATTTTTTAGGACAAATCATTCGTCTTGTGACATACTCTTGTTTGCAAATGCCATCCCTGTATTATCATATCGTATCGTATTATCATCCCTGTATTAGCACTGGACACCTTTGGTAATAATTATTGTACACCCACTTGGTGTATTCCAACATAATAGGCATCATACAATAATAAACCTGTTAAGTTTTTGACTCAATAGGAGACTTTCCAACACTAGATGGCAGCAGACATACCGGGTAAATTTCCATTGTTTACGTAGTTCTGAACATGCGCATAATTCTGAGAACAATGGATCTACCCGGTAAGTCTGCTGCCCTCTATCGTCCCAGAAAGTCTCCCATTGGTCATCGCAGGTGCAAGTGAATAAGGATAAAGAAAAACCACCATTGTTACACTGTTTGTGTGCTTTCAGTTTTCCAAAATAAAAGGCTTCAGGCCTGAAGTCTTTGTGCGGGTGACAAATTACTTCTTTCTCAAAATGTATAATGTTATTTCATTCTCACAATGTTTTATACTATATCAGCAGCTCTCCTTCGCCAAATGAAATTTATGCTAACATCTATTTTGAGTAATTACCAATAGTGTCCAGTGCCTTGAAAATTGACAATCTCACGACCTACCTGCTTTAAAGATGTCTGTCTAAAACAATGAGCGAGAATGACCAAGTACGAGATCACGTCAACAGAGTAAACCACACAGTTGTGCATCTAATAATGCACGTAATATAGATCATGTGTTATTTTCGTGTATTCATTTTATTATAATCACTTACTATCCAACATTGACGGTTAATGCTGTTAAAAAAAATACTATGGAAGATGTGCTGTGTATTGCTACAGTGACTAACGGAAGTACGTTTTGTGATTTAGTGAAAATTGCTGGTTGGTGAGTTTTATGTTGATGGACCAATGTACGTTGTGAATTTAGTTGATGTGTACACTTGCACTTCTGTTCTCAGAAACCGGTGGTAATTAATTCGGGGGGGGGGGGCATTAACTGGGTGAATAAACGTAACAGAAATAACATTTCTAAAATTTGAAACTTAAGAAAATGGTAGGTCTGCCTTTCAGGGTGGAATGTGAAAATTTCAAAACAAATACAAAGTAATTTAATATATAATTATAAGTACATCTTCAAAACTACCACCGTCGAATTCATCAACAACAAAAAATATATACAGATCCACATCAGCACCCTAGCCCTGCATGGCGACCTTACACTTTCGTATTTTTCTGTATCTGTATACAGAGGACGAGTCCTATAATAGGGCTAATCAGCACCCCAACCCCAACTAATAAACTAACTACAGGGCACAATGTTAAAAAATCAGACCAGAATCTTGCTTAGCACTTTAGATACTGCTTAGTGGGAAAATATCACCAACCAGAATTCTATAACATTTTATCTTCGTGAGGCTGATGCCTGCGTCTATTTTGCTCAGCAAAAAAGCCTCTGCTTTACTTATAAAAGTCTCATGTAAAACAGTGTTAAGAGTTTAAACACAAAATAATCTACCCACTTTTTAAATAATTATTTAATTGATAAACATATCTGTCATTTTTACACAACCTCACATGGTTTGTAGGATCGTTTGTATTCAACATGTTTTAGATTAGGTCGAGTAAAAAAAGAAACATGTTTAGCGTCCGGGTTTCTCAAAAAAAGGAAGGAGGGGGGCTTTTTAATTTTTATTTTTTATTTCAAGATGGCCGTCATTCTTTTTAAATGTCAAATATCCATTGTTTTTTTCAACTGCTCAAACACATAATACATAAATAAAACATTTTGGTCAAGACATTCACAGACAAGACATTCAGATTGTTTTAGCTGAGATTTCATATTAAAAAAAAAATCATAAAAAGAAAATAAAAAAATGAGGGAAAAAAAAGAAAAAAAGAAAGAAAAAGGAGGCTGCCTCTAAAAAGGAAGCGGGCGGGTACGCTAAACATGTTTCTTTTTTTTACTCGGCCTTATACATGTTTAGGCCAATACAAAAAAGTGGGTACACAACTGATGCTTATAGAATGTTGAAAATCTAAACTGTTTCTTTAGAGTGCGAGGTACGTCAAGGTGTCCAGTATGAGGTGTCATAATTATGAGGTTCTGTTAACCATAACCTCCCGTGCAAAAACCCATCGGTCAGTCGACCTCTCGTCTCAACCGCTGGATGGGGTACAGAGCAAACCGAACCCCACCTGTGTGAGGTCTCCCGAAACAGTCTGACCCTATATTGATGGGTTAGTCCCTCATAATTATGAGGTTATGATTTAACCTCCCGTGCAAAAACCCATCGGTCAGTCGATCTCTCGTCCCCACCGCTGGAGGAAGTACAGAGCAAACCGAACCCCAGCTGCGAGGTTTCCCGGAACAGTCTGACCCTATTCACGGGTTGACCCCTTGGGAGGTTAAGCCCGTTCTCCTCGCACCGTGTCAGTCTGTTCTTGAAGGCATGCGAGTCCTTAAACGACCCCACGATGATAGGGATTCTTTTGAGGACGTCGGCGTTAGCGAAGACGATCCACTGCCCCGATGCGCACTCATATTCCACCTCCACATACTCCATCTCCGGGATGCGTTCCCTCTGCGTCTGGAGGACCTCCTCAAGGCGTGTCTTCTCCTCCTTTAGGCATCTCACCGCATCAATCAAAGCCTCGATCTGATAGAAATCTGCCTCCGCTGCCAGGAGATCAACCTCCTTGAAATCCTCCGGGAGGTTGAGGGTGGATCGACGGAGGAAGTTCAGCACGAAGCGGAAGAGGGGTCCGTCCCCGTCGATGACGAAGTTACCGTTGGCGTCCCGTGCGGATTGGATGCGACCGCTGAACATGGCACCGAGCATCGAGTCTGGATAACGGGTCAGAGTTGAGTAGGACGTGGTGTATAAACTACCACCGACGTTCAGATTGATCACTTCGTCCATGATACTAGGCCTCTAGGCCTATCTATCTCAATCACTACACATCGCCACCATGCAGCTTACACATGTACAATTTCTTGACACGTTGTATTTATGTACATGCTGGTACATTAGAGCGATCTCTGGATTTATCATACATATCAGTCAGTACGTTTAGGGCCTATCATGTACTTGCGGTCCTTATGCCTCAATATTCAGAGTTCACAGCGAAGGTGAACAGCGCCATTGAATTTCTTGACACGTTGTAATTTAAGTACATATCGCGGCCGGTGCATAGAGCGATCTCTGTATGCAGAGAATGCATTTATTATACACAGTAGACATAATAAATTATTATCAGTCGGTACATGTACATGTAGATGCGCTCACGTTATGCCTCATTTAATATTCACAGAGTAATAACTCACAGCGAAGGTGAACAGCGTCATCAAGTGCCATGCATACGTTGCTATTTATTTTATCTATTTATTTATTTCCACAAAACCTCAACAAAAAAAATGGAGAAGATTTCTACACTAATCTGGTCCATACACCAGTGTTTAAGGAAACGAGATGAACCTTACTCTCTAGACGACCCCTAGACCATCTTGAAAAAAATTGAAACAAAATTGAGGATTGTCAGAACGATCTGAGTAGCCGACCGAGAGTATCAAGATCATCACATTCAAGAAACTGGTTACGAAATAAAACTGTTTTACACTATCACAAATACTATGATTGACATAGTCTACGTACTTTATGTCAGTCTGAGTGAAATTTCCGTCTGGAAGCAGGACTAATAATGCAAAAGCGAGACACGTTTTAAGAATCCACTCAACCAAACATGCTCCACACATAGGGATAACAAATCGCTGAAATCGTGCAAGAAACAAGAACGTTAAAAACGTAATAATTTTTGAGAAAAGGCTGCTCTAATATTCTGGTTTATTTATTTACTGCACGCGTGGCAAAGCTTGCCAAAAAGTAGAACTACAAGTAAAACTAGTTCATAGGTAAACATTATTTAATTAAACAAAAAATTACAAGACAAAACACAAAATTAAAGCAACAACCTCAATAAAAAACAACTAAAGCAAATACAAAAAGCTCGAACCGACACCGGCGGCCAAAAGGTACATACAATCATTATAAGTAGAGCAAGTTAAACAGGTAAAAGTAGATGTTTAAAATGATAGAAGACTCTGTGCTTACACTGTCTTTATGTCTATTTTGTCCTCACCCCGCCAGCACAGCCAAACCCAGGGCAAATAAAGCTGTTTTTAAACTACATGTACATGTTACTATAGTGTACATATTTATTTTGAATTTTGTTTTTGTATTAAAGACTCTGGACACTATTGGTAATTGTCAAAGACCAGTCTTCTCACTTGGTGTACTCAACATTATGCAAAATATAACTAACCTGTGAAAATTTGAGCTCAATTGGTCGTCGGAGATGTGAGAGAACTATGAAAGAACAAAACATGTCACACGAAGATGTGTGTTTTCATATGCTTTATTTCGAGACCTCAAATTCTAAACTCGAGGTCTTAAAATCAGATTCGTGGAAAACTGCTTCTTTTTCAAAAACTACGTCACTTCAGAAGGAGCCGTTTCTCACAATGTTTTATATTATCAACCTCTCCCCATTACCAAGAGAGGTTTTATGCTGATAATTATTGAGTAATGACCAATAGTGTCCATGCACTGCCTTTAAAAAATGTTTTCAGTGACAAACCAGTTTAATTGGCTGATCCAGGTCACGCACCGACAATATAGCATTCATTATTGTAGTGTTTGTTGTTTGGAATTATTTACACTAAATGTCAAAACTCATAATAGTTCTAGGAGTATACGGGAGACGATAGTGAAACGAAAACAATATTGCAATAGACCCTTCCCATGATATAAATGTAAATTGCACATAGCGCGTGCGCACTAACGTTTTGGTTGGCAAAATGAGGGAATATCGCGCTGTTTTGTACACGGCTAATGGGTGCGTGACGCAGACGCGACTGCGCGTCTGCTTAGTGCACAACTCTATGGCGTTTGCCAACCAACAGGGTCTGTACGCATGCGTGAATGTGATTAGCATATTTCATGGGAAGGGTCCATTGGTTCAACCACGAGAACGGCACCATACAAAGTCATGACACACGTGCTGTAGTGGTCCGTAGGTGATGTTCAAAATCAAAACCTAGAAAAACACAACTGAACAACAGAACTTTCAATTTCAAAGTGAGCTTTAAAATCAGCACACCTAGCACCCTCTGATAAACCATAGTTTAATTTATAACACTTACAGTTAGTAGTCGAAACAGTGCAATGTTCGGCCAAGTTTTTACTCTTCCTGGTGGTGTGGCAAAAACTCTGCGGAAGGGGATTCCCCGATGCCAGAAATAAGACTGCTAAAAATGAAGTGCGCCCTCTTTCGAATTGCGGTATTGATATTGCGGGCACAAAAACAACAACAATCAATAAGTAAATATATTTTATAAATCAACAATTCCCTTCCCCGTGCCAATAGTCTTCTCTTCGAAAGTGTTGAAGGGGCCGAGTGATGAGTGCCCTTTTCCCCAAAAATGCAAACAACCGCCCCCTCCCTTCCCAAAATATAAATATAAGTCTAATAAAGTTACCTAAAAATCAAAATTTGATTAATTTGATTAAATTTGATTCAACCAGGAGACTGATAAGATTTTACCAGGTACTTTTTGGGTGATTGCAAAAAAACAGAAATTATTTTTTTATTAGAACTAAACAGAAAATGATTTGTCAAGCCCAACTTGATGCTCAGCACGATTGTAAATGGGCCTGTTCCAAATACAATTTGACCAGCACAAATAAAGTAGGACAAGGACCAACTACAGTTGGGGAGGAATCACAAGACTGGGAACAGTAGTTTAAAAATGAATACCAGGGTACCCCCCTCCCCCCCCCAAAAAAAAAGTCAAATGTTGGGCTTTTACGCAGTTTTTTCCTCTTGTACAGAAGTACCCCCTAAAATCCTCCCAAGAATTCCTGAGATTTACAGAACAAAATGAAGGCAAAACATGAGAGAGGGGTACACCATGGGTGGATTTCACAAGGAGTTAGGGTTAGTCCTAACTTGGGACTAGTCCTATGAGATATTACAAACCGAAGACTCGTCCTAAATTAGGGCATGTAACTCGTCCTACCTCGAGATAGGACTAGTTTTAACTCTACGTGAAGTTCACAACAGGCCACATGTCAAGCACCAAATTAATTAATAAAAAAAAAAGGAAAGCATGTTGTTTATCACCATTGGACTCCTGATACAACAACAACTTCTTTTAAAACAGTTACAAAAGCAGTTACAGACCAGAGTCCTGTAAAGTAACCCTAACATTTACATGAGGACTACTCGGCCACCTTTGATAACAAACAAATGTTGATCAAAAGTTCAGTAAAGAAAGCATATTAACAAGCGCTCTCGCCTGCTTCTTAGAAAAAAAAGAATGAAACAAATAGATCATTCCTAAGAGGACTGCCTGTTTAACTGAACGCACTCATGGTTTGTAATTGTTTGTCGAATGCTTGACTAAATCTGAACATCTGAGTAAAGGCCCGGTCCCACTGCAGCGATAAACGAGAACGATAACGATAACAAAGCAAAGAGAACGCATTATATTGGTTGAATGAGCGTGTGCAAATTCTGTTTGGAACAATTCAACCAATATATAATGCGTTCTCTTTGCGTCATGATCGTTATCGTTTTCGCTGCAGTGTGACTCGGCCTTAAGGCATGTTAGTAGCAAGGAGTAACCTATCAATCATTAACATTCTACAAACAATTACAAACCATAATTGTGCGTTCAGTAAGCCTAAAACAAGCACAACTCCTCTTTACAAAAGTCATTCCATGGACAGCTTGCAAAATGAGTAGGCCTACCTTTATTAAAAAAGATATCAACCTCCCCTTAAAAATCATCAATTTCGTAAATTTTTGTTTCTGTTAGGCCTAATAAGCAAGAAAGAGTGCTTGTTAAAGCCATTGGACCCTTTCGGTACAGAAAGAAAAAAAAAGTTCACAGATTTACAAATAATTTACAGGGTTTACAGAAGGTAATGGTGAAAGACTTCTCTTGAAATATTAGTCCATGAAATGCTTTACTTTTTGAGAAAACGGTAAAACAATATAAATTCTCGTTAGCGAGAATTACGGATTTATTTTAAACACATTTCATGACACGGCGAAACGCGCGAAAACAGGAGTGGGTTTTCCCGTTATTTTCTCCCGACTCCGATGTCTGATTGAGCCTAAATTTCCACAGGATTGTTATTTTATATATAAGTTGTGATACATGAAGTGTGGGACTTGGACAATACGGTTTACCGAAAGGGTCCAATGGCTTTAAATGAATGCTTTACTGAACAAGTGTAATTTGTTTTTGTTTTGAAAAACATCACCAATCCCGGTGGTCAACTTCTTTTTGACTCGCCCTGTAGAGAACAACCCAAGATCTATTTCTTGACTGTACGTCCAAAGAGATACTTCTGGATATCGTAGTGAGTTTTGGTTGGAGCGAGAGTGGTTGTATTGATCAAAGCAAAGCCATACTGTGTTATGGTTTGACAGGTGGCCAGAGGATCCAAACTTTTGAAGTTTTCTACGGATGAAATCCCACCATCGGTAAGTTCCTTTCCCTGGCTGTGCTCGAGAATCTCCTCAATGGACTCTTCAACAGAAAGATGCGTGTACTCGTCATAATAGAACTGTTGAAAATACTCCCACAGAGGATCGATCTCCTTCAAGAGATTGAACGAGCCAATGTAACCCGTGATCAAGTGCCCGTCGCTGGTCGCTCTCTTTGACACTATCTGGATAAACTGCGTCTCTTCTGCTTTTCGCTTCTTCCTCTCCTCCCTTTCTTCAAACAGAATATCTGCCGCATCGATCAGATCCTGGATGTGGAAAAAGTCTGCCTCCGTCTTCAGGAGGTCCCACTCCTCGAATGTCTCTGGGAGGCAAAGGCACGATCTTCGGAGGAAGTTCAAGATGTGGCGGAATGTAGGGCCGTCCCCGTCTAAGAGAAAGTTCCCCTCGTCATCTTTCTTTAAGAGGAATCGAGAACTGAACATCTTTGCAAGCATTGTGTCCGGTCGATTTCTTAGAGTTGTTAGGGTCGTCTGATAGAGACACCCTCCAACCTTTAGGGTTAGAAAATCCTCCATAAGAGGGCTCACTACCTGTTGTGAAAATAATATCCACATCAAAAGTAAGAATGACTCAACAATATTTAACAACAATGGTGCACACTCAATAAAATATTGATTGCAGGACAGTACCATATGGTGCTTGTGCTCATGGGCTGGTAAAGTGGAACCGTGACACCCCCCCCCCCCCCCTCCCTGTTTTTAAATCAACTCAATCTATTTAACACATTCTCAGTTTGGCAAGTATTTTTAAACAACAACAACAGCAACGAAAAAGGTAAAGAAATTGGTGGCAGGAATGATTTAGAAACTTTTCCAAATGTCTAAATCATATTTATACAAATAGACTGTAGGGCTACTTCTAGAAACTATAAGGCTCTCCTGTGAGCTCACAGGGGAGCCTTATATATAGTTTCTAGAAGTACTGTAGGGCTAGGCAGTGACTGCTCAGCTCAAATTTTTTACAAAAGGGGATATCTCATTGAGTAAATTAGATACATTATTATTTCATAATTTATATCAAATGAAAAAGTGGTGGCGCCATACGATAAATTTTCCGCCTGTACAGTTGAGCCCCCCAAAAATGGCGACTGTCGGGAGGAGGGTTACTTTATCGCAACAAACATGACAAAGTCTAACTACAGGTGACATAGACAAATTCAGATAGCCCACCTTGTTGAGCTAAATGGTTCTCTTTATTTATTATTAGATTTATTAAATATTAGTCTTTTTGACTTTTAACATTATTCTCATCACACTATACACTCAATCCAGTCACCACTGTGATGAGACCGATGTAAAAGAGAGCCATTTACACAGCTTAAGTCAAGGTGGCAGTTGAGTTGACCATGGAGGTAAAATTTACAGACAATAGACACTGACCCGAGTCACAGGTCAGTGTCACAGTGTGACCAAAGGAAGAGTAGTGTGTGCAATGCTTCACACTTCACTTGACTTACAATTAATGTTTACTTACTCAGCTCAGTTGTTATTACTCTTCCGATGTAATCCCGTGAAATTTGTCAGTCACTGACTGACACCCGTTGAATTCATCCAATAAGAATCAGAAGATTCGTTCGTCCAATAATAAATGTAAACTTCTTACTATTATTATAACTGGCGATAACTGGAAGAAACACGAATTCTGAGATGCAAAGCAGACACCACTGACCTATAGCCTATATATACTGTAGTGATAGAGATCAGTGGCAGACACACATGTAAAATTGTAACAACCAACAGCTAGCTGAACAACAACAATGAGCAGCGCCCTCTACCGCCGTCTGCTTTAAACTCTCAGAGAGGGGGTAATGTAAAGTTCAAGGGTCACTCGGGCGGTCTGGGGTGGAGTGTTTTTTAACACTACAGCGAGGGGGTTTGTACTATAAATACTCCCTATTAGTGTCTTAACATGAGGGCACTGTAGCACATGTTCTCTCTCGAAGGATTTCAATTTTAATAATTGCACCGTTATGCACGCCTCCCCAATGGAGGATTATTTCAAAAAGCATTGCAACGTATTCTCCTAATCAGACCAGGAACAGTACAAACCCTATGCGGGATAAAACAAAACAAAAATAATACGCCGGCGGGAAAGGGGGGTGGGGGTGGTCTCGTGAGCTCATCGTGCCAGAGCACTCGTCATGTGGAGCATTAGATTGAATAAAAATAGCCAGTGTATTTTCTTCTTCAGTGTAGGCCCACTATATCCACTAATCGCCTTGAATCAGTGTGGTTTATTATTGTACAAATTTTTAGCATCAAGGGCAGGGGGGGGGGGAGATAACTTAAAAAGCATGCACCCTCTCGTATCGGTCATCCTACTTATAGCCCGCATTAACTTCCCACGAGGGGCCGAATGTCTGGCGGACAGACTTGGCACCAGCCCCCCCCCCCCCCCCCCCCCCCAACCAAGGATAATTCGTACCCCTGCTAACGATCACGAAACGCATAATCCATCTCGAGTTAGGACGAGTAACCCGTCCTAGGATGGGTTCAATTCGTCCCGTAGGCGTCTATGAATACGGAAATAAAAGACAGTGGACACTATTGGTAATTGTCAATCTCAGTTCGTGTATCTCAACATAATGTTAACAAACCTGTGAAAGTTTGAGCTTGATCGGTCATCGAAGTTGCGTGATAAAAATATCGGAAAAAATACTCTTGTCGCACGAAGTTGTGTGCTTTCAGATGCTTGATTTCAAGACCTCAAACTAATTCTAAATCCGAGGTCTCGAAATCAAATTCGTGGAATATTACTTCTTTCTTGAAAAGTACTCCACTTCGGAGGGAGCCGTTTCTCACAATGTTCTATACTACCAACCTCTCCCCAGGCGTTACCAAGTAAGGTTTTATGCTAATAATTATTTTGAGTAATTACCATTAGTGTCCACTGCCTTTAACTCGTCTTAAGTCCTAAAGACTAATCCTAAATTAGGAAGAAAAGTGTTGACATCGACAGCAGGTTTATTAATAATACACATTTTCAATCAAGGCTAATAATAATACCCAATGAAAAAAATTATCTCAAGAGTAGGGATAACGTACTGGGGCAAGATTTTTTTTCAACAACAGCCTAGGAAAAAAAAACTTGGAAAATATTGGATCCCTTTGAAGATTTTATCGGGATATTGGATTCAAACTCAATGGGATTGTTGTGGTAGGAGGGACAGTTATTTAATATTCAATGGCATCCAATATGGGATTCACAGGGGATCCCGTTGAACCCAACTGGGCCCAATTTCATTGAGCTGCTCAGCACGAAATTATAGCTTAGCATTAAATTTCTTCCTTGATAAAAACAACGTTACTTAACCAAATTTCCTTTTCTTGTTATTCAGCTGCTGTTTTTTTCATTATCCTGAAAATAGCACTTGGAAGTTTGGTTTGTGTAGGGTAATCCTATTTTTATCAAGGCAAAACAAAAAATCATGCTAAGCAAATCTGTGTGGTTAGCAGCTCTATGAAATTGGGCCAAGCTAGGTCCACTCTAATTGAATTTCATTAAAACATGAAAGGAATTCCATTAAATCCCATTCAAAATATCGATGGAACTCAAATGGAATCCAATGGAAATGTTTTCCTCCGGGGAGAGTTAACCCATGGCTTTCTATTCTCCAAGACCAACACCGTTCGTTCCACACATTCATTTCAAGTTTCAGACAAAATAATTAATAAACTATTTATTTCCAATTGCATTCCGACCGAACAGCTTTATCTCAACATGTTTGTTCTCCCATACAGAAGAGTCCAGCAGCCTGAACCCCAGTCGCGTCATCTCCTGATAAACTTTCATGCGGTCCACTCCCCTAACACCTTGCTTCGATACGATCGTCCCTGTAGCATCAACGCGATCTGCAATATTTGTGTTTTTATTGGCGTGTGCCTCAAAGAACTGCCATAACGTTGGGATAGTCCTGAGAGTCACCCCTGTTCCTCTATACATCAGCTCTCCATTATCGACAAAACTTAGTTCAGTGAACTCCATCTCCTGTCTGCTGCCCTCTCCCGCTGACCGCTCATCTTTGAGTGACTCCACCCCATCTATCAGCTCCTTGATTTGGAAGAAGTCTGCCTCCGCACTGAGGAGATCCCACTCCTTGAAGTCATTGGGAAGACAGAGGGAGGAGCGGCGGAGGAAGTTCAAGACGTGGCGGAAGATCGGCCCGTCTCCGTCGATGATGTAGTGGCCGTTGTTGTCCCGATAGGTTGGGATGTTGCCACCGAACATGCTACCTAGCATGGAGTCCGGATAGCGGGTCAGTGTTGAAACAGTCGTTGTGTAGAGACTGCCTCCGACATTGAGTGTCACTAGATCTGAAGGCTTATGATCATCAGTAGATGCTGGTTGCGGCGTGTAATCCATTGCCGTGTCCTAAAACGCTGTTCGATCTGCACAGGAAGAAACGGTTTATATCACTATAAAACTCTTCATGAAAATGTTCCCTAATTGGAGCGAATAATGCTAACCAAACCGATGCCTCTGATGATGCATCAGTACATTCAATCCCTGTCGTATGAATCCCGCAGTGAGTGATGCCACTATTGTTGTGTGTATGTACATGAGTCACCCAGAGCATGGTCAGAGCGTGCATAAAATAATATAACCGAGCGAACCACGATGGAAGTCAAACAGCCGTCGGTTGCTCTGATCGCTGATGGGGAAAATAATGGCAAGGACACTGTACACTGTACGATTTCAAGAAGTTTGGACGAGTAACTTCGGATACGGAATTTTAAGCCATTGGACCCTTTCGGTAAACAGTTTTGGACCCTTTCGGTAAACAGTTTTGTCCAAGTTTCGCCGTGTCATGACATGTGTTTAAAATAAATCCGTAATTCTCGTTAACGAGAATTTATATTGTTTTGCTGTTTTCTCAAAAAGTAAAGCATTTCATGGAATAATATTTCAAAAGAAGTCTTTCACCATTGCCTTCTGTAAACCCTGTAAGTTATTTGTAAATCTGTGATTTTTCTTTTCTGAACCGAAAGGGTCCAATGGCTTTAACTTGCCCCAAGTCCTAATATTAATCCTAAGAGTTTGGTGAAATCGACGGCAGTTGTAACTAATTGGGTATCCCAATAATGCATTAAAGGCAGTGGACACTATTGGTAATTACTCAAAATAATTTTTAGCATAAAACCTTACTTGGTAACGGGTAATGGGGAGAGGGTGATAGTACAAAACACTGTTAGAAACGGCTCCCTCTGACGTGACGTAATTTTCGAGAAAGAAGTAAACTTCCACGAATTTGATTTTGAGACCTCAGAATTGGATTTTGTGGTCTCGAAATCAAGCATTTGAAAGCACACAAACTTCGTGTGACAAGGGTGTTTTTTTCTTGCATTATTATCTCGCAACTTCGACGACCAATTGAGCTCAAAATAATATCACAGGTTTGTTATTTTATGCATAAGTTGAGATACACCAAGTGAGAAGACTGGTCTTTGACAATTACCAATAGTGTCCAGAGTCTTTAATGTAACAGAGTAAACAATTTTTGATATTGCCCGAACGGTGTCAACTTCGCTCTTTTGACGTCACTCTGTGACGTCACTCTTTATGAGTGAAACTGGAACAAACATCACTGACTCTAAAATCGAGTAGTACGTACCTGTCTTTCACTCTAAACGGGGTTGTCCGCCATGGGTTTTTGCAAAAGTGGTTTTCGGCGGACAAAAATTAGTGTTTTTCACTCTAAGACAGTGTATATGGTATAAATGAAAATAAACCAGTAAAGATGCATCATCAAACAATAACTACAATAATCACTTTACATTCTCACATGGTGTGTTTATAATGTCACTTTTTGTTACCTTAAAATGTGATTTTAATAGTAATGTTTTAAAAACAAGTATACAATTTTTTTTGACCTTTGAAAGTACCAGCTCGAAAGCATTCGACACTGTTGGTAATTACTCAACCAATTGTGAGCATAAAATTTTACTTGGTAACAAGCAATGGAGACCTATTGATAGCAGAAAACATTGTGAGAAACAGGTCCATCCGAAGTAATGTAGTTTTTGAGCGAGAGGTTTTTTTTTCTCACCCAAAAAGACCGTCAGGCCTGATAGTCTCGTCAAGCATCTGAAAGCACACAATTTTGGGCAACAAGGGGTGGGTTTTTCTTTCCCTTTATCATGCATTCAATGACCAATTTGGGTCGACATAAAAACAAAAATCAAAGATGTGTTATTTTATTTTGATGCATTGAGAATTTAATAGTGGCCTACGACATTAATACCAAACGTGTCTAGTACCTTTAAAGGCAGTGGACATCATTGGAAATTGTCAAAGACTAGCCTTCACAGTTGGTGTATCTCAACATATATGCATAAAATAACAAACCTGTGAAAATTTGAGCTCAATCGGTCATCAAAGTTGCGAGATAACAATAAAAGAAAAAACACCCTTGTCACACGAAGTTGTGTGTGCTTTCATGCTTCATGCAGTTCATCATTAGTCTGTTCAAGGTGTGGACACTAAAAAAGAGTGCACTGTTTAGTTTTAGTGTACACAGACAAATTAATTTAATCAAACCTTTTAGTGTCCAGGTAATGTGTCCACCACCATAAAATGGTGTTACTTCGACTTACCGAGAAAATGAAAACACAATTCTATGAATTCGTGTCCTGTCTGAATCTGATGCCCTCTACCAACCGCTCCTTCCTCAGCAACTTCACTTCATCTATCAGCTCCTTGATTTTGAAGAACTCTGCCTCCGCACTCAGGAGGTCCCACTCCTTGAAGTCATTGGGAAGACAGAGCGAGGAGCGGCGGAGGAAGTTCAAGACGTGACGGAAGATGGGCCCGTCCCCGTCGATGATGTAGTGGCCGTTGTTGTCCCGTTGGGTTGGGATGAGACCGAAGTACATGCTAAACAACATGGAGTCTGGATAGCGGGTCAGTGTTGCAACAGTCGTTGTGTAGAGACTGCCTCCCACATTGAGTGTCACTAGATCGGTATCTGCAGTTGTTGCAGGCTCTCTAGCAGGTGTTTTAGTTGGTTGCTTGCCCATATTATTGCTGTAGTATTTTACCTGTCAATGGGTGTGTAAAACTCTTTCTTGCAGCACTGGTTTCACACCCGATCTCTTCCCTAGTGATTGGGCGAGTGTTTAGTTAACGTTGCGTGCAGCGGTTTTACTAGATGAGCGAGTGTTTGGTTAAACCAAAGATGGTTAAACGAGGTTTGAAATAGTTCATGTGCACACAGTGTAATGCAGATCTAGACTTGTGGACAAGTCGTTAAAAGTCTGTCGCCCCGATAGCGTTCTGACTCTCCCTCTCTCCCCCTCTCCCCCTCGATTCCGAATCTCCCCGCGATTCCCGCGACACAGTGTGATATTATCGCGAGACTGCTGGCCCTGCAAGACAACTGCTCCCGTGACGGCTATCTGAGCTAAAAACGGCAACCAGCTACAGTTCGCACGAGAGGGGTGATCTATGGCAGTGAGTCGATCGCGGAAACCTGCATTTTTACCTCACCACCACGACTCGAATAACTCACCGCGACAGGCCATTAACGACTTGTCCACAAGTCTATGGACTTGATCTATGGACCTCGGGCCGATTGCGCCATAAACGTTGCGCAAGTGGACCTACGCAGTTGCGTAAAGTTTCGTGAAATCGGCTGCCTGATTTGTTGCAGAACGTCATAGCCGAGTTTTGCGGTCAAAGGTTGGACAACTATGGGGGAATTCCGAAAGCCATAAATGCAAAGCAATCACCGATAATAGTCACAGTTTATAACAACGCAACATGGTTTTGAATTTTGTTGCCCGGGAATTAAAACACCAAGGATGAAATGGGTTTTCTTTTTATAAAACTTTTTTTGAAAATGTTGAGTTTTGTCACACTATCTGTTAGCACGATTGAATGTTTTGCTAACATAGGCCGCTCATAAGGTTTTTCCAATGCAAAGTTGAGCATAGTTTGCCATAGACTTTGCATGTGATCCCAATGGTCACGATTTCACAACTTCGTATCATAAAACAGTCATCGGCTGTCATTTTGACGACAAAGGTTGTTGTATTGCGATCGATAGCGACCAGAAAGGTTTAAAAAAAAAAAATGAAATGGAAAAATGAAAACCAGCATAATGTTAAAAAATAGAATGATGAAAGTAAAATAGAAATTCACACAAAGACAAATAATTGATGACTCTCGTCTTTTACATATTTATTTTTACAATTATTAGGTTCAAAGTAAAAATGCAGTAAACATAAAAAAAAATAAAAAAATTGTGAATTCAAAATACTATAATAGTTTAATAAACATCGATAACAATTCATATTATTATGTGTTGTACATTTTGTCCAAAAGGCAGTTTATTATTCTACAAACTTATATTCATTCTACAAATTCATATTAGTTTTACATTAAAGGATTGAGCTCGAAGTAAATTTACCAAAAAATAAATTAATAAGCTTCGATTGTAATTCATAACTATGTCTATATATTTTTGCAAAAATTAAATTCGATTAATCATTCTACAAATTTGTACACCATGCACTGATTTCTAAATTGAATAGGCCCTGATGAGAACACATCGACGTTTCGTCTATTCCGAGAGTCGCTTGCAGCACACTGTTTAAAACGAGTTTGGGATTGATTTTGTTTTGATTTTAGGCCTATTTGGCAAACTACAAGAGCAAATACATACACATTGTTATGGCATGAAACCCCGCGCACGTCTACCTCACGTTGTGTGGTTTTTTTCTAATGAAGTTGTCGAATTATTTCATTATTTCTCTGTAATAATGGGCCACGTGAACTAAACAACCAGGGCCCAATTTCATAGAGCTGCTTAGCACAGCAACAAAATTGCTTAGCGTGATTTTGTTTTGTATTTATATTCATTCAACAAATTCATATAAGTTTACAAAGGATTAAGCTCGAAGTAAATTGTTAACAAAAAATAGCAGAATAAGCTTCGATTATAGTTCATGTCTAGATTTTGCCCCCCCCCCCCCGAAAAAAAATGCAATTAATTATTCTACAAATTTGTACACCATGCACTGATTTCAAAAAAGAAGACGATCAGAGCATACTGATCGAAACAAACATAGGCCCTACCTCGGAATTGCACGGTTTTCCCTTTACGTCGCGAGGAAACACGGTCGGCCATTTATGGGAGTCAAAAATTTGACTCCATAAATGGCCGACCGTGTTAGTCGAAGAGGTAAAAGCCACGCAATTTCAAGACATATTTGTGTAGATCATCTACTTTTATACCATGCATTTGTGTATCGCTCAAGTTAAAGACACTGATGGGCACCTTTGGTAATTGTCAAGGTCTTACTACTTGGTGTATCTCAACCAGATGATGCACATAATGCACAAAATAACACACCTGTGAACATTTTGAGCTCAATTGGTCGTCGAAGTTGCGAAATGGAAGAAAAAACACTCT
This sequence comes from Asterias rubens, assembly GCF_902459465.1. Lineage (NCBI taxonomy): Eukaryota > Metazoa > Echinodermata > Asteroidea > Forcipulatida > Asteriidae > Asterias > Asterias rubens. The sequence goes on along the minus strand of NC_047074.1, from coordinate 11,712,337 downwards.
TGTTACACGAAGTTGTGTGCCTTTAGATGCTTGATTTCGGGACGTCAAGATCTAACTCTGAGGTCTCAAAATTAAATTCAAATATTAATTTTAGTGGCAAATTACTTTTTTTTCCCCCGAAAACTGCGTGTAATACTTCAGAGGGAGCCATTTCTCACAATGTTTTATACTATCAACAGCTCTCCATTGCCAATTGTTACCAAGTAAATTGTTATTCTAACAATTATTTTGAGTAATTACCAATAGTGTCCATATATGTCTTTAAGCAATGAAATCTGAAACAAAAAAACAGAGTCCGAAACTTGTTTTAAAGGTAAAGGGTCATTGCAGGGTTTAGTCAACGTAATGCTTATTTACAGGCAAAATAATTATCAAGAAAGTTACAGTAAAAGTCACGTGCCAAAGTTAGTGTCAGTTTGTCATGGAGAGAAAAAAAGGAATAAACGGTCACGGAGTTTGTTTCCATCGAACATTATTTAAGCACACTTTTATTAGGTAGGGAATTCCAACGCCTCGGTGCTGTGCTTTAAAGCTAACAAAAAGCGCACTGTAATAATGTGTAATAACGGCTCCCTCTGAAGTAACGTACGCCCCCACAATAGTTTTTGAATTGAATTCGAGACCACAGCAGTGCCTTTATAGGTTTGGGGTATTGTTTGGTTTTGTCAGCGATGCTTATTTACACCGCGTTTACACTAGATCCTGCTAGGAGGATCAAAGGAGGATCTGATCTCGAAAGGGCGATCAAAGGGAGATCAACGGCTAGTGTGATCGCGAGCAGGACGCGGCACAAAAATGCTTGATCCTGCTTTTGGGATCTGATCCTCATTGGATCCTTGTAGGAGGATAGTGTAAACGCGGTGTGACACGCACAATAACTATCAAGAAAGATACAATAACAAGTCAAGACAATTAAACGGTATCATAAAAAAATCACGAAGCGCATAGTACACAAATACCTATGTGCTACACACAATATTAAGGAAACCAGAAACAAGACAAAATGAATAAAAGATAAATAAAACAAACGGTGCACCACAAATAAAGGCAAGTAAAAGCAAAAAAAAAAATGCATGTGTAAAAAGCATTTTTGTATACTACTAGAGTAGACAAATAAAACAAGTACAAAATATTAACTTTATTAACAGTGAATACGAGGCTAAAAAAATACTAAGAAACAATGGTTGCCACAAGCGGCTTGTAAAAAGATTGCCATAGTGACCGCAAACTGCCGCAAGGTTTGACCTGCTTTCATTCACATAAACAGGTCAAAGTAAAGGTCATGGTGGATTTGAAATTTGAAAAATGGAGCTGTTTATAACCAGTAGTTTTCGGATACGTTTGTGCGGGTTATGCAACAAACTCGTTCCCAGGAGTGATCGATTTTCGCCGCGCCATTTTAGCCCATACAATACATACATACAGCTCTCAGAAATTCGTTAACTTTCCAGCACATTTATTTTCTATGATGATAATTATTTTGAGTAATTAGCAATAGTGTCCACTGCCTTTAACTGGTTAACGATCAAAACCGGGATTCAATAGAACTTTGTACTGATGACGTCTATTTGCTTACCACTTTGCATAAATGTAGTGAGAAAACATTGTTTCTCTGTTTAACATAATGTGTACTTATGTCACAATAACCGTGACGTCATTAATTGCATTGTACATTATTCCATATTATCAGGAATGTGCTCTACAAAACGCCGTATCAAGCAAACACTCGCTCAATCCAGAAAACCACACACAGTACACCAACTCTTTTCGTTTGGCTCTAATAAGAGCGCTGAAAATAATCTATCCACGTCAAGAACTGCTAAGGGAAGAGAACAGTTTTGTATGTGAAACTACCACACGAAAGAGTCGGTATTCATCACAAAATTGGAACTGCTGCAATGTCTGATCTAGTGACACTCAATGTCGGAGGCAGTCTCTATACAACGACTGTTGCAACACTGACCCCTAAACCAGTCTCCATGTGGCCTAGCATGTACACACCTAGAATGGTGATAGGCCGTTATCACATAGACAAAAAGGACAACAACGGCCACTACATCATCGACGGAGACGGGCCCATCTTCCGTCACGTCTTGAACTTCCTCCGCCGCTCCTCGCTCTGTCTTCCCAATGACTTCAAGGAGTGGGACCTCCTGAGTGCGGAGGCAGAGTTCTTCCAATTCAAGGAGCTGATAGATGCAGTAAAGTTAATCAAAGAGAAACGCAGCAGACAGGAGATAGAATTCAAAGAAATTACTTTCTCGCGTGATGTTGATGATAGTGGAGATCTTGATTGTCATTATGAATTTACCCTCAGAGGGCACGTAGAGACTCTAAAGCAAATACCAACCCTTGCGGATTACCTCGGTGACGCAAGCCACGGCGACTCGGTGTTCGAATTTAAGTGCAGCAGGGACAAGCCAGATCGCATGACGACGTACAAGATGATTACACGACTGGGCTTCAAGCTGTTGAACACTACCTCTTCAGTGTCGAAGACCGAGGAAACATGGTCACGTGAAAAGCAGATCACTTTGTTTGGGCGTTAACTCATTAACAAAACGCACTTTCTGTTAGCTTTTACAGCCCAGTGCGGTAGGCAAATTTGTCTATCTTGCTTTGTTAGATGGTATGTAATACCATTATTTGGTTTATACATTACATGATGCAATGCTATACTAAACGTGCACTCGCTCATCAACTGTAGGGGCGAGAATCGTGTTAAACCACTTCATATCCTTTTGGTAAGCTACAATATTTGGCATATTTTTTGATCTTGTGGTAGGCATTGTATTATGTGTTAATATTGTTCTTTAATTTTTATAACGTAAATTGTGTGTACAGTTCTTGTTGTCTGCAAAATTTAACAGTTTGACTTTTGACACAAATTACTGCTTTTAATCGCATTTAACTTGAGTACTGATTTTGTTTTTTGTAGGATCATTAGCATTTAATTCGTATGAACATTGTTTTTGCTTCATTTTGTCTTGTTTTTAGTTTTCCTGATCAATTTGTAGAGATTATTGTATTATGCGCTTGGTGATGTTTGAACTTTATTATTTTAAATTGTCATGTCATGATTGTAGTATAAGTACTTTAAATCAAACGAGTCGCGTTAAAGGTCACTTTAAACAAGTGAAAAAAAGTATCTTTCTAAAAAAACACATTACTTCAGAGGGGGTCTTTCTCATTACGTTGTATTAAACTTTCAACGGCTCTCCATTGCTGGTTATCAAGTAAGTTTTTTTGCTAACAATTATTTTGAATATTAACCACTAATAGTGCCCAGTGCCTTTAAGCAATCATCAGCTGTGTCAGGTTTTGAGGAAAAAGGTTGATGTTTTATGTTGTTTGCGAAACCGAAACTCAAAATTAATTGAGCATAAAAACTTACTTGGTAACGAGCAATGCATGGAGAGCTGATCGATGATAGTAAACAAACAAAAAACATAGTGCAAAACGGTTCCCTCTGAAGTAACGTAGTTTTTTTAGATAGTTCATTTCTCACTCAAATAGTAAAAAAAACTCAACTGGAGCCTTTGTTACGCATCTGAAAGCACACAAAGTAATAAAAAAAAAAAAAAAATCACTATTCTCTTGCAAATTTGATGACCAATAGAACCTAATTTTTTAGAGGTTTGTTATTAATTGTATGCATTATGTCAGGATACACCGAGTGAGAATACTGGTCTCTGACAATTACCAAACGTATCCAGTACCTTTAATTAGAATAACAAGTATAATGACAAATAGCAACATTAAACAAGATTTTAGGCAACGTGCCTGTTTAATTATTCAAGACAGGTTTTTTTCCACATTCCAAACTACAACTGAAAGTTGTTGCTTACAGCAAATGCATATTGTAAATTGTAATAAAACTACACCGTAACCGTAACATGTTTAATTCTCGTCATGGGGGTATGCTGAACAATCAAAGGAAACGTACAGAACTGGCAAGAACAAAAACTTGTCTGAGATCTCAGATTTACATAAAACTTACACGGTCTAATGATAGTAGTAAATATCCCTTGAAATATTTTTGTCTGAAATGTCATATTTGGTGAGAACTAAATAAAACTTATTTCCCGTTTGGAGTTTATCGCCACAAGTGAGCGTTTTGTTCTTTCTTTTTTGTCGATGTCTTGCAAAAAATGATTAATAATTATTGTGTTTTAACTATTATCTCGATCATAACCCACGGCTGATCGATCTCAAACTAGAGGTTTGTCAGTTTGTGTATTTAATAGCGGTGGATTACATAAAGTCGTTTCACTGCCAGCAACTGTTTTGTTAGCAAAATCCAATTCGAGGATGTTCCTTTAACAATACATGCTGGTAACATTCAACCTTGACCAAGACATAGACCATGCTTCATGGTGAGTTAACTTAAGAAAGTGATTTAGTTTATAATAAGTAGAGTATTTTGTGAGCGAAGTTTATCCAACAATTTGTTTTCATGATTGGGGCGGGAGTGATGGCGGGGCGGGGTGTGTTGAGAGATGTCATCATAAACTTGAATTGATTTTAAATGGTTTATTCATAATATTCACAAAGGCCGAATTAAAACATTTGTACATATTGAAAAAAAAAAATCAAGATTGGAATGGGAGACTTTGGAACGCTAGGTGGTAGTAGACTTAACAGGTAAATTTCAACTGTTTACGTAGTTCTGAGCATGCGCAATTTACTGAGAACAATGGATTTTACCTGGTAAGTCTGCAGCCACCAAGCGTCCCAAAAGTCTCCCATTAACAGAGAAAGCAAAGAAATCTTGAGCAAATTAAAAGTAAGAGAGGACAATAAAAAGAAACCAACGCTAATTTAAAAAAATTAGTATGAAAAAGGAGAACTTAAACATTATGGAATTCTACCTTCATGGATGGATCGAGCGACATACTGGATGGAGGTTCATGTACCTGAAACTTTCTCAATTTTTTTTGTACATGTAATTGCAAAAAACAGAGGAAATGGTGGGCTCTCAACTGTCTAAGAAAATTTTGAATAAAATTATAACGAGCTCGCACTATGTTTTTTGCACATTTAAGTGGGGTGCATCATAAGTTCCGTTTGATGCTGAAGCACAAATTTGCCTTTAAAGGCAGTGGACACTATTGGTTATTGTCAAAGACTAGCCTTGACAGCTGGTGTATCTCAACATATGCATAAAATAACAAACCTGTGAAAATTTGAGCTCAATCGGTCATCGAACTTGCGAGATAATAATGAAAGAAAAATAACCCTTGCAACACGAAGTTGTGTGCGTTTAGATGGTTGATTTCGAGACCTCAAGTTCTAAACTTGAGGTCTCGAAATCAAATTCGTGGGAAATTACTTCTTTCTCGAAAACTATGGCACTTCAGAGGGAGCCGTTTCTCACAATGTTTTATACCATCAACCTCTCCCAATTACTCGTCACCAAGAAAGGTTTTATGCCAATAATTATTTTGAGTAATTACCAATAGTGTCCACTGCCTTTAAGCTCCAAAAACGTTCACTGGTCCAAAATGGAGGACGGCCCCGAAGCTGGAGCCAATTGGAAAACGTCCTTATAGTGTCAAGAAGACCTTTGCATTTGGATGATGGAATATAGGCCCTTTTCGAAACCAGGGCTTCGGCTTGAGGCTCCGTTCTCTCGTCTGAAACCCTGTGCGCAACTACGCAAAGCACGCGCAATATTGTCAAAACAACCGCGGGGCCAAGCTTGCTTGAGCCGAATCCAAAGTCAAACCCATCGTTTAAAAGGGCCACAGTTTTCGGTCATCAATCAACAAATTCAGCGACGATGTTATTTCAGAGTTCCAGACTGTGTCCAATAATTTATGCTTATCACTTTATGCCGCCCTCTGTTGACAGTCACAACATGACCGCCATCTTAGAAACTACGTCTCCTGTGTCACTTAACACCAGGGCCCGATTTCAGGATAAGCACACAACAGCTGAATACCAGTAACATGCAACATGCAATAAATTTGGTTGGTCATCATGTTTTTAACGAGGAATAAATTCCATGTTAAGCACATTTGCGTGCTTAGGAGCTCTATGAAATCTGGCCGTGCTGATGAGCGCTAACAAATACACAGACTATAGTGATGTCGTCACAGGAGAAGGATTCAAGCTCCCATCTTGGACACTTCAGCGCCAGTTGGCTCCCTCTGAGAAGAGAACACAAGATTTTATTCAAACTACCGACGGAAAAGGCCCAAAACTGTTAGTGTACATGTACAACTTAAATAATTACACCGTTGTGTAAACTTAAAACAATTATAAAGAGGAATTTAAAAAGCGCAAACAGTTGCGCTGGATTTAAACAAAATAATCAATTAAATAGATAAAATTATGCCCTTTTTATACGAAACGAAAACAGAACATTGCTTTATTAGGATTTGAAACTTTGCATTGCGGAAATACGATATGGAAAGGTTTGCGGTAACCCCATGTAATGACTATCTCTGAATGACTTGGGGTGGTTGAAACCAACGGTTCTTTCAGGTGGTTGAACTGTTCTGGAAAGAACCGTTGACTTTGAAACCAACGGTTCTTTTCAGGACCACTCTAACTCAGTTCCATCATAGAGGTATAATCTAATGGTTACATGATGTTACCGAAAACCTTTCCAAACATTGCTGTGTAAGAGCGTGTGTCCGCTCGCTACTCTCAGAAATTCGTTAACTTTCCAGCACATTTATTTTTCTAGTTTTCGAATAAAACCGCAAGACTTTAAGTTGTTCTAAAATTCTGATTTGTGTGATCTGGAAGGGACAATCGTAACAATTATTTAGCATCTTAAACCAGGGAATTAACAAATATTTAGTACAAAAAATTCAGTTTTTCAATGGCACAAATTTATGCACAAAGTCAATTGTTATATTATAGGCACTTCTTAAATACATGTAATAAGTACGAATACGTACCATGGCAATTCCATCCCATATCCAATACGATTATTTCGTTGGCCAACGTTCATCAGAGTCGTAAAGGCAGCGTTCATTGGAGACTGGAAGATGTTGAAGCACGAAGAGACAATTGTATTTGCTTTCATTCAATAAACGTTTGGTTCTTTGCAGGAAACTATTCGGGTGCCTCTGACACACCTCTCGTCTAAAAATGTCTGATATTATTTCCAACATCCCACTGGAGTCTCGGTCGCTATGTTTATGAGGATCTTCCATCAATCCATAAGATGGTTCAGAGGTACACCTCAGTGATACCTCGGCTAGCATAGTCTTAACGTCCACTTGAGGCATTTCAGTTTTATTCTTCAGCTTCCTCAACAACTTCTTCGAGTTTGGCTTCTGTTGAGGCATCCCCTCCTCCCGTCTCTTCGGCGCTCTCGTCGGTCTGAGGCAGCTTCGAGTACCCCGATGTGGTCTTCTTCTTCGGTGATGAGTCCCCGTCGTCAGTTTTTCTTGGCTCGGGGCTACGGCCCTTGAGAAGGGGTGCATCTTCCGTCTGTGGTGTTGTCTTGGATTTTCCGCAACCCATCACGAAATTCGGTTTCTTCTTGGTTTCACTTTCAGATGGTCCCTTTTAGAGAATCGCTTTAAGATTGCATTAGCCGCAAGAAGTTCTGATTTGATTTGCTTAGCAGATATTAAACACAAACCAAAATAAGTTTCCTGAAGTGTATTGGCAAAAAGAACTGACGTGAAATCGATGTTTAGCTGGTGGTTGCTGACATTAAGCAAATCCAACCGATGATGAATCAACAAATCTGAAATTCTGCAAAGTTATACTGGCAGTGACAGTGACAACGAATTCAGACCGATCTTGTTGACCAACGTGAGATTTGTGACTCACAAGTAAACACACTCAGGCAGTCACCCCTACAGGGCAACTGACGAACTAAACACCCACGACATGAATAAAGGGGTAACCAACGGCTACTGGGACACAAAAGCCCCTTTTCGATCGATTAAATCCAAGACAAGACTATGAAGGTTGAAGATGGTGTCATAAACAACAACAAAGAACATTAATTGGAAAACAGATTTAGTGGAGGCCCCAAATGCTACAAGGTTATACCATGGTGACAGGAACACACCATCCTTGCTCTATGGTTATACAGAACGAAAACACAAATGAGAATTTTGGGGTTTTATAAAGATCAGAGCAAATCCTTCCCTTGATAATGATGATGGACCGGGGCTTTTTCGCAAAACCTTTTGGGGAAAAAAACCTCATGGACAATAGTTGTGTTTTCATCAGGAAAGTACGCTTCAATTCACCAGGCCTGTATACATGTTTTGTTTTTAAAGGGCAAGGGCACCAAGGCATTTTCTCCTTGGTATAAAGAGCACTATCCCTATAATGAAGTTGTCAATGTCTATACTGGAGCGTTTCAAGGGCACCAAGGCAATGACCAGGGGGCATGAAGGCAATCGCCTGTGTTGCCTATGGTATATCAGGCCTGCTTCACTTTGTTGGGTCACATTATTATTTTCGGCTGCTGGCGCGATGAATGCAGTCTCGACTCACGATCGAGTTTAACCGTTAACTTATTCATGATGTTTTGATGTGTTTTGGCGGACATTTGCGTCGGTTGTTGTGGTGTCAAAAGTGCCGGCCCTAGTGCCCTAACTTTTGTTCCATAAAGTTTCCGGAGTTTGAATTGGGTTCGTATGGAAACATGATATGGGGTAGGTGGGGAATGGACAAATTGGGAAGGGGGTCTGGGCGAGGACGGAAGGGGGTGACGCTCCCATTATAACTCTAGTACAATGGTTGAAAGAAGATAGCTGTGCTCTTATAATTAATGAATGATACCATGCACGCATGGTACAAATGGCAGGGTCTAAACGCATGATTGTCCAGAATACTGACTATACCACGCAGAAATATATTGGCAAAAAGAATTGATGAGTAGCAGTTCAATGTGGAGAACAACGTTACATTTTTTTTTTTTTTTTTTTTTTTGGGGGGGGGATTGTCAGGAGAGGATATAGGTTTCGAATATTGTTTATCCCTTTCTATTAAGATATCCACAATGGAAACTGACTAGGTAATTTCTTTTAATGATTTTGGTGGTTGGACAAAGAATTACAAACTGAGCTGTCTAGCCATAATGTTGACGGTTTGTCAATATCTTTGTTCGGGGGGGGGGGGGGCAGTCAGAAGCCATACAACCACTGCTTTCTAGTGTTAAAAGAGTTTCTGCTTATATTAAGTAAAAACAAAAAGAGTAAGTTAATGGCCTGACGTTTCAACCTTAGCAGTCTTTCTCAAAAGGTAAATAATAAAGACTTAATTCTCATTTCTTTATTTCTGACTTGTGTTTCTTTGTTTCGGTGTCCTCTTGTAACAATGGTTAATATAATTTGTACGGTCCCAGTGATTTCATTTCTACAACTTGCGCTTCGTTGGGAAAGTCCCACCCAATCGGCTCCTTCATACATTACATCATCAAAAGCATCCTGCATAATGCATGACCTATGAATAATGCATGACACGGTCCGAATTTATGAATGAGTGTCGCTGTTGGATACAGCACACAAAGGATTATTGTTTACCACACAGTGTCAGGTCGATCTTTGACCTGTATCGTAACATGCATGAACAACTGGCTATAATGTTCTCATGTATCTGATGTATATCTCTGGACTCGTTATGATGCGTGCAAATGTACACATGATCAGCAAGTTATAATTAGTTATGTCACAACTGCAGGTGTGCTGTGTTTAGATTGGAATGCTTCTCATTTTTGTTACGAAGGACTATTGGCATGACACTGATGTGTTGTATGGTTGTACACATAAACACTGGATATGGAATTAAACACATACAACACCAGAGGTTATTTGGTTCAACGGTGACACCATGATTGTGTGTCTACTTGCCAGGTAGAATTTGTTCTTTAGGGAACTGTCTTGCTAAATATTCTACTAGATTGTCCTGATTGTTCGGGAGACTTCTCAGTTCTGAGAAGATCTGTCCTGCTTTTGACTGCTACCTTGGCGGAAGATGGAAACTAGGCTGGGACCACTACTTTAATTTGCTTAAAGAGGACCGTCATTAACTGCACTCTACCACGGAGTGAGTTCTATTGGTCTCCACGTTTCGACTAGCTAATTGCCCTAGTCATCGTCAGAGGTTGCCTTTGAGGTTGCTCCTGTTGACCAAGATCCTGTCGTGCCTGTCCGTTTATACCTCTACGCAAGATGGGATGCGGCGGCTCCACAGTACGCGATGGGTCAAATGGTACCACCGGACCTCAGCACACCTCCAACGGACAAACTGAACGCGGGAGGCAGGGGGATGCCTTTAAAACAGTGTGCTCTGAAAACGACCCTCAAAATAGGAATGGTCCTCACACGCAGCAGAATAATGATGCAGAGTTTGGGGAACCACCGAAGAAAGACACAGACAAACCTAAGATAGATGGTGAGGTCAGAACTACGTCATCGGATGAGGCTGAAGGCGATCCTCATAATGGAAAGATTCCTCTTATCAAATCATCTCAGCAGAGTGGCACAGAAGAAGGTAACACACATCAGAAACCACCCGATGACAGTAATAACAATGAAACACGTCCATTGTTCTCTATGTATTCTCCAAAACAACAGCCTAGGAACAGTCAAACACATGAGGTAACAGAATCAGTACCTCCTGTACTCAGTACTAACAATGAGAGAAACCGCACTCCCGAACCCATTCCCAATTCAGACTCCAATGGGCCGCTGGAAAGTAAGAAAGAACCCAGCAAGAAGAAGAAAGATTCCCGTCCTCCGAAGGAAACGAACTTGGAACGTATCCGACGCGAGGCGTTGGAGGTACACAACGTGTACAGGGCGAGACACGGCGTGCCTCCACTCGTCCTCAGCGGCAAGATTAACAACCTCGCGCAGAGCTGGGCGGAGACGATGGCCAAGACCGGCAAGTTTGAACACAGTCCGAGCAGCAGCCGGCCGGGGTGTGGGGAGAATATCTACTACTCGGCGTCAACGGCTTTTGACATCAACGCTGTAACAGGTAGGCCTGGGCACACTTTCATATTAATCTGTCGAATTTTGATTTTACCCAGTGTGTAAAGCACTGTATACTAATACTTACCCGAGCTCTGTGAACAAAATACAGGGTGGGATTCGAAACCAAGACCTTTGCAATTCTAGAGCAGGGATCTATGTTGTTACGGCCAAAACAAAGTTATTTTACATGCATTGTTTTCAAATATTTTCCCCTGAAGGTGACTCAAAAAGAACTAAAAAGCAAAGTTTTCACATGTTTGCTTTCACGTTAGCCTTTGATTGGTCACACAAAACGTAAACACTGCTGCGACTATTTTCAGCTAAACCATGGAGTAGGTTCTAAACTGGTCATGTGACAGGGATGGGAATTTTCAGACTTTTGGCTGAATTTATACTTTTTATGCCGGCCTGGTGAAGAAATCAGGCAATATTTGTTTCCACAAATAAAGAAATCCTGCTCATTAGTCTACTTCTCTAGTGTTTTGGACACTGTTTCCAAAAGCTCATTGGAATCTATAACCCCCAGGGGTTACCAAATAGTAGAAATGGCATCATTTCAACATACCTTTGAATTTGTATTCAAATTTCAGACTTTTTTTCATTAGTAATGAGTCTCACCCCTGATGTTACCAGTGTTCAAACCTATGAACATTTGACACAAATTCCTGCCCAGTAAACACAGAGAAAAATAAGGTGCAAACGTCATATAATTATATGTTTTAAGAGAGACCCCGTCGCTCGCATGGCACTTGGTTTACTTGGTTGGCAACAGCTAGAGCCCATTTATCCCCGCAGAAAGTTCCCTGAAACTTAACTTAAGCATATCAGTCTAAATATCCCCATCTGATTGTTGCACATACTTCCCAATAGCAAGATGCAACATTTTGGTAGCTCTGCTTCAAATCACGAGATAAATGGGTTATGTTCTGCTTCCTTAGGTGGAAAAGCAACAAAGGCATTTTATGACGAAATAGACGATTATGATTTCAACAAACCCGGAGAAAAACCAGCCTCCGGAAAGATGATAGGTAAGAGTTTCCAGTACACGTGTAATTGTTTTCCTTAAAGGAACATTTACAGAATTGGTAAGAAAAAACGTCGTCGAGGATCACAGATTTAAGTAAAATTTACACGGTCCAATGATGATGACAGTAAACAAATCCCTTAAAGAAACATGTTTGAAATCAATACAAATAATTCCCCGTTTGGAGTTCATGATCGCTCAGTGAGCGTTTTACTATTATTTGCTAAATCGATGTCATGCAAAAGGTGTATCACTATTTTTCTCTTGACCCAGATGGTCGATAACTTCTACAGGTTTGTCAGTTTATGTATCATGTATGGTTGATTAAATAAGGTGCTTACACTGCCAGCAACTGCTTTGTTTACAAACGAAATACAAAATAATGTAACGTTCCTTAAGTTTAAGATACATTTCCGTGAGACAGTATTTCAACTGTAATGACCAAGGTCAAAAAAGCATCATCTTAAAATCTTAACTTATTTGCATTTCAGGTCATTTCACTGCGCTTATATGGAAGAATTCAAAAGAGCTTGGTGTTGGCATGGCAACCTCTAGAAAGGGCAAACGGGGTCACGTGTACATCTGCTGCAACTACACTCCACCAGGGAACTGGAGAGGTGCCGAGAACTACATAGAGAATGTGCCGCCTCTTCTGCCGAACATTGGCTCGCTCGAACCCATAGATGTAGAGAATGAGAATTTTGAGGACGAGGACAGTATTGATGATAAAGATGAACTCGAGAAAGCAACAACAGCGCCCTCTGGCGGTAATATGACGCACTTGGAACGCATCCGACTTGAGGTTCTGGAGATGCATAATGTGTACAGAGCTAAGCATGGTGTCCCGCCCCTTACGCCCAGTAAGAAGATAAATAAATACGCGCAGAGGTGGGCAGAGACGATGGCGAAGACTGGCAAGTTCGAACACAGTTCCGACGGACAGAGACCAAACTGTGGGGAGAATATCTACTTCGCAGGGTCAACAAACTTTGATCTTGCCAACATAAACGGTAATGCAAATAATTATTATTCTCAACTGGATTAGTGATACCCCGGCCCCCTCCCCACATGAAACGCGCAGTTCGATGTCGGACGGGGATCGGACTACACAATATGACAATTATAAATTTCAAACTCCATTATAACTTGTGACCATTCTGAGCCACTATTGGAATAAGACTGGCTTTCAAAATGAACTTGTAACAAATAAAATATATAAGCATGCCGGCAAATAATACCGCCGTTTGAAAGAGTTTTAAAAATCACGCTGCGCCATTGTAGTCTGCAGACTAAAACCAACCGCTATGTCGACACAGTGCCCGATTTCATGGCTCTGTTTACCATATAAAGCAAATAATCAGCGTTTATGAAAGATGGGAATTATGTGCTTACGTCATGAGTAGGCGCAGGCCTATATCACGGGTTAGCAGTGAACTTTGGTTTGTGCTAGGCAGTCTACGTTTATACAGCTACTAGCGCAGACATTTTATTATTTATTCTCCATTTTTCTCTCTATTTAATTTAGGTGGTCAAGCAACAACCTCCTTCTACGACGAAATCAAGGACTACAATTTCAAGAAGCCGGGAGAAAAACCCAAATCTGGAAAAGTTATAGGTAATTAATGTGCAAAATTAACAGGGATTACAGGGAGGGGAAATGTAGTGGGGTGTCATGTCTTTCCTCTACAAAACATGAATCCATAATTTCTGGTGTCAAAATTTAGAGGATTGACTCTTCACCACGTTGTGACATAAAATAAAGAGATGTCTGAGCAAATACAACATGTCCTTGATGTTAATAGTTCACAGTATTTTTAACGGTTTGAATGTAAAGTGAGAAGTCTTTAAAAAAAACATGAGTTTTCATTGGCCTAAGCGGGTTGGTTTCATAAATAATTTATATCTCCATGTTCATGTACAATGTTTATGCAAAGCAACAAATTATGTTTTTTTTTCTTCCGAACAGGTCACTTTACAGCTCTCGTCTGGAAAGATTCCAAGGAACTCGGTGTTGGCATGGCTACCTCCAAAAAGGGCAAATGGGGTTACGTGTACATCTGCTGCAACTACAGCCCACCAGGGAACTGGAGAGGTGCCGAGAACTACGTAGAGAATGTGCTTCCTCCAACATCCGGGTCTTAAAATCGTGAAACAAATCCAGAATCACCCTGGACATGAAAAACACAGTGATGATACTGTCCCAAAATATATTACGATAGTGTGCTACCTAGTCTTGGTGCAAGACGTTTCTCGTTTCCCTTTCAGCGCGCGCACACCGACTCCCCACTTCATTCCGGGGCGGTGAAGTCAGGTGAGTCGGTGTGCGCGCTGTCAGTGAATTGGCCGCGGTGTGTGTGAAAGGGAAACGCGGTGTGCTACCCGGCAATGAAAATTTTAACAAAGCGTCTCTCTCTCTCTAACGACATAAAGGCATGTACCCATAAAGTCTCCTCCTCGAACGATACCCCTCTTGAATCACTGGTACGGCTCCCACCACATCCCGTCTGCCCAGTGCTGCTGCTTTTTGACTTTGGTGGTGTCACAACCGCCGACCATTTTCTCATGAGGCAGACATATAAACAGTCTTTCCCTCTAGTAGACCTGCATTTACCAGCATGGTCTCTTCATCAAATTGTACCCTGCCTGAATCATTGGTAGGCCCCCACCGCTCCCACCACAGCCCGTCTGCCCACAGAGTGTTGCTGCTGTTTGTGGCTTGGTGGTGTCACAACCTGACCATTTTTCTCACGAGGCAGACATAAAACAGTCTTTCCCTCTAGTAGACATTAAGGAATTTGCCCATAGTCTCCTCATCAAACTGTACCCTGCTTGAATCTCCCATTATGGCGGACACCTCTTTTAAGAGTGAAAAGACGTACTATCAACTCGATTTAGAGTGAAGTTCGTTCTAGTTTCACTCAAAAAGAATATTGACTTTCACTCTCAAAAGAGTGAAGCTGACACCGCTCGGACAAGAGAGTGAAATTTTAACTCTTGTTTACAAGCATTGGTGAACAGTCCGTAAGTTGTCATGTACACATTAGTACTGTTAGAACTGCTGCATGTCTAGAACCTCGGCACATCAGTTTATTTTGGTTGTGTAACCCCCCCCCCCCCACGAAATCGTTCATGTATTACAATTTGATTATCATCAAAAACATAATGCATAATGTACGACCTTATGAATAATGTATGACACCGTCCGATTTTATGAATGAGTGTTGCTGTTAGATACGTGACACAAAGGATTATTGTTTACTCACAGAGTGCCAGGTCGACTGCACATGTACAATCAAGGACAGGGTGAATGACTGGCTATGTTCTTAATGGATGGACTCGTTATACTATGCGTGCAATATACATGTACATGTACATGTACTTCTATATTACATGTGACCATCAAGTTAAAATTAGTTACGTCACAACTGCAGGTGTGTTGCGTTTAGATTGGAATGGTTTTCAATTTTGTTACGAAGGATTGTTGACATTGTTGGGGTCGTCCAATGATCTGCGAACCTAAACACCATACGACACTAGTAAGTTTACGGTGACACCATGTGTTTTGCCAGGTCGAGTTTGTCCTCTCATAGAGTAATGACAGCCTAGAGAACTGTCCTGCCATGTATTGTACCTTACTCTATGATTCTACTACCGCGGAGTAGATGTTTCGGATTCTTCGGGACTCGGGACTTCTCAGTCGTGAAAAGAACTGTCCTGCTTTTTTTAACTACCACGTGGGCGGTTAGTAAACATCGCGGCTGGGACATACACGTACTTCTTTAATTTTGTAAAGGATCTTTATTGACATATACTGCACTACCGGACCACGGAGGGAGTTCTTAATTTGTCTCAACGTTTCCACTATTACAACTTCCTCGAGTCATCGTCAGAGGTTGCCATTGAGGTTGCTCTTGTTGACTGAGAACCTATTTTAACCCTACGCGAGATGGGATGCGGCGGCTCCACAGTAACGTATTGGTCAGATGACACCACCTACGGACCTCATCAGCACACCTTCAACGGTCCCTTTTATAGCTCCATGAACGGACCCACCGGACGTTTTGAACTTGGAAGGAACTTGGAACGCATCCGATGGGAGGTGTTGGAGATGCACAACGTGTACAGGGCGAGACACGGGGTGCAACCACTCGTCCTCAGCGGCACGATTAACAACATCGCGCAGAGCTGGGCGGAGACTATGGCCAGGATCGGCAAGTTGGAACACAGTCCCAAAAGTAGCAGACCGGATTGTGGGGAGAACATCCACCACTCATGGTCAACGGCTTTTGACATCAACGCTGTAACAGGTAGGCATGGGGCAAATTTTATAAAGCCGACTGCAAACTACGAATGTCGGTCACTTCGTACCCAAGTCACTTCGTACCCCAAATGGATGTCGGACACTTCGTACCTTTGCCACTTCGTACCCTGGACACTTCGTACCTTCGGGACACTTCGTACCGTACCAAATTGGTCACTTCGTACCGTGGGCGGGGGTACGAAGTGACCAACAGATAAGTCACTTCGTACCGTCAGCCGAGTCACTTCGTACCTTCAGTAAAATTATAAAAGTATATAACTGAATACCTCATGAATTGTTATTAATGTCTAAAATGTGAAATTGTAACATTCGTGCGGATCAGCCATTCGTTCCAGTCAGCCATAGAGGGCGCCGCTCCGCTGGAAGTTTTTGAGGCCCGGTGTACATTACGTCATCCGATGTTTCCGGATATATAGGAAAAGATGGAATACCAGTTTTTAAGTTAAAAGTATTTATTTTTAAAACGTGTTTTACTGTGATTTTTATTACTATGATTTTTATAATGATTTATTTATCGATCACGAAGCGCATCATAATCAGTTGACAAGTAATTAAATAAAACACCATTTGGGTTTGATTCATTTTTATATCATAGCCTACTCATCACTATCATTGAACATGTAAATAAATAAAACATTATTTGGATTCTTTTTTATTTCATACTCATCACGAAGCGCAACATAATCAGTGGATAAATAATTAAATAAAACACCATTTGGGTTTGATTCATTTTTACTTCATAGCCTACTCATCACTATCGGTCAACATGTAAACAAATAAAACACCTCAACGGTGCAATAAGTCTATTGGCGACACTAGCAATGTGACCCGTCTGAAGGTACGAAGTGTCTCGTGAGAAGGTACGAAGTGTCTCACGGGAAGGTACGAAGTGTCCAAGGTACGAAGTGTCCAAAGACACTTCGTACCTTCAAAAGGTACGAAGTGTCCAGGGTACGAAGTGGCAAAGGTACGAAGTGTCCTGACACCCCCCAAATAATGCATCAAGGGTGTCTTTCGTACATGATTATCTTCTTGCAAATTCGATGACCAATAAAACAATCTTTCCATGTTCTACTAATGAACACATGTGAAAATCTCCCCGATGAGAAAAACCTGTTCCTGAGCATGTTGATTGTCTCTCCTAAATATCTCCCTCACTGCTGCACAAACTCTTCCAGATCGCGAGATGGAAATGTTGGCAGCTCTTCTTCAAAGATAAATGTGTTTGTATTCTTCTTCCCTTAGGTGGAGAAGCGGTCAAGTCATTTTATGACGAAATAGAAGATTATGATTTCAACAAACCTGGAGAAAAACCAGCCTCTGGAAAAGTCATAGGTAAGAATTGTTGGTGCTTGGTTTTTCTCAAGATTCATTTCCAGTATCCATCTTATATTCTTAATTGATTTGCATCTTAGCTCTTTTTACTGCTTTCATCTGGAAACATTCAAAACAGCTTGGTGTTGGCATGGCAACCTCCAAAAGGGAAAATGGGGTCACCTGTACATCTGCTGCAACTGCACCCCGCCCGGTAACTACGTGGGTGCTCAGAACTATACAGAGAAAATGTGCCACCTCGATCTTCTGCCGAACATTGGTTCGCTTGAACCCATTTATGTACATGTAGAGAGTGAGACTTTTGAGGGCGAGGACAGTGTGGATGAAGATGAACTTGAGAATGCACAAACAGCGCCCCCTAGCGTCACCAAGACGCACTTGCGACAATCCCAACAGTTAATTTACAACAATTCCTTGACAGTTTGACTGATAAGCGAGATCTAAAAAGTAAAAGAACTCGTTTCAATGGCGGAGTGGTTCATTCAAATACGAAAAGCAAAAAAATATATATATAAAACCATAATTACAAGTTAATTTTTTTTCCCTCCGAACAGGTCACTTTACAGCTCTCGTCTGGAAAGATTCCAAGGAACTCGGTGTTGGCGTGGCAACCTCCAAAAAGGGCAAATGGGGCCATGTGTACATCTGCTGCAACTACACTCCACGAGGGAACTGGAGAGGTGCCGAGAACTACAGAGACAATGTGCTTCCTCCAACATCCGGGTACGGGTTTTAATAGGTGAAAGAAATCCAGCATTAATAGTAACACTCTGGACACGATACTGTCCCGAAATTGGTTATAGGCTCAGGCTAAACATGGCAATGTAACAAAGCTTGAAGGCAGTGGTCACTATTGGTAATTACTCAAAATAATTTCTAGCAATAAAACGTTACTTGGTGACGAGTAATGGGGAGAGGTTGATAGTATAAAAAGCATTGTGAGAAACGGCTCCCTCTGAAGTAAGGTAGTTTTCGAGAAAGAAGTAAACTTCCACGAGTTTGATTTCAAGCCCTCAAAATTTGATTTTGAGGTCTTGAAATCAAGCATCTGAAAGCACACAACTTCGTGTGACAAGGGTGTTTTTTCTTTCATTATTATCTTGCAACTACATGGTGTATGACAACCAATTGAGCTCGAATTTTCACAGGCTAATGTTATTTTATCCATACGTTGAGATACAATAGTGATAAGACTAGTCTTTGACAACATTGTTACCAAAAATGCCCAGTGTCTTTAATGGCAAAGTATACCTTAGGTTTTTGGAGAAGAATAATCCCAGATAAATACAATGACACTAATCCGTGAACATTTGTATTCACAAAATGTGGTAGCATTTTTTCGATGCTGAAAATCTTGTAGTGGTGTCCAGGCAGGAAGAATACTCTGTAACTGGGATATACAATCTGAGCAAAGTAGAAATTCTTCTCAGTTTGAAATTGTTTTACTCTTAAACTACATTCATTTACAGGCAATTGTTTCTCAACATGCAATGTACATGTATTACAAATAGCTGCAGTGCTTCGTACCAAGTAAGGTTTAAGATCATTAATTTGTGAAGTAATATTACTACAGGTTTGACTTCCAAAAAATTCAGACAACTAAGCAACAAAATTGTTCATATACATGTATAAACATTTATATTTACACATACAGCAAGATTTATAATGAGAAAAACAAAAAAAACTATTGATTTTCCATACAAAATTACCTTTTTTTAGCAGCAAAGGAAAAAATTGACATGCATGACAGTATGTACACTGAAACTGCCTGGCAAATGTCTGCACAAGTGAATAAGTCGTCTGTTAGTTGATATGCACAAATGGAACTACTGCTTTACTTTCATAGAGATGCTAAGCACAAAAATGTGCGTAGCATGAAATTTCTTCCTTGATAAAAACAGGATTACCAACCAAATTTCCACGCGATTTTCAGGATAAGCAAACAATAGCTGAATACCAGTAACAAGAAATATGCAACAAATGGAATTTTTGTTGGTAATCCTGTTTTTATCAAGGAAGAAATTTCATGCTAAGCAAATTTTTTGTGCTTAGCAGCTCTATAAAATTGGGCCCTGATTTGAACTTCGTTCTTGAAGGGGCACAGCAGTTTTCTTCTTGTAAGGTGCTCTTCTATGACTGAGAAAATGTTAATTTATTGAAACTTTGCAAAGGGCACCGCACCAAGCATTGGACAGCATGTCAATTGCTGTAGGCTAATTCGAGGCCTGCTACTCGCCCAAAATAAGCCATTTTGAGGAATGGTGTGTACAATACTATGGCACTATTAGGTTTTGTAAATGTGTCTGTGTACACCCAAACCAGACAGTGCACACATATAGGCTAATCATCCTGACCCTCAACGCAACATATTCCTCACAACGGAGACAGTGGGCGGGAACCAACCACAAGTATCATCCACAGCCATTTTGGCTGGCAATCAAGGCCAAATTTCATATACATGTAAATGCTTATCCACACAAAACATCTTAGTGCAAAATAGTTTTGCTTATACAGGTGAAGAGCTCCAGACTAATGGCTGTCATAAATGTATGTAGTTTTTATTATTGGTTTTTAGCATATTTTTTATCAGCTGATATTTGTTGATCAAGAAGTTCTGCTGAACATACGTTTTATCATGGAGGAATAAATTAGATTCCTCCATGGTTTTATAAGGTAGCAGCTCCGTTTACACTACTGTGCGAGATGTTTATTTTAACACATATATGATAAATAATCACAGCCTTATGTATTTTGCAAGTGTTATTAAAGGGAAGGTACACGTTTGGTAATAGTCAAAGACCAGTCTTCTCACTTGGTGTATCCCAACATAAGCACATACATGTAATAACAAGCCTGTGAAAGTTTGAGCTCAATTGGTCGTCGCAGTTGCGAGATAATTATGGACGAAAAAACACCCTAGTCACACGAAGTTGTGTGCTTTCAGATGCTTGATTTCGAGACCTCAAATTCTAAATCTGAGGTCTCGCAATAACATTCGTGGAAAATTACTTCTTTCTCGAAAACTACACTACTTCAGAGGGAGCCGTTTCTCACAATGTTCTATACTATCAACCTCTCCCCATTGCTTGTTACCAAGTAAGTTGTTATGCTATTAATTATTTTGAGTAATTACCAATAGTGTCCAGTGCCTTTAAATGCAATTGCAGCATCTGTGGTACATTATGTAAAACACTCATTATAGATGATTTGGCATTGGAAGAAGTTATGCTTCGCTTTATTACCACATAATGGTTTACATGGCCTCCACGCAGCCATCTTGGATTTTAAACAATTTTAATTGGGACTTATGAGTTGGCAGGAAGACCAGTTGTGTTTGGGCTGTTAATAAATTATGTGCCAACTGGGATACATTTGATCACTAGGTGGCAGCAGACTTACCAGGTCAATTCATTTGCTCTAAAGCATCAATGCCCACTATGGAAAGTCTGTACATGTATTCAGATTTAAGTCCAATACAATTTCAGGCAATTGCTTTCGTTAAATACAAAAGTTTGCACCTTTTCTCATAAATAAAGACACACATTATTTAAAGCCAGTGGCCACTATTGGTAATTACTTAAAATAATTGTTAGCATAAAACCTTAATTGGTAACGAGTAATGGGGAGAGGGTGATAGTACAAAACATTGTGAGAAGAGGCTTCGTCTGAAGTGATGTAGTTTTCCCAGAAAGAAGTTACTTTCCACAATTTAGATTTAGAATTTCATGTCTCGAATTCAAGCATCTGAAAGCACTTAGTGTGACAAAGGTGTTTTTTCTTTCATTACTATCTCGCAACTTTAACCAATTGAGCTCAAATTTTCACAGGTTTGTTATTGTATGCATATGTTGAGATACACCAAGTGAGAAGACTGGTTTTTGATAATTACCAATAGTGTCCAGCGTCTTTAAACATTATGATGTAAGTGTTCAAAAGTCTGCATTGTTCCGCACTGGCAAGGCCAGAAACAAAATGATGCATGACAAGTACAGGTAAACATGATTTGTGTACACAAAGTCCAATATTATTTCCGATGTAAGTCGACATTACCTCCAAAGAGAGCTGGATGTGCCTCGACAATAATGTGTGTGAATTATGTTCAATCTTGAATGCAATAAAGTGTTTTGAGTTTAAATGTTTTTTTATAATTTTGTACCAAATAAAAAGGTTTATACAAGAACGCTTGTCAACTTGTTTTTGATTTTTTTTTTTTTAAATACATGCATTTTTTCCCAGCTTTGAATATTTGCTTGCCGAACGTTACAATCAATTTTATACATGTAGATTGATTCTTGCTTGTTAGAAAAAGTAAACCAAAAATCATAAATTATACAAACGTCAAAAGCAACAAAGTTGTTATTGAAATATGTTGCGTGATTTTTACGACCTGATTAATAAGATTATTATTTCGTCTTGCCTTATTTGCGAAGAATGATAGCTGCCCAGTAGAGGGTGCCCTTTAGAAGTCGGCCCACATGATCACCTTCTTGTTACGGTCGCAGCTCAATAATTTATTCCCTTGCGGATGCCATGTCACTGCTATGACTGGTGCACTGCAAACAAAGCAAAATTAAAAGTGTTACTGTCATGATCAGTCACACGGGGGTTGGAATAATAATAATAATATTTAAAAATTTAAAAAGTTTGAACAATTCTCTGCTTAATAACTATTACAATAATATCCTAGACTTTTAAGAACATGCTATAGCAATAAGGTAATCAAGTGGCTTGAAGAAAACACATTAAAAAATACTATCCCAAACAAAGTGATATAAAATAGTACATAATTAAGAAGTATCAACTAAAGAGTACAATGTATACCAAATCAAGAAGTACCGGTATCAACTAAAGAAGATATCTATTTAAGAAGTCTAATCTATAATTAAGAAGTATCAACTAAAGAATATGTCTATTTAAGAAGTCTAATTAAGAATACATGTATATCAAATTAAAAAGTACAAAATCAAGATTACAAGAATGTATCAAATAGGAGTGTTTCAAACAAAAAAAGTATCTAACCAAAGGTATCAAATCAAAAAGTATCAAAACAAGAATAAACAAATAAAAAATACTTCAAATCAAGAATGTACGATTCAAGAAGTATCAAACAAAAATATACCAAGAATTCATCAAATCAAAGATATATCAAATAAAGAAGCATTATTCAATCCAGAAATACAAAATTAAGAACACTTCAATTCAAGAAGTATCAAATCAAGAATATATATCAAGAATACATCAAAAAAGAAGCATTAAATAAAGAATATACATATCAAATAAAATCAAGAAGTATCAAATTAAGAAAGGAAAACAAAGAAAATACATGAATAATGGGGGATATACATCAGAAATAACAAAGAAAATCAAAAGCTGGAATGACCAGTTCTAGGCATTTCCTGCAAAGGACCAATACAGTTTATTTGGATTGAATTTAATTGAATTGATCTGGCTTTCAAGTAAAATGTCATACTCACTTATGTTCCTTTATCGTCTTTTCAAGCTTCATCGTCACCATACTCCATATATAAATAGCGCCATCTTGTGACCCGCAAGCTGCGTACTGTCCATCAGGACTCAACGACGCCCTGGTGTAATCTAAGAATACTTTAAACCCCTCAGCACTGTTGACCAAGAGAACAAAGTTGGTATTGTTTTTGGCAATTTTTTAATTTATTTTTTTCACAGAACTCGGGTAAAGTACTGAGTAGGCCCCTATACAGTGCTAACACAAATCGGTGTATATGGGTAAAAACCAAAATGAATATTCTCCATCCCTGATGCAAAATGTAAAGGAACATTACAGTAGGAGGGTTAAGAAAGCAATCAAATCGAAGCATCATATACTTACCAGACTGTTCCAGCCACCCTGTTCTGTCTGAGGTCAATGAACTTGAGAGAGTCGTCCTTTGAGCATGACAGGAGATACTGTCTGTCTGGACTCAACTCTAGCGACGTTATTTTACCTGAGAGTTCAAACTCATTTGCCCTCGCATCGCCTGACCTGAAAAATAAGAAGTTGGGGTCAAAGGTTGATTTTCGCTCCTAAGAATTCAGTGCCTTTAAAAATGCACACCGATGTAAGGGTAAAATTCACACCATGTTCTGTATCCCCGATTGAAAACTAACTTAAAAAAATATATATATAATAATGATTCCAAAAATACTCACCTTGTGTCCCAGAACCGTATTTTTTTATCGAAGTGGCCGCTGATGATATTCGTTCCCCTCCCGTCGCTCGTGACAAGATCATTGCAACTTGACCCGGCAAATATAGTTTTAATACCTGAAAGAAAGAAGTATCCGTTTTAAGAAGGACTCATTGATGAAACGAGGCAAAAGTATTTGTGATGCGATCAAGCGCAATGAGTCAATTGTCGACCCAGGTCATTCTCCACTTTTTTTTTTTTTTTTGAAAAGGGCACAATCTATGCTTTAATACTGTTTAAACCCCATGTTGATACCACCTTTGGTTCAAAAGTTGTGAAAGTAGCCTTGCTTAAAGATACAGGCGTCACAACTGGGACTCGAACCCACACTCTGCTGCTAAGAAACACCAGAGCTTGAGTCCAGAGCGCTTTACCACTGGACCATGACACGCACATGGTGTTACCGCAAACCTAACCTGACACGGATTTATTGTTCTCACAGGTTTTCCCACCGTTCGGCATTTACACCATTTCTGTGTTCTACAGGAATACCCGTTGTTGAGCAATGGATCAAAACATCACATTTTGATTAAATTGACAAGAGGTGTCATGGCCGAGCAGGTAAGAGCACCGAACCCAAGCTCGGGTGTTTCTGTTCAGCAGAGTGTGGGTTCGAATCCCGGTCGTGACACCTGTGTCCCTGAGAAAGACACTTTACTATAAATGCTTCTCTCCACCCAGGGGTAAATGGGTACCTGGAGGGCAGAGATGGTTCTTGTGATTGACTTAGCTTGGTGCACTACATATAAGGCTGTATACTCCCCAGGGAGCTGAGATGGTTTAAGAAATGAAAAGGCCAAGTGATCAGGGGTGATAATGTTGAAGGTACTTTGAGACACGGTTTATAAAGCGCTATATGAAACCTTATAATATTATTCTTATCGTGATGACAATAAACTCACATGCTCGACTCCGAAGATCCCAGATTTTGAGAGTTCTGTCATGACTTCCTGAAACCACTTTATTTGAATCACCTAAAAACCTCGCTGCTAGTACTTTACCGGCGTGACCTGTTAAAGTGTGCTGTGAAAAAAAAAAAAAAAAAAAAAAAAAACAACTTTGAACTACCCCAACGATAAATGATAAAGCTTTAAGCACAAGATGCAACATTAAAGGCACTGGACACTATTGGTAATTGCCAAAGACCAGTCTTCTCACTTGGTGTATCTCAACATGCATAAAATAACCTGTGAAAAATTTAATTAAATTGGTCGTCGAAGTTGCGAGAGAATAATGAAGGAAAAAACACCCTTGCCGCACAAGCTGTGTGCTTTCAGATGCTTGAATTTGAGACCTTTGAGACCTCTTCAAATTAAATTTTAATATATTTTAGTCAGAAATTACTTCTTTCTCAAAAACGACCTTATACTTCAGAGGGGGTTGTTTCTCACAATGTCTTATACCATCAACAGCTCTCCATTGCTCATTACCAAGTAAGTTTTTATGCTAAAAATGAATTTGAGTAATTACAAATCTAAGTGTCCAGTGCCTTTAAAGGTTTTTGATACCTTTTGTAGACCAAGTTTGTGCCCATGCCATGAATCCCTACTTGCAGTGAAAGAAGATGTATCATCTTCAACTGTAGAAGTTTCAGCTTCATTAGTCGTTAAGTCTAAAAATCACAGAACAATGTTTTTAGGAGAGTCGTTTAAATCTCGTGTACATGCTAAAATAGCTGTCTAGGCTTAGCAATTCAATTGTGAAAACGTCAACCAAATAATTATTGCCAGGTCTTCAGGCGCGGATCAAGGATTTTTTTAACAGGGGGGCACAACTTTGTAGTCATAATTTTTTATTTTTTGCTCAAAGAAATGTAAGGGGTGGGGTCCAGGGGCGAAACCCCGGTGGGGTTCCAGGGGGCGAAGTCCCCGGAAGCACTGAGCTTTTGGAGTTTTTGTGTCGAAAAATCAAGCCTTTTTTTTTTTTTTTTTTTTTTTTTTTACCCCGGGGCCTGTGCCTCCTGGCGCCCCCCCTGGATCCGCGCCTGGTCTTCCCAGGAAAATCATTAAGTGTGAAAGTGGTCTTGGGGTTAGGGTCAAGAAAGAGCAACAACAATTCTGAGATTGTAGCAACCACTCACCCGTAACCTATGGTCTTGTGCCCCCCATACTCTCGTTGCGAAATCGTTGGACGCTCCGAGTACAAACTGCTCCTGTTGATCAAAGTCTATGCACATGACGGCCGCGTTGCTCCCCGCTAAGCTGCCTTTAGCGTGACAGGACCCAGATACTAAAATCAAACAGGAAAAAAATTACTGTCATCAAAATATTTCAAGGGTTGACAGGTTGGGCGATAAATATCCAGCCGTCGATTTCACAAAACTCTTCCTAAATTAAGACTAATCATAGGATGAGTCCCAACCCTGCA
Organism: Asterias rubens; assembly: GCF_902459465.1. NCBI lineage: Eukaryota > Metazoa > Echinodermata > Asteroidea > Forcipulatida > Asteriidae > Asterias > Asterias rubens. Next base: position 11,686,123 of record NC_047074.1, on the reverse strand, counting down.
CTGTAGCATGCAGACCTTAAGATTAATCCTAAGTTAGGACGAGTTACTCGTCCTAACTTGAGATAAGACAAGTCCTAACTCTTTGTGAAATCGACCCCTGGGTAATACACTTTGCCGTAAAGTCAATGGACACCTTTGGTAATTGTCACAGACCAGTCTTCTCACTTGGTGTATCTCAAAATATGCATAAAATAATAAACCTGTGACAATTTGAGCTCACTTTGTTGTCAACGTTGCAAGCAAATAATGGAAGAAAACACACCCTCGTCACACAAGTTGTGTGCTTTCAAATGCTTGAATTTGAGAGCTGCTTCAAATACTTGAATGAGAAAGTACTTCTTAAGTGAGAAATAACAAAAGCATAGTTGCAAACTCGCAGGTAAACAGGTTTTAAGACACGACAATTGTTTCAATAACATTACTGTGAAAGATAAAACTCACTATTCATAAACTCCCATAGTTTGACTTTTCTGTCGTGCCCAGCAGTGGCAAACGTCCGCCCCGATGGACAGAATCTCACAGCGTTGACTTCACCATCATGTGCGTCCTGAAACAATCAAGATACATTAATAATACCCGACGGGCGTCTCAAAGCGCTTCCGACATTATTACCCCTGGTCACTGGGCCTTAATTCATTCATTAAACCATCTCAGCTACCTGGGGAGTATACAGCCTGTGCAACATTAATGCTAGAATGTGTGCTACTCGGCTAAATCGTTCACACGAACCATTTCTGCCCTCACAGGTACCCATTTACCATGTTTATCCCTGGGTGAAAAGAAGCAATTATAGTTAAGTGTCTTGCTCAGAGACACAAGTGTCACGACCGGGTTTCAGAGAGCTGCTTAAGCACAAACAATCTACTCGCGAGGTAGAGTTTGTTCTTTAGACTTAGAGAACTGTCTTTCTTTAATTCTACTACCGCGGAGTAGATTTATCGGATTGATTCGAGAGACTTCTCAGTTCTGAACATTCAACATAATGGGGGAAAAGTTTCTGTAATCAGGGAGACTTTTCAAACTTTGTTCAACAGAACATGGAAAGATTTGTTTATTCAGGGAACTTCGTGAAGAAATCAGCGAAAATGGCGGCTCTGGGTACAGTTTATTTTGGATGGTAACCTTATTCAGGTAAGCGTAATTTTAATGTGCTGAGTCAATTGGGTTAAAGTGTGGTAACTGGCGAAGTATCATACTATATTATGCACAACATCAAATATCCATGGAGTTGAATATGGCGGGGGGGGGGGGGGGAAGCCACAAGACTGCAGGACTTGTACATGGGTATGTTCAGACGTGGGGTTAAACTAGCCCTTAATCTGAGCACCGCCGGTGTCAAAAACATAAGTATCACTTAGTGCAAAATTGGCTTGCGTTCACACAGCGAGTTTATTCTTGCCAAGCGGACTAAACTAGCCCAAGAGGTTGGTTATTTGGTAATGCATCGGCGACCCCTACCATTGCTGGTTCCGGTTCGTTACATTGCGCATGCGTTTTCCCACAGTGTTTCGATCCGCTATCATCTCTCAGACCTCATGGTCATCATGTATTCCATCAATAAAATACGGCAAAATCACTTCAAATCCTTGGCCCCAGCACAAACGCAATTCTATTTGTGCCCGCTGAAGTTTACGATCCGCACTGCCCTCGATCATAAAAAAAACATTACACTTTGTTGAAAGCTTAAAATTGTCGTAAAACCTGGGCTAAGTTAGGCTAGTCCACCATTTTTAGTTTAGCCCAGCTCAGTGGGTCAAATTGACCCTCGCAGACCAGAATATTGCGTTCCCACAGAGGGTTAGTTTAGCACTTTTGGATTAAGGACTAGTTTAACCCCACGTCTGAATGTACCCCATGTAGCTCAAATTTAATACCGGAGCAAAATGCATTTTACAAGACCGGAATCAATATTAGTTGAACACGAACTAATAATAATAATAATAATAATATCGAAGTCCTATATAGCGCACGTATCTACCAAACAAGGTACTCAAGGCGCTGAGTATATACAAACTTTCAGAAAGATAGGTTATTGCAGTGATGAATTCTGAGACCCAATTATTTAGCACCTTATAAAGGGTTTACAAGGTGCTACGGCGCATTAAGCCGCCACAACCAGGAACACCAGGGCGAACCCCTTCTCTTTTCGATAAGTGCACTGGGTTCTTTTACATGCGGACCATTGGCTTTACGTCCCATCCGAAGGACGAAGCAATGGTTAAGTGTCTTGCTCAGGGACACAGTGTCACGGCTGGGGATTCGAACCCACACTCTGCTGATCAGAAACAAAGACAAGATCTATCTCAATTGTGTTGTGCAGTATGTACATGTACTTCAATATTCAACAGAACCCACACATTGCAGTAGTCCTGCAGTCTCTGCAGAGGCATGTGGATCGACAATTGGACGGATTTGCAATACTTACTAGTTGAAAGATGGCTTTGTCAGGTACTGAAGCACTGATGCAGATTCCAATAGGGGATGGCAACGTTGGTGAATTTGGAAATCGTGGTCCACTAGGAAGATAACAAAAAATGAACAAAATAAAAAATGATTCTCTATTTTTTAGCCGTTGAGAAAGACTCTGCTAGGGTTGAAACATCAGGCCATTAAAGGAACAGGTTGCCTTGGATCGGACGAGTTGGTCTATACAAAGCGTTTGAAACTGTTAGTTATAAAATGCATACATGTATGGATGGAAAGATGTTTTAAAAGTAGAATACAATGATCCACACAAATTTGCCTTTAAATTTACACTTAAAGAAAATAAAGAAAAGTTAACTGTGATGGAGAAACCTACCAGTCTTCCACTTCCACTTCTTTTTCCCTGGCCGCCTCCACCAGCTTCTTCTGGATCTCCTCTTGTTTCCTCTTCTGCCACGTCTCGTTCTCCTGGTTCATCTTGAGGGCGTCTTGCGACTTCTCCTTCATCCAGCGCATCACCAGATCGGTGTTCTCATCTCTCACTTTGCGTATCGTCTCCTCTGTGGTGCTGTACAGGAGCTGTAGCGTCTCGTATTCGTCCTTCAACATCTTTAAGATACAATAAGATTACAATTAGAAGATATGCCTTGAATATTGCATTTGAAGGTTTAACGACGCTGGACACTATTGGTAATAATAATTGTCAAAGACCAGTCTTCTCACTTGGTGTATCTCAACACACGCATAAAATAACAAACCTGTGAAAATTTGAACTCAATCGGTCGTCGAAGTTGCGATTAGATGGTTGATTTCGAGAACTCAAATTCTAAATCTGAGCTCTCAAAACCAAAAGCGTGGAACATTACTTCTTTCTCGAAAACCATTACTTCAGAGGGAGTCGTTTCTCACAATGTTTTACACTATCAATCTCTCCCCATTACTCTCAGATTTTAAGGTCCATTTCAAATCCTTGGTGCCCGGATTTGAAGGATGTTTTTCTTCCTTTTATTTACTCATCAAAGCAGTGACAAATTACAAAAGAATTAGTTAAAGACTTTGCAAATCAAACAGTCATAACAATTGTGAGATATAATAAAACGAGGAGAGAAGAAAGATTTCTCTTACGTCGTTAGCTTTCTGAAGTTCCATCAGAGCTACCTCCAGGTTCTTCAGCTCATCTTCGTAGGCGCTGATCTTGATTTCAGATTCTTGTAACCTGCAATATTCAATAATCAATACTAGTATTACTTAAGTTTTTATTTTGTTTCAAATCTTTGGACATAAGTCTTTGTTTGCAGGGGACGTCCAGGGTAAGGCAAAAGTAAAACAAAACTTTCACAAAATGGCACACATTTTTTTTAAGAAATATAGAAACGTACTAAGGCCTGATACTTCATAAACCTTGTGGAAGAGTCATTAAATGTTTATCATGTTGATAGCGTACCGGCTCATTCTGCGAATCTCATGACAGTGGGGATGTTCTTGTGAGATTGCTAGCTCCTGCGATACCACTGCCCTTGCGACCAAAATATGGAAGTTGCACACGTGGGCACTAACAATTTGTTTGGCAAAATATAGGAACATCGCGTTTTTCTTTATGGGGATGAGGGTGGTGTGGCGCAGACGCGTTGTACATCTGCTGAGTGCACATCTCTATGTTTGCCAACCAATAGTGTCTGTACGCATGCGTGAATGTTAAGGCCGGTTTATAGTCGGTCGCGCGATGGTCGGGCAATGGAAGTCTTGAAGCGCGATCATAAACAGACACAGTTTTTAGGCCTCAGCAATGACTATAAACTGTTTCGCGTATCAAGTTTTCCACCGCACGACCATCGCGCGACCGACTATAAACCGGCCCTAATTAGCATAATTTCATGGGAAGGATCTATAAACAATTTCCTCATAGAGATGCCTTTTACCAAGGAGAAAACGACTTATTCCCCACGCCCTTTCAAAAACAAAGCATCAATAACAAAAGTCATTTGTGTTATCAACCATGGGATTTCAACTTTGCAGTTTTACCTGTTACTGCAAAAAGGCACTTTTGTGGTAGCAAATTTGGAACATTTCATAAGGGCATCATGGCCAATACAAGGGGCAATAGAGGCCAAAGCCTGTAATTTTAAAGAGGAGCTTCAAATCTTGACGTGTACATGGTACACTGACTACAATCCAAGTTTAGTACCTCGTCTCTCTGAGTTGTAACTCCTTGTCTTTCTCTTGCACCAGTGCACTGAGGTCAATCAACTGTTGGGCATTCTGTACACACACAATATAAAGCGGGTCAAGTTAGAAAGTCAATACTCAAAGTCAATACTCAAATCACATTTTATTGGCTTGTTTCAAGTGTTATTTGTACGCATGTACATGTACTCATGGATGTTGGTTTGTTTGTTTGTCTGTTTGTTTGTTTGAATGATCTTCCCATCAAGGGAACTCGGCAAACTCCCACAAAGGGATATAAACACCAAGCTGGCAACAGCCAATCTCTCTCATACAAACATTGGTTTAACGTCTATAATTATGAAATACACAAAATCAAGAAATTGTGAATATGGTCATGGATCATACAATATCAATGCCAAATTGTTGTCGGAAGTTAACCATGGAATCTGAGAGGGGCCGAGTTGTTTTGGATTAACCACTTAGTACGTGTATTTTAAGCAGCTTGGGGTTGGTTACCGGGAAGTTGAGAATGTCTGAGGAATGGTCTCAGTATGCCTGATAAACAGGGGTAACAATGTTACAAAAGGTCTTTAAAAGAATGTGCTAAGAACAATTACTACTTGCGGAAGTGTTCTGGCCGAGCGGTTGAAAGCACCTAATTCAAACTCTGGTGTTTCTGATCAGCAGAGTGTGGGTTCGAATCCCCCAGTCGTGACACTTGTATCCTCAAGCAAGACACTTAACCATTGCTTCGTCCTTCCGACGGGACGTAAAACCGTTGGTCCTGTGTATTACACACGTAAAAGAACCCAGTGCACTTATAGAAAAGAGAAGGGGTTCGCCTCGGTGTTCCTGGCTGGATTGGCTGCATATTGCGTCACAGCACCTTGTAAACCTTTACATGGTGCTAAGGATTAGGTCTCATAACTCAAACTTCGTCCCACTCACTTTGCAGTACATGTAAATACTTGGCACTTTGTATCCCTTTGAAAAGGCGCGTTATAAATGAAGTGATTATTATTACTATTAATACACAAAGAAGTTCTAAGCCTACCTCTCCTCTTTTGCGATGCAAATCAGTCAGTTCTTCCTGGACTTTGTATAATTTCTGCTCCAGCGCTTGGGTCTTCTCTCCTTTCGTTCCTGAGTTGCCAGCCCTATTAAAAAACAAACACGAAGTAACTACATGACTTTCGCTCTTGAATTGAAGGGGTACAGCAATTTTGCTCTTGAGGAAACTTTGAATTGGTAAACAGAAAAACCACAGGGCACTAGGGCAATTGCTGTGGTTGCCGCTGGTTGTTTCGAGGCCTGCATGATACATGTAAAACTTGGAAGGTCTTGGGTTCGAATCCCACGCAGAAATGAGTATTTAACTCAGACATGTCAGAAAGTATGGCGGAAAGTACAGTATCTCGGATGGGCTTTGATGAATGGGAAAATTCCTGAAAAAAAAAGTATCTTGGGCCCTCGATACTTACATTATTCTAATAATAACAATAAAAATAGTTGTTTTTTAAATAGCGCTTTATACACCAGAAGGGCTTCTCAAAGCGCGTTCACATTATTGCTTATCACACAGAGTTGTGTGCTTTCAGATGCTTGATTTCGGGACCTCAAAATCTAATTTTGAGGTCTCAAAATCAAATTCGTGGAAAAATACTTCTTTCTCAAAAACTACGTTTTCTCACAATGTTCTATACTACTACATACGTATTATTTAACAGCTCTCCATTGTAAGTTTTTATTCTAACAACTATTTTGAGTAATTACCAATAGTGTCCACTGCCTTGAATAATAGACTATTACAAATACATTTGTACAATACAAATCATAACTTTCTGAATTTTCCAACTGGGCAAATTAAGAATTCGGACTAAAGTAGAAAGAATATCATCCCAGACCGTACTCTGTGTCAGTGAATTCCACTCAGATGGAGCGGGCGCAGGTATAAATAACATCTTTGATTCAAAGAAAATAATATTTACATTCAAAGTAAAAACGAAACACGCTTCAAGTTCATGTTTATAAAACATCTCTACTTCCTTGATCATATTGAACTGATTAAATGTAATTCATTTCCTACAGCCTAATTTCCTGCTGAAAATAACAGAATACAAAGAAAGGAAAAGCTCTGCGAAATCTTTTAATTCTGTGTAAAATTCCTTTTTTGGTTGGAAATGGAATATGCGACTGGGAAAATGTCTTTAAAAATAATAATAACAGAATAATAATAATAATATTGGAAGTCTTATATAGCGCATGTATCTACCAAACAAGGTACTCAAGGCGCTGAGTATATACAAACTTTCAGAGAGATAGGTTATTGCAGTGATGAATTTTGAGACCCAATTATTTGGCACATTATAAGGGTTTACAATGCCTGGAATTATATGAAAACGGGGACTTCCATGGGAAAAATCTTTAAAGGGAAGGTACACGTTTGGTAATTACTCAAAACAAATATTAACTTTAAAACTGACTTGGTAACTAGCATTGGGAGCTGTTGATAGTATAAAACATTGTGGGAAACGACTCCCTCTGAAGTAGTGTAGTTTTTGAGAAAGAGGTAATTTCTCACTAAAATAACAAAAGACTTCTAGCTAGTAGTATTTTATTCCTATCTGAATCACACAAATTCGTCCAACAAGGGTTTTTTTCTCATCATTTTCTCGCAACTTTGATGACCGATTGAGCCCAAATTTTCACAGGCTTGTTATCGTATGCTTATGATGGGATACACCAAGTGAGAATAATAGACTGTCCATGCCCATTTGCTATGTGTGTGGTGAAAACGCACACAGCACACAGTCAACCCTCCTACTGTCTAAACATTCATTATCAATGATCATCGTCCACTGAGGTTTAAGAATGATGAGTGCCTACACATTAACACTACCCATGCCAGCAGGCCTCCAATGTTATACTATGTGGTAAATTAAAGTCCAATGTCAACCCTCCTACTTTGTGACCCTTCAATTTCATCAACTCTTTTTGAATGATAGATGATCTATGCCAACTTGCAATCAAGTCGAGAATGCATCAGTTCACAGTCAACCCTCCTACTATTTGACCATTCAATATCAGCCACTGTGGTTTTCAATGATAGAAGATATACATGTATGTATAATGCCAACTTGCAATCAAGTCGAGAATGCATTTAAAGTTCACAGTCAACCCTCCTACTGTTTGACCATTCAATATCAGCCAACTGTGGTTTTGAGTGATAGCAGGTCTGTGCCAACTTGCAATCAAGTTGGGGATGCATACGTACAGTACACATTCAACCCTCCTACCATGTGATCATTCAATATCACCTACATGTACTGTAGCTTTAAATGATACATGTAGGTGAACTATGCCAACTTGCAATCAAGTGGGGAATGCATGCAGTACACAGTCAACCCTCCTACTGTTTGACCATTCAGTAGCTTTGAATGATAGATGAACTACGCCAACTTGCAATCAAGTGGGGAATGCATACATACAGTACACAGTCAACCCTCCTACTGTTTGACCATTCATTATCAGCCACTGTGGCTTTGAATGATAGGTGAACTACATGTATGCCAACTTGCAATTAAGTGGGGAATGCATAGAGTACACAGTCATCCCTCTTACTCTTACAATATCACCCACTGTGGTTTTAAATGATTTAATCTATGCCAGCATGCAATGTGGTGAATGCATTGTAGTCTACAAAGTGCATGTAGAGCAAGTTCGAGTGCGCACAATGGTTTTAAACTAAAGGTTGACCATTTGCACTCAAACCCAGGCTGGTTGACCATTGGTGGACTACTGTGGTCTACCATTTGGAACCAGTCTCTAGCCCATGGTTTCTTCACGGGTCCCAACAGCATGTTCCATTCTAACAAAGCACAAAGGGGAGCCAGTGACACTATCGCGAACAGACGAAAGGTTGACTAGACTTCCAAATGAGTCGTTCGAGTGAGTGCATCACTGCGCATGTACGTTGCTGGTCAACCACGGGTCGACTAAGTGTGCCGACTCGAACTTGCTCATGGTTTCTAGTGGTTGGTCAACTGACCTCAATGGCAATAATGAGCTGAACAGTAGGAGGGTTAACCTGTGCACCAAGACTTACCCTGATTGGACTTTGATCTGTAGCTCTGCATTCTCCTGTTTGAGTTTTTCTACCTGTATCTGCAGCTGGATGTTTTGAGTTCGTGACAAATCGAGGTTGCTGAAAAGTTTATTATCTGTTGGGAGAGTTGTAAAACATTATTTTCGAGAAGGCTACTCTGTGGAAACTTAGACACATTTCTTCTCATTGAAGGTAAGTAAAGACTTAGTGGTCTCTACCTTCCCGTCAAGGGAACTCCGCAAACTTCAACAAGGGGATATAAACACCAAGCTAGCAACAGAAAATGTTGCAGTGCTGCGGCACGTGCGCGCCATGCCATGATGATGAGTGAACGGCAGGCAATGTAAACGACAGCGTGCACGCACTGCCTTGTAACACCCCTTTCACAGAATGGTTTAGTCCAACAACAAAATAAATCGTTTGCAAAGCGATGCGACAAGTTCAAAATAAAAACCTGGGAATTCGCTCAGGGATTTGGTAAGTTTTTGTCCTTTTTCTTCAAAAATTCTCAATCGACAATGGTGTTTTGACTTTGAGTGTTCATTTATACAATGAGGATTAAGTTCGTGCCCTTACCTTAGAAATTGTGTCATGATTTTTGAAAGTGGTAAAAATGGGGCAAATCTGGTGACTAGCTGTCGAAATTATATACGTGTTGGACATCAGATTGTCATTTGCCGATCAAAAAAATCTCCTAAATAACCCTCCGGCCTTGCGGCCGTCGGGAGGAGGGTTACATTATCGCAACTTCTCATAACACTGGTGTGATGTTCCATTAGGACGTTGCCGACTATATTATTTAGATTCAGATTCAGATAGAACTTTAGAAGTAGTAGACTAGTACTGTAGTAGACCTACAATACATGTAACAATAACAATCATGGCGAAAGAAAATGGCACTGCCTACCCGATGTGTTTGTTTTGGTAAACTTAAGAATTTTATTTTTAGAAACATTCAATATTTTCAACGACCTCGACGTGAAGAAGACAACACAAGAGACAGCAGCTACGCTACGGACTTACGTGATTCGAATACTGCTTTACATTTGCCCGATTCTCGTTCATTTCTCTTTTTTATCTGATCCAAAACAACAGCTTTCCAATCGACGGTCGGAGAGTCCATGGTAGTCGCCATGTTGTGTTGATGCAACTTTTTTCCCAGAGATTTTATTATCGAGTGCACTATTTTTAACCCTTTACAATCTGAACAGCGCCCTCTTGTGTTATGTCAAGTCTATGGCCCTTTTCGAAACGACTAGATTTGGCTTTGGATTCGGCTCAGGCTAACTTGGCCCCGCCGGCATGATTTGACAATGCGCGTGCTTTGGGTGTGATGAGAGAAAGGAGCCTCAAGCCGAATCCAAAGTCGAGGCCGTGGTTTCGAAAAGGGCCTATGCGTCATTCTTTCCGGTGTTTAGTGGAAAACTCCTAGACCACTACCTCCATGATCATAGAGACCAACTCTACTCACCCTGTTCGACGTTTATTGTTTTCAAAATAATTTATGTTTCTTTTTTGTTATCAATCTAATCTTTGGCAGGTTCATGGAGGCCCATTGCAAAATGAAAAACTTTAAAAAATAAATTTGATTGAAAGAGTTCAAGATTTCATCACCACCATCTTTAGATCATGGCAGTAGATTCTCCCCCACCCTGGTCGCCCTGTCTCTGTCCCAAATTATGGCAAATAAACCGAGTAAAACTTTTTCTGTTAGCGCCCTCTTGAGAATAATTCTCCTCCAATCCTTGATAATTCCCATGGGGGGAAAGAAAGATGATCCCCTGATGCAATCCCATAAGTATTGCCCCTTTTCAAACTCCCTTATATCAGTTTTTAAAGTTAATTTCTGTCAGCTCCCATCACAGTATAAAGCCAATTGCCCTAACAAGTGAAATCTTGGTTGATAAAACAATACCCTCATCAGCTGTAAATAAATGATAACAAAGGTGCAATTGGAGAGTAAAACTTCGAGGCAAAAATAGATTTATTAATTTCTTGATTACAAAAATACATGTTTGATCTAAAAAATAGTTAACAATTGCGTTATAATAACACTGTAGACACAATGCTTGCACTTTTGTGTACATAAGATAATTATTATGTAATTAATCATGAGAAGTTCTTTAAAAGCGTCTTAGCCTTAACCAAACTTGAGGACCTCTTCAACCCGCTATTAAGTCTTTATCAAAAACAAAAACAAAAACACACAAGTTCTGAATATTAATTTTGTTGTTGTACCATTATAAGTCGAAGTAAATGCTACGTTTTGCAGAGTTTTTTATTTGCCATCATTAGTTTGACCTTACTCTATGGTTTGACCAGCCTTTGGCAGAGTTGATACCAGTTTTCCCGTGTGGTTTACAAATTGATACTTTGTGTGTACATGTACGTGTAATGGCAAGGCTCCCCACTATATTTCTGAACTGCTTCAAGTTTACACTCCATCAAGGAATCTTCGATCAAGTTCTATGCTTCTCCTCATTGAACCCAAGTCTCGACACTCATGGGGTGACAGGTCTTTTTCTTCAGCCGCGCCACGCATCTGGAACTCTCTATCACTTAATCTTCGATCTTGTCTTTGTACTGCAAAATTCAAGTCTCTTCTCAAAACTTATCTTATGTCACAGGTTTTCAATGACTAATTTTGTTGTGTCTGTTTTTCTTTGTGTTGTGTTTTGTTTTTGTTTTGTTTTTGGTTTTACTGCGCCTTGAACACCCAGCAGGGTGGATATGTGCGCATTACAAGTCTTATTATTATTATTATTATTATTATTATTATTACCATTACACCCGATGTCATGGACTCGTGGTCAGTGTGTAGGCCTACATTTATCTAATCCTACCTCCGTGGCGATACTGTAAGGGATAAGGTTGACACTGTGTGAAATCTTTCCAATTCCATTTTATTAATTTTTGTTTCAAAACGAAAAATGTTGTCATGGGGAGGGATAGGAGAGCTCAAGCCCATTATAGACTTGATTAATTCAAGTATGAGATCGCGGTTATTGGATCGGGTAGGTCTACGCAAATTTATCCCATATAAAAAATTAATAAAATTAGCTACAAACTCAACCCATAAACTCACAATCCCTCGAGTTTTACATAAGGGCAGGGGACCAATTCTCTTCTCAGCTGCTCTTCCCCGATGTTGGAACTCTCTCTCTACAAATCACAACGACTCACTCCAGACCTTTAAGTGTAAATTAAAAACCCATCTGTCATGTCTGTTCTCTTCTCACCCTAAAAAAGACAATTTTGTAGCATTCTTTAGCAGCTCGTTGTATCGCTGAAAAAATGTCCTTTATATAAGTCTTACTTAAAGGAACATTCAACAGAATTGGTTTTTGCTAACAAAACAGTTGCTGGCAGTGTAAGCACTATCCACCATATACATTAACTGACAAACCTGTATAAGTTTAAGATCGATCGGCCATCTGGGTCAAGTGGGAATGGTGAAAAACCGCTTAAAAATTTTGCATTGCATTGATGCCAAAACAAAAAATGAATAAAACGCTCACTGAGCGATAAACTCCAAACGCGAAGTTAGATTAATTATTTCTCACCAAAAATATTTTCATTATTTCAGACAGAAATATTTCAAGGGAATTTTTCTACTATCATCATCATTTGACCATGTAAGTTTTATGTAAATCTGTGATCTTCACAATTTTTGTTTCTTACCAATTCTGTACTGTAGTATCCTTGCACTACACACTAACACTGTAGAGCTACCCAATCTATAGACATGTGTTTCTCATCCACATTCCAATATCATGATCCAACTAATGAAAATGCATATAGAGACCACCACCCCATGCAGTGATTGTACCCTTGAAACAGTAGCCCATTGTTAAGTATATATCTAACATTGTATGTGTACTATATAAGCAAGACGTGTGAGACACAATAAACCAAGCAAGCATCAAAGCAACAGCTCTTGTAGAACTCAAGACATTACATGTACGTTCCTTTAAATTGTTACAATAGAATTACCAGTAATTGCAAACAACTTACCAACCACAAGGATTGATGGTATAAATGAAAACATCAGTTATGGCCTGATGTTTCTACCATAGCAGAGTCTTTCTTGAAGGCTAATATTATATATTACCATCGCTCCAATGTTACAAATCACTATCGTGTTCACTCTCATTTTGAAACTGCTTGTACCGTGTGGAGACTCCACCAGCCTCAACAGGCACCACGGGGAGATCCTGCCGCGGGTTCCCCGCTGCGAGTCGCCCCATCTCTCGGCGGGCTCGCCACGCTGCTCCCCATCCGTAAGCTGTGATGGTGTACACTGCCTTGAAGCAGAAGGCGCAGCCTAGAACGAAGAAGTAGCCTCCGTATATCACAAACTGATTGACAGGTCAGAAAGAACAACATTTTATTAAAAAGTTGCATAAAGGCTACAAACATGGTTAATGACTTGATACCTGGAACAGGTCTGAGTCTACATTGCCTCTGTTGCCCTTGATCTTGGCCTTGCTTCCCTTACAGATTAAAAAACAAAAATCCAATGGAGATTGGCTACACCGAAACAGATCAAAGGTCAAACAGGCAATGTCTTCTGTTGCCCATATGTCTCACATCAGCCGTCGATTTCAACAAACACTTCATAACTAAGGATTAATCTTAGGACCAAGAGCATGCAAACCTAAGATTACTCCTGAGTCAGGACGAAATAGGATTAATCCTAGCGTTTCGTGAAATCAGCTGCAGTTTCCTTAACTACTTTAAAGACGGTCAATACAACAACATTTGAAATCTTCAAGTGTAATGTCTTTGCTAAACTGCCATTTGGAAGATGAACATGCAAAGGAAATGTCAGCTCATATTATTTCTTACTTGCGTGTCTGCAGGTGTGTTCAGTGTCCTAGAGTCCACCACAACGAAGGTAAGTATTGAGCCAAGAACCATAGCAATGAACATATTTAATCCAAAGACTAGAGCATAGCGCTCAACGGCAAGATACTTAGCAATCTGGTACCTAGAAAGAAACAAAATCAGTTTAGCAATGAATTTCAGTCAACCAACTACCAGTTAAACTGCAACAAGCCAGGTTACATGTACTTAAAGCCATTGGACACTTTCGGTAAACAGTATTTTCCAAAGGCCCACACTTCGTGTATCACAACTTATATATAAAAATAACAAACCTGTGAAAATTTAGGCTCAATCGGTCACCGGAGTCGGGAGAAAATAACGGGAAAACCCACCCTTGTTTCCGCACGTTTCGCCGTGTCATGACATGTGTTTAAAATAAATCCGTAATTCTCGATATCGAGAACTGATATTGTTTTAGTGTTTTCTCAAAAAGTAAAGCATTTCCTGGAATAATATTTCAAGAGAAGTCTTTCAACAAATTTTTGTTTCCGTTCCGAAAGTGTTCAATGGCTTTAACTAAGCAGCATCTAGCAACAGAGTCCAGGATCCTCCTGAAGATGATCAGAGCATACAGGGCCTAATTTCATGGCTCTGCTTACCGTAAGCACAGAATCGGCGCTTACGGAAGCAGGGAATTCTGTGCTTACGGCAAGCGTACTTCAAGGGTTAGCGGCGAATTTTAGCTTCTGTGCATGCGTACTCCATGTTACTAGGCATTCTACGCTTACAAGGCTAGCGCAGAAATTCGGCGCTTGCACGTAAGCGGGGAATCCTGATCGTAAGCGCAGAATTCGGCGGTAAGCAGAGCCATAAAATTGGGCCCTGATCAATACCTTGACTTATCAACCACCATTTTTTCAGCAACACTCCTTAAAAAGGAAATTCTGGTACACTCACAGTCAGAAAACAGATTCACAAGTTCACAAGTTCTCCAGTTGTTCTTTTAGTGTTGATTAACGTTTTTGTTTTTCTGTGTCAACAAAATATTTACCTAAATCTAGATTCAAAAAGATATTTTTTACCGAACATCAAACTCAGTCTTACGTTGCTATGGTAATCACTAATTGATAGGAAGACCGGAAGACAATGTAGAGGACGTAGCACAGCCAGATGTTACCGGTCACTCCCATGGCAACAAGGATGGCAGCGTCTAAGAGGGAGACCACACCTAGCAACAGCTCTCCAAACAGACGCCAGTCCATCTGTACAAACATAATCAGGAAGGCAGAAAGAGCTCCTGGAATAAAAGAAACATTTACCAGATATTAATGTGGTCTTTCTTGTATGAATTTAAGTTTAAAGTGTTTGGGTATCTTGTTGTATTTATCACAAAAGACCAATGGCTACAGATTTTCATTAAACTTACATGGTTGAAAGATAATGATGGTAGAAAGCTTCCCTTAAAGTATTACTTGCTAAGACGATGTAGTTTTTTGATAGAGTAATACAATGTCACGAGAATGATTTCCGTCTCACTTCTATCTCAAATCTACGGATTTACGAGACTCTCCTGAAAACATTGCTCTGTGTTTGTTGACAACTTGTTGACTAATGAAGCAGAAACTTCAACAGGTAATTTATACTACATACTTCTTTATTCACACAGTGAGTAGGGATTCATGTCATGGCCAAGAACTACAAAAGGTATCAAAACCCTGTTCGACGAAGTGTCACAGCCTATAGACATTTATCAATGCCATAGATCGACCGTATGATGCTTGGTCATGAAGAGCAGCATGGTTTCACTTCACTGCAAGTGTAAACTGTAATGCATTTAGGCCTTTGCCCTTACCCGTTAGCGTTGTGATGGCTTCAACGGCCCCATTGTACAGATCGGTATCCAAGTCGCTGTTCCCAGGTTTCTTATAAATGATCTCCCACAAGTTCTGTATATAGTTCCCGACCTGGTAGTCGCCGCACGTGGCAAACGCCCACCACAGTGACCACTTCAACAGATGAAAATCCCCGTAACAATTCTTAAAATCACTCCACATCGGAGCGAAATTCACCCAGCAACAGTCCCGGAAAGCCCGGCAGGACATTGAACAACGCCCACTGGACCTCTCCAAACTTGTTGATGTCTCTTGGTGAGGATTCGAACCACTCTCAGTCTCCTCTCTTGGCTGTTGCGCATGTTGTGCGTCATCACTTTTGCTATCTTCAGAAGATATCCTATTCGCATCCCTAGACTTGTCTCTGTCCTCCTCCGCTCCTCTGTGGAAATACAACGTCTGTCTGACGTTGGGGAGCGCAAGAGCAACGAACAGCGAGCAGAACACACTCACCATCGAAATGACGTTGAGTCCGTAGTATGACGTCACTTTCAACGAGATGAGAAGTTGACCGAGCGCGCCGGCGATGAACTTGCCCGTCAGGATGGCGCTCCGAGTGTAGCTGGAGACTTGCTGAAATTTCTCTCTTGGTACGGCGGCAAAGATGTAGGCGTAGTAAGCGATTTCGGTGGCAGTGGCGAATCCATACAGGAACTATTTTGACAAAAGCAAGCGAGAAAAAAAACATAATTTGCAGATATCAGGAACTTTTTAGTGTCCAAATTATTATTTTCACCACAAGGTTAAAAATTACATTTTTTACTGAATATATTATTGAATCACTGCAAGTTTAATTTGCAAAAAAGACCTTAAACATTAATTCTCGGGTGAAATTGATGAGAAATGGTTGGAGAATTAATAAAAATTGTTATATCCTTGAGTCAGAGTGTTCATTTATTAATTCAATTGATACTGATTCAGGCTGTTGGGTTATAATTGGAAACCCTGGCAAGCGATCTGATTGGTAAGACATCAGAAGCAGGGCAAAGAGCGTAGGTGAGGTGTGTCTGAAACGGTGACATTAGCTACAGAGCTAAGCTAGATTGAGCGCGTCTGCCTATTCTTCAACACTGGCAGACGCGCTGATCTTGCAGCAGCTGTAGCTGAAGTCGCCGTTTTGGACACGGTTTCCCACACGAGTGATAAGCTTGTAAATTCCTTCAAAGAAATCGGAACAAAATGATAACAGTGCTAACCAAAATAATATATTTTTTATCCCAACGCAAATATTGTTATAGATGTCTTTTTTAACAATTATTAATAAATACCTTGGACGGTTTCAATTCTCTGATTGGTCAAAACCCGGTCACGTGTGGGAGTGTTAACGGTCGGTATAAAGACCGGCTTTGGAAAATAGCGAATAAGTGGCCCCTAAATCATCATACATTGCGTTGCACCGTATCGCATGCTTATTTTATCCATGTTAGTTTCATTGCAACTTCGCCCACTTGCTGCACAAAGAACAGCTATCGTCCAATCATTTACCTCCTTTGACCCCAGTGAAGGCGCTGAAAAGACCATTATTTAAAAGAGTCACTGGTCTCAAAGATCAGTAATGTGATTAACGCACAAAAGAGATGGGAAACATCAAAAGCTCAAATATGGCCCCTGAACTTGTCTGGAAGTATCGCCGAGAGAAAAGTCACAAAATTAGGACAGTTTTAGCCGTTTAATTCACTAAAAAAGGATTTATTAATGGGAATAACAGTGTTCGGACCCGGTCTTCACTGCGTGGTAATGACCTTGGTTGGTGGCTGGCGCTGTTAACGGACCTCGCCTTCGGCTCGGCCTTCGGCTCGGTCCGTTACCAACGCCAGCCACCAACCGGTCATTACCATGCAGTGAAGACCGGGTCCTCGCACTGTTATTCCCTAAATAAAATCAACAAACCTGCATGAATATCATTTGCAAGACCCCTTCACCCCAGAGCAGTATGCCCCATGTCCCGATGAAAGTCAACCCTTCGAACACCACGACCGGTTTGTACCTCAGCGCATCGGTGAAGAGAAAAACCGGCACGAGGGCAACCATGTACGAGTAGGTCCAGTAGGGGTACACCACATTGTCCAGGTCACCCTCGCTGATGTTCTTCACCTTGATGAGATACGGGGTGAGGAAGGGTTCGGACGGCCTCATGGCTTTGAAGAAACCGTAGAGACAGATAAGCGCTGTTGCAAGGATCCATCGCTTTGGGTGTCGATAGGTGTACCAGGCACATGCTGAAGAGTGGCAACTCTAGAAATGTGAGGGAAGAGTGAAATTGGTGCTTTATGGTTGGAATGGAATGCATCTTTAAAGTAAAACGACATCGATTTGAAAAAGTACTCATGTCAATCATCAATATACATCAAATATAACTGACATTTAATAACTTCATCCAATCATGGAGCAAGTCTAGTTTATTGCTCCATGATCCAATTGGTCACGTTTGACAACAAAATATATATTTTTTCTTCTATGTTGTCAGTATTTATACAAGATCTGTCTGACATCTTCAATCAATCAACACCGTTTGCTCTAGTTTTGTCTCAGCAGTCAACAAGGACACACACATTTAATTTAAACAGGTCAATGAAACTATTATATTCCTACCCAACAAATCATCATTTTAATTAAAAAATTAAAATTACCGCCACTGTCAATATCTAATTTCTCTTGGCAAATCCTGAGTCTTCCCTAATAATGGCTTTATTCCTACACTTACATGTTTTTAACATTAATTTAATAAAGATTGATAATTTATTTTTAAAAACTCACCACGTTTGCCCATCCTCTTCTCACGACATCAACCATGCTGCTGTCTTGGTGCCTTTCTACAATAAGTCTGATAACAAAAACAGAATTGTAAAATCCTGAAGAATAGTTATCATTACTTGATCTCATCTCATCAACTTAAATCAATCGATTTGTATAGTTCTTATCTGTGTCACGTTACATCTGGTTTTGTTTGTTGAACGTGATGGTTTGTTTAAGTTTTAATATGTATAGAAAGTCAATGAACTTTGTGCTGAAAATAACAATAGTGTGACAGACTTACTTATTTACACAAAGTGGTCTGCAAGTTCTACGACTAAGTTAATTTATCAAATCACAAACTTTGTCTCAACAGACAATGTTAAACCAATCGGACGACCATTAGTTTAATGACCCTGGCAAGATACAAGAAATTATGTTTGCACAATCTTTATAAAAATAAAAAATGATTAACTTGTTAGTTTATTCTACAAAGATCTTACACACAAAGTCAGCAATCAGCATTTATAATTAGTTATCACACCACAGTTCAAAGTTAAGTTAATAAAGTGCAACAGCTGAAACAAAAAATGTGCAACGATAAAGAAGGGAAGATGCCTTACTAAAAGTTTGTAAATTGTAGGTTCTTTACGCCAATTGGGTCATTCGGTGTCAATTCAACACGCTTTTGGACCTGACCATGTCCATCACAGATTGAAACGAAATGCGGTGTGCTAATTGGACTCCCTGATCAAACCATAGAGCAAGGAATCAAACGAACCCCAAGATCCTAAATTTTACGTCATTCATTATTCATTATTTTTTTAGACATAGGTTAACAAACTGTTGATGTAATGACCTGCTATGTTTGAAGGACAATCATGTCTCAATACAACGTAAAGCACCTACAGAGATATCGTTCACAAAAACATTATTCTATAGTGAGTGAATTCGCAAGTGAGTTGAGCAGAGTTGAGCTGCTGCAAATTATTTGTTGCGTATTTGAGACGTTAACATTCGCTTCGCAATCAATCACATTCGCAGAAGTATGAACCGGGCTTAAGTCCATTTGCGCAATGTTTATGTCGCAAGTTGCTCCATAAATGTTGCGCAAGTGGACTTACGCAGTTGCGTAAAGTTTTGTGAAATCGTCTGCAGGTGGTTCAGACAACTTAAACTACCAAGTTGAAGTACACCGTCAGTTTTTAATATTAATAATTATACCAATTAATATAATAGTAGCAATCCTGCCTGCTGAATGATTGATATTTTATTTTTAATTTGTGATAAAATTAAAAACCAATATTATAATGGACATTTCTAAAAATTACAACAACAATTTGAATAACACATCTGTGATCTCGCATCTCATATTTTTTTAGAACAAGTCTTAGAACAAGAACAAACAATAAACATCAATTCAATCAATTATTTTTATAGGCCTATAAAAAATTTTTTTTTATATTCAATTCAAAATTTCAATTTCAATTTTGTCAAGACATTTTATTTTTAATTTTATTTCGCAATTCTAAATTATTCTGTATTGATTTCATACCTTAGCAGGGCAATTTCATTTTGCTTGTGGCGTTGGGTTCCTCGCTGCACACACAATTTATCCACACCAAGTACCAAATGAATGATATTTAATAGGAATAGGATGAACTACAAACAATAATACATGACACCTTGCAAATGCAGCAAACGCACACCCACATTAAGGATCCGGCATCATGTGACTTATCACGTGAGCAGGCCAACCTTTAGACAGCCTCGTAAGCATTAATATCGCCCCTACATATACAACCCAAGCGCGACAATGCTATACCTGCGAAAAAGGTTGAATTCGAACGAAATGCGTTTGTTTGCTGGTGTACATCCGGGACATGTAGGAACTGCCCGCCTTAAAAACCCGCCTTCCTGAGACAAGATTCAGCTATTTAACATCGGGAAAAGCCTGCCAAGAACATCAGGTACTGCTCAATTTATTATGGATGGCGAAACAACAACTGTATTGTTTGTGATGCACAAGCTGTGGTGTGAAAACTTTGGTCACTTTCTCCTTACTGGTGGTGGATGTTTGTTTGTTCGTTATTCATGTCCGTTGAACTGAACCGAGGCGTCTGAAAAATCAAAATGGCGACTGTATAAATGTATCAAATAAGTGGCATGCACTTGCGTTCCCCCTCTGCTGGCCACAATAGCATTTAAAACACCAGAGGATCAGTCAAAATTCTTTCCAAGTGAACCGGCTGACTTAGTTAGGTTGGCTGTTCAATTATGTTGAAAATCATTTCCATACCTAGACCTACTCCTAGAAAATAGAACTATTTCGTGCGGTTTCGTCCGGCTATCGTCTCCCGTTACGTTACGGGAGACGATAGCTGGACGAAACCGAAATAGTTCTAGGAGTAACCATGGAGGAATAGTAACCTAGACCATACATTTATCTGACTGGACTGGACTGGATAGCCTACTCTAGTAATAGTTTAATACCTATAATAGTCCCTAGGCCTACTGTATTTATTTAATAAAAAATAATAAATTAATAAAAAGGAATAAAAAAAAAGTAAAAATATTCTCTGCACAAAAAACACAATATTATACAAGTTGTACAATATAAGTATTACAACTAGACCCAGTAACTGGGGCGCTGTACTCCTTTTTTTCTTTCGAATTTTGACATTTTAGTTAGAGGTACGACAGAAAATGTCAAAATTTGAAAAAAAGGAGTACAGCGCCCAAGTTTCTGGGTCTATATTATTAATTTATTACAACACAGTACACACAATGGTATTGTACAGTACAGCAGTACAGTGGTACGATTTTGTGCTTGTAAACTTAAACTTAACTTAACTGTATGATGATTTCCATTTCTTAGATTTTACTTATTTATAGTAGAGAGCTGCTAAAATTTTTAGTGACTTTTAGTGAAAGTATGCTACCAACTACCAACCCAAGCACATGAAAACACTAGTTGCGATAACGTAACCAACCCTCCTTCCGACGATCGCCAGGCCCGAGAGTTAAGAGATTCTTTTGAGCGACAAATGACAATTTGGTCCAACACGTATAATTTTGACGGCTAGTCACCAGCTTTGCCCCATTTTTACCACTTTCAAAAATCATGACACAAATTCTCAGGGCACCAACTTAAAGCCATTCACTTTCGGTAAACAGTATTGTCCAAGTCCCACACTTCGTGTATCACAACTTATATATAAAACAACAAACCTGTGAAAAATTAGGCTCAATCGGTCATCGGAGTCGGGAGAAAATAACGGGAAAACCCACTCTTGTTTCCGTGCGTTTCGCCATGTCATGACGTGTTTAAAATAAATCTGTAATTCTCGCTGACGAGAATTTATATTGTTTCACCGTTTTTTCAAAAAGTAAAGCATTTCATGGACTAATATTTCAAGAGAAGTCTTTCACCATTACCTTTGTAAACCCTGTAAATTTTTTGTAAATCTGTGAACTTTTTTTTTACACTCAAAACACCATTGAGAACATATTTTTGAAGGAAAAGGACAATAACTTACCAGAGAGCGAATTCCTGGCACGGGTTTAAATTTTGAACCTGTTGCATTGCTTTGCAAACGCTTTGTTTTTTTGGTTGGACTAAACCATTCTGTGAAAGGGGTGTTCAAAGGCAGTGCTGCAGTGCATGCACGCCATTGAGTGAACGGCGGGCAATGTACGGACAGTGTGTTTTTATTTAAAAAAAGAGGCTTTAAAAGCACTGGACACTATTAGTAAATACTGAAAAAAAAGTATTTGCATACAACCCTATTTGGTCACACTAAGTAATAGAGAGCTGTGTATAAAACATAGTGAGAAACGCCTCCCTCTGAAGTAACGTAATTTTGAGAGAGAAGTCATTTCCCTTAATTTGATTTTAAGACCCCAGAATCAGATTTTGATGTCTCAAAATCAAACATCTAAAGCACACAACTTTGTGTGACAAGGGTGTTTTTTCTTTGATTATTATCTCACAAATTTCAACGACCAATATATTAATTTTGATTCCACAGGTTTGTTATTTTATGCATATGTTGAGATACACCAAGCATGCCATGTGAGAAGTCTTTAAAATCGACGGACCCACAGAGAGGAAAATCCTGAATTTGAAGGTTTGAGTTACATCTTACTTAAATTTGCTTACCTTTCCTCCTTTAAATTTTACAGATTTCAAACATGTCAAGAGAATCAGGTGAAGACTCTGGGACTGAAGTTATAAGTATGGATGTCAACGATGGCGATCCGGGTCAAGATGAGGCAAACGTTGATGAATGCAGTCACTCATTAGACAGCGGGCCTGAGGAAATCCACAAGAATGCTGAGGAAACTAACGAGGGTGCTGAGGAAGCTACCGAGGGTACAGACCAAACCTTGAGGCTAGAGGTCTACTCAGATGACGCAAATGATAGTACTCCTGTTTCCGTGCCCTTCTCAAAAGCCGAGATGAAGAAGAATGTCTCCTCGAAAGGCAAGACCATTGTGAAGCAGAAGAAGGTGTTGAGGCACTCCCATTCATCCCATATAGAGATCAGGATCGAAGAGGACAGCATTGGGTCCGAAGATGATAAGACCAGACAGGAAAGTTCACTTGAAGATGTCGACAACGGCAGCGTTTTGAATATAGAGGTCAGCTGCTCAAATAATGCCGCAAGTGAAAATGGGGATCTTGATAAGGTCTACAGCTCAGTCTTGTTCAGCTGTAATAAATGCAGCTTTTGTACGAGTAAACTCAGTGAATTAAAGCTTCACGCTCTGACGGAGCAGCATGAGACTGTAGACACATCTGAGAATGAACTTGATGATGATAATGATTCGGATGAGAACCTTCGGATAGAATACGCCTGCTCAAAGTGCTCCTTCAAAACAAACCGCTTCCTCACCTATAGGGAGCATCTGCTGACTCACACAAAAATCAGCGGCAACGAGCTCTTCAAATGCCTGGACTGCGAATACACGACTCGCCATAAGTACAACCTCAAGACACACTTGAAGAGGCACACCAAGATCGAAGAGCTGTGCGAGGACGAAGTTTTCCGCTGCGAGAAGTGCGACTACGTTTCCCCGTACAAGCATGACTTGATGACCCACATGAAGAAACATGATCCTGAGAAGCCGTTCCAGTGCACGGAATGTGACTTTATGAGTATCTACAAGCACAGCTTGATACATCACATGAGGTCCAAACACGAGAAGCTACGACCGTTTAAGTGTGACCAGTGTGACTATTGCTCGGCACGGAAGCAGGATCTGGCTACACACATGGGCCGTCACGCAGAAGTGAAGAAGTTTAAGTGCGATCGTTGCGATTACGCCACACCCTACCGAGTCAGCTTCAAGGCCCACATGGACAGACACCTCGGTAACAAACTTTTTAAGTGTGAACATGAGGGATGTGAATTTGCCACCACCACGAAGCAGAACTTGAAATCTCATGAGCTACGACACGCCACAGTGAAACCCCTAAAATGTACCCTGTGTGATTTTTCTGCTACACATCGCCAACAGGTAAAAAAAAGAAACCATATGTATTGTATGACGTAGGGATGAGATCTTTCGGACTTTCATCTGAATTCAGCCGTGTTGTATATGTAGCCATCCTTGTCTCTTAAATGAAGCAATCCTGCTCTTTGACCGCCTTCTATAGCGCTGAGTATACAGTACTGTTTCTAAAAGCTCCTTGAAATCTTTAACTACAGGGGTTTCTAAAAGTGGGAAATGTTCTCATTTCAACAATACCTCCTAACATTTGGAGCATTGTTTACAGACATTTTAGTAAGCGATGGCTCTCGCCCCTGATTGTATAATTCATTTTTCACTTAATTTGAGATTAAAGAAGATAAAAAGAGAGTGAATTTTCAAAACAAACTGGGCATCAAGCCTGACGGCTACATTGTCTTCGGCTTATAGTGCTATGGTTCATTTGCCATTTAAAACCTTTCCCACTTCCCCAGTATTGTTTTTGTCTCGCATAAACTGCATTTAACAAGAGTAGTTTGAAATTTTGAGAACTCGTTCTTTAAAAAACAGCAATTTTGTTCTCACAGATGATCAACCACGAGGTAAAGCATGGCTTGTCCGACGGAGTAACGCGAACCTACAAGTGTATCTCCTGTGAGTACACCACAGGGCACAGGTACAGTCTACAACGCCACATGAAGCGCCATAAAGCAGACCGCAAGATGCCGGACAAGGACTTCATATGCTCCATGTGCGGATACTCCACGGGGTACAAGAACAGTCTCAAGCGGCACATGGCTAAACATTCCGACGTCAAGCCGTTCAAGTGTGGACACTGCGAGTACTCAGCTATCAATATGACGCAGATGCATGTTCATATTGCAAAGCATACAGGTAGGAAGACCGAGCAGACCAGGGGTCGATTTCACTAACGCGTTTTGGTCATCGCAAACACCGAAATCGATCGCTAAATCTAAAATCCATCGCAACTTAGCAATGGATTTTTAGCCGACGATTTCACTCAAACTTAACGATGAATATACTCGTCGCAAAGTTTTATTTAGCGATGACAATCTTGCGATGACATGTTGGTGGTCGCAAAGTAAAAGTTCATCGCAAACTTATGATACATTGCGCCATTATGTGCTTATAGTTATAGCGGTGTATGTTTTGACGTATAAATTGCCCGTGATTTAGAGTAAAATGAGTGGCACTACATTATTTTAGTCTTGCGGTCTTTTACCTGGTAGACTCAGATTGCCGATGACAACTATCGGTGACGCAACTGCAGCAAAGAGCCCCTTAATATCGGTAAAAAGGAGATACTATATGGGTTCGATTATTTTAACCATCATTTTTTAGAAAAAAATAATGTGTAATGTATTGGCAAATTGACAGTGTGAAGCTTGGTATTATTTCTTCCTCCATGGTATTATTAGACAGATATGTCAGAATTTTCATCAATCCCACCGTTAGAACAGATTTACGAAAACTGTTTATTGAAATCTAAAATTATAATAGAGGCCATAGGCCTATAAATGCTTTAACCCTTTGTAAATGAGTGCCTAAACATCGTCCACAATAGTTTGTATGCACCAACATGACAACGATTTACATATAAACTGCACAATGCCATTTCATTTCGAGCGACGACCGACGATTTTGTTGCGGGATGTCAAAGGTCACTACTTTTAGCCTCGTACAAAAACTTTATTTCCCTTTTAACGTCATCGCAATTGCGATGACTTTAGTGAAACGCAGAATTAGCGACATCGCAAATGCAATGGATTTGAGGTTTGCGATCTCATCGCAAGTGTGTTAGCGATGATCGCAAACATACAGTTAGTGAAATCGGCCTCTGGGGCCTATTTCACAAAGCAGTAAAATTCATCACAAGACAAATTATCAGTACTGTATTAGGCCCTATTACCTAGTTACCAAAGCGATATATATTTTGACATCACACTTTTACGAAGTAACTACGATTGATTTGCAGTTAAGATCAATCTTAGCTCTTTGTGAAATCGGCTTAAGCTGCTTAAGCATAAAAAGTTGCTAAGCACAATGAAATTGGGCACAGGGACTTATTTCATAGAGCTGCCTAAAACAGAAAATTGTGCTAAACAAATACTGCTTAGCAGAAATGAGCAGAGTACTACTTCTCAAAAACTACCTTACAGAGAGAGGAAATTCTCACAATGTTTTATACTATCAACAGCTCTTCATTGCATGTTACCAAGTTAGTTTTTATGCTAACAATTATTTTGAGTAGTTACCAAAAGTGTCCAGTGCCTTTAAGCCTAAATTTTAATATCACCATTTCAGGAATAAAGCCCTTCAAATGTGACTTGTGCACCTATGCAACCGCTAACAAGCAGCACCTAGTGGGTCACATGGCTAAGCACTCCACTGTACGTCTAAACTGCACAAAGTGCGAGTTCTCCACAGCCTGGAAGCAAAGACTGAGAGCCCACCTCAAGGCCCATGAGATGGGTACACTACATCAGAAGAAAGATCCCGAAGCAAACGCAGGAAGCGAACAGGTGGGTGACATTAGGCCTGGGAGACTAGTGAGACTAGTGTCGTAGTTGCGACTATTGACTGTTAGTCGAGTTGCAACTACCGTTTTTTCAATTATTAGGTTAATCGTGCCGCCACAATTACTACAAAAATACATAATTTAATAGTCGGGACTACCTGTTTGGTGAGCCAATTCTGCGCTCATGACTATTCAAGACAACATACCTTAATAATAATAATAATAATAATAATGCATTTATAATGCGCCATCTATCTAGTGTACAAGACCCTATTCCGAGGCGCAGAACAAAAAACAATACATATGCAACATAAAGAAATGTAGAACATAATACAACTTTATACAATAAATAATCTACTGTAAAGACATGTAACGAGCTAAGTGTATGAGGATTTAAATAAGTGAGTTTTCAGCAAGTTTTTAAACAATGGAAGAGAACTACAACATCTGATGACACAAGTGACACAATCCTTCAATCATTCCCTGTAATTTTTTTTGCTAAAATGACGAACAAACTATACTTTCTTCTGCTGGACACAACATTTAAAGATGCGACCCAGCTCCCTAAAGTGGTTTTCCAATAAAAAACATTATTTTATGTATTAAATTATTGACGTGATGATATTACAGGAAGATGCCAGGAGGGACGGTGTGGACGAGGGAACGTCGGATAAGGATCAAGCTCTGAGTGAAATCTCCAGCGCCATTGAGGACTTCCAGAAAAACCACACTAAAGAGATAAAGGACCTCAAAGCTAACAACAATGTAAGATAAGATAACATATTTTTTTACAGATGGAAATTTGCATCTGGGATTATGAACATTAATTATTTTCGTTTTACCAATAGACACCGATGTGTTTTAATAAGGGATAAAGGGTAGCGACGAGTGCTTCAATGTACAGTTGAAGCCGGCAGGGTCGGCCGGCATGTGATAAAGCGGCTCGGGCCTTTATCGCACGGCAACGACCCTGCAAGGTTTTAAACGGCTATGAAGAACGAGTCACTACTCTTTTATTCCCATTCATAATGCCCTTTTGTTAAAAAACAGTAAACAAATACAGTTGCAAATTCGAGTTTAAATATGTTTTTTCAAAACTTTGTGAAGAATCTGTTCAAGGCGCGTGGGTTGTGTTACGCGTGCGCGCTTAGATAACGCGCTGATAGCTATGACTTGCGCGTTCCGCGTGATAATCTTGCGCGCTCGACACGCGGAAGCCAGCTCAGTGTGCATAAACAGAGCTCCAGTGTGCAGTAACAAAAGGTTTATGCACACCCACGTGACGCGCTCTCCACCAATAGGAGTAGAGAGACTGTCTTGGGTATTTATGAATACATTATTATACTCGGTACTTTCCCAAGCTCTGTGAAAACAAAAATGCATGTGATTGTTTTCACAGAGCTCAGGAAAGTACTGAATGTACATGTACAGTTCTTACACACATGGGTGTATAAAACCAAAATTAATATAAGATTAGATAAATTATTCAGCCAGCATGGCCAGTGTTAAAAGCTAAAAACCAAAACATTGGTAATTGCTGCACACCTTCAGCTTTTTCTAAATTACAACAAACTCTTAAAGGAACTTTCGGTCAGCGCCCAATTTCATGGCTCTGCTTACCGCCGAATTCTGCGCTTTTGTCACGATTCCCGCTTACGTGCAAGCGCCGAATTTCTGCGCTAGCCTTGTAAGCGTAGAATGCCTAGAAACGTGGAGTACGCACGCGCAGAAGCAAAAGTAAGCTGCTAACCCGTGAAATACGCTTGCTGTAAGCACAGAATTCCCTGCTTCCCTAAGCGCCGATTCTGTGCTTACGGTAAGCAGAGCCATGAAATTGGGCCCAGTTTACTAACTAGGTGTATCCCAACATATGCATATGCAAATTTTGACTCAATAAGTCATCAAACATGTGAAACTTTGGATAAAATAATGGAAGAAAAAAACTTTGCAAAGGCCTGAAGTCTTTTTATAATACTCGAGTGAGAAATTACCTTTCTCAAAAATTATGTTACTTCATAATTCAGAGGGGGACGTTTCTCACAATGTCTTATACTGTCAACAGCTCTCCATTGTTCGTTACCAAGCAATTTTTATGCTAACAATTGTTTTGAGTAATTACCAATAGTGTTCAGCGCCTTTAAATAAATTATTTATTGTCAAAAATGTTATGTAAATCCCAACTTTATTTTCTGATAGGTTCATGAAAACGAAAGTGCCTCAGATAGTGATGTTGAGATGCATGCTACAAGTCAAACAGCCGCTGTTTGTAACAAGGACGGTAATCTTGAACAAGTTGGAGAGGTAAAGAAATGAACATTCTGATTCAGAGTACTGAGTATACATTATGTTATCACACAAGCGCGAGTGGAATACGAAAAAATGTAGCGCTCCTGCGTCCCATATCTAACGAATTTAACGTCCTTTTAATTTGATTCTTGTCCCTTTAACCGCTAGTCAACAAAAGCTCCTAAATACATATGTATCATGTTGTGAATACACATTACAGTTCTATGCACAGTTATGCAACCCTACAAAACCCAATCAGCTGTACGGTTTCAACTTGAATTGTCGTGGCCGAGCACCGAATTCAAACTCTGGTGTTTCTGATCAGCAGAGTGTGGTTTCAAATCCCCAGCTGTGACACTTGTGTCATTAAGCAAGACACCTAACCATTGCTTCGTCCTGCAGATGGGACGTAAAGCCGCTGGTTCCATGTGTTGTGAAACACATGTAAAAGAACTCGGTGCACTCATCGAAAGAGAAGGGGTTCGCCCCGGCGTTCCTGGCTATGGCTGCTGTATGCGTCGCAGCACATTGTAAACCCTTATAATTGCTAAATAATTGGGTCTCGGAATCTATCACCGCAATAACCTATCTTTCTGAAAAGTTAGTATATACTCAGCGCCTTGAGTACCTTGTTTGGTAGATACGTGCGCTAAATAAGACTTTGATATTATTTTTTGTTATTATTGGTCAATCACCTCGTAGGAGATCAATGGACTAGAGATTCCTCTGCAAGATTTACCAACAATGGGTACTGGTTTTGAAATGTCTTACATTTCCCTCCCCACAGGTACAGCTCATAGACGAAGATGGGAACAAGATGTCGGCGACTGTCCAATGCATCAACGGGAAGCAGACCATTGAAATCCTAGTGGGGAACGGCATCAAACAAACGGTTGCGCTGAAAGATCTTCAGAAAGAAGGCTGCCAGGCTTTTAGTAAGTTTCCAGACTTGTGCTATTTTGTTTTAAAAGAAAGTAACATCAAACAGTATGTGCATTTTAATAGTTTTATATTAAAATATAACTCCAGGGACCAGGGTCCAATTTCATAAAGCTGATAAGCAAATATAGTGCTTAGCAAACGTTTTTGCTAAGTAAAATATGAGTGGGGCAATCAAACTAGGAACACTGGGCCGAACCCCCTTTTTTTTTTCTTCGATAAGCACACTGGGTTCTTTTATGAGCATTACACAACACAGGAGACATACAGCTTTACATTCCATCTGAAGGATGCAGCAATAATGGTTAGATGTCTTGCTTAAGGACACAAGTGTCATGACCGGGACTCGTACCCACACTCTGCTGAACAGAAACACCAGAGTTTGAATTCGGTGCTCAGCCATGACGTGCCCAATGTCAGGTGTGGATGGTGGACCTAAGAAAACCAGGAGTGAAGTAGGTTTACTTTGACAGGTAAATTAGAAGATGTTCAGTTCTAGCATTGTTCAAGGTTTTATGTCTGACAGACAGGAAAGCCTAAAGATGTGTTGCCTTTGTTTTTCTCCCGACAGTATGGGAACAAGCAGAGGAGGCCGATGGGACGAAGCACATCCGGGCCGTGTCACCCACCAAGTCTAACCCAGAGTCAGAGAGTGAGATGTCACTGCTGGTCATCGACGAGATGGACACGGTGTGACGTGACAAGATGTCACTACTGGTCATAGATGAGATGGACACGGTGACGTGACGAGATGGACACGGTGTGACTTGATTAGATGGAAGCGGTGTTACTTGACGATATATAATAAAGTTACCAGCCACAGAACCATATCAGACATGCTAGCTTAATTTTGCTTAGCAAAACTTTTAAGCAAAACTGTCTTTACTTTTTGAAACTGTGCCCTGTGCTTTGTTTGCTTAGCAGGTGACTACTCTATGCTTTGACAACATCTACATGCTAGAGTTAGGGTTAAGCCCAGAGCATACTTTTTTTTGAAAGGGAATGTGAAGCGAATTATGGTTAGGCAATTCGTTCCACATATTTTCCAGTTTTGACGCAAGAAATGTTGTCCTTCGCGTGTATGAACCTTTTGGAGTGTGGTACATAGAGCTGTCAGAACATAGGGGCTGTCGAGACTTCTATAGGGGTCTATGAACATAGGGGCTGTCGGAACATCTATAGGGGTGTCAGAACATAGGGGTGTCAGAACATAGGGTTGTCAGAACATAGGGGTGTTAGAACATAGGGGTGTCAGAACACAGGGGTGCCGGAACATAGGGGTGCCGGAACATAGGGGTGTCGGAACATATGGGTGTCGGAACATGGGGGTGTCGGAACATAGGGGTGCCGGAACATAAGGGTGCCGGAACATAGGGGTGCCAGAACATGGGGGTGCCAGAACATGGGTGTTCCAGAACATAGGGGTGCCAGAACTAGGGGTGTCGGAACATAGGGGTGTCGGAGCATAGTGGTGCTAAAAAATAAGGGTGTTAATCACAGAGACTTGGCTTAACTTGCACTTTACTGATAAAATAATTATAACGAGTTTAGCTCCAAATGTGTATTCAATTCTTCTTATTTATATCAAATGAACTTGAGATGTACAACACTTTGAAAAACTGAACGTGAATAAAATTGTCTATTTTTGCATATACATGTACATGTGCGTGTATCTTGTGTTTGTACTGGTATCATTTTGGAGGTGCCAAGTTGTTTTGAACTTAAATTTAACTAAACTTAAATGCATTTATAAAGCGCTTTAACATTGTTTCAAGCGCTGTACAACCGAGAAAAACATTAAAATGCAGAGTAAAAAGCAATAGCAATAATGGTTTTAAAGCCATTATACACTTTCGGTAAACAGTATTGTCCAAGTCCCACACTTCGTGTATCACAACTTATATATAAAATCACAAACCTGTGAAAATTCCTAAAGGCTCAATCGGTCATCGGAGTCGGGAGAAAATAACGGGAAAACCCACCCTTGTTTCCGCGCGTTTCGCCGTGTCATGACGTGTGTTTACTATAAATTCGTAATTCTCGCTATCGAGAATTGATATTCTTTAAAATGTTTTCGCAAAAAGTAAAGCATTTCATGGAATAATATTTCAAGAGAAGTCTTTCACCATTACCTTCTGTAAACCCAGTAAATTATTTGTGAACTTTTTGATGTTTCTTTACCGAAAGTGTAAAATGGCTTTAAAGAAGCAAACATTTTGTAAAAATTGCAAAACAAACATTCATATGCAGGAAATACTGCACGTTACTGCGTCAAGAGCGTCACTGAGTGACGGACATGTGCGCCACAACGTTCAGACCAAACCAAGGACTGACTCCGCGGTAGTGCAGTTAATTACGATCCTATAAAAGTAGTAGTCCCAGCCTATTTCTTTACTATCCGCCCAGGTAATACTTCATAAACAGGACAATTTTGTGAATTTGGATTTTTGTCAAAATAAATAATGGTCAAATTTTCAGACTTCGGGTGAAATTTTTGGGGGCGATTTTATGGTTTTAAAATGATACAAAAACGGACCACTGAAGCGATTTCATCAGTGTGGGCTGGGTATATTATTTGCAAAAGTTTGATTTTTATTGAGAACTTGGGAGTTAAGGTTTTTTTGTCAAAATAAATACTGGTCAAATTTTCAGATTTCGGGTGAAATTTTTGGGGGTAATTTTATAGTTTTAAATGATAAAAAAACGGACCACTGATTCTGAAGCGATTTCATCAGTGTGGGCTGGGTATATTATTGTTTGCAAAAGTTTGAGTTTTATTGAGAATTTGGGGAGGAAAGTCAGAAAAAAAATCCGCCACGCCTGCATCATTTTTTATCATGGTCGAATTTTAAGATTTTGCGTGAATTTCTTTTTATTGATCTCATGGTTTCATATGATACAAAATGGACCACTGAAGCCATTTCATCAATGTTAAGAGAAGGGTATAATTACGCACAAGAGTTTTTTTTTTTTCCAAAATCGAAAATTTTCGGATTTAGGGTGAAATCTTTTTGGGAAAGTTTCCGTATGGCGCCACCACTTTTTCATTCAATATGAAATAAGAAAGTATCGTATTTACCTAAAAAGGGATATCTCATTTAATATGATAATTTTTTTGTTGTTAAAATGAGTGAAACAGTGGTAGCGCCATACGGAAATTTGTTATCCGGGTATATTTGCAAAAGTTTGAAAACTATTTGGAAATCTGGTCTTTGGTCAAAAATTGAAAAAAAAAACTGCAATACTGGCATGGTTAAACTTTCTTTCAGTTGGGGTGAAACTTTTTTTTCAGTGAATTTATGCTGTAAAATGAAATGGACTATGAAGACCCTTTTTTCAGTGCGGGCTGGCGGTATATTTGCAAACGTTTGAGACTAATTGAAACAATATTGATTTTTTTTTTTTTTTTCAAAATAGGAAAAAATCCGCAAAGCTGGCACACATTTTCAGAGTTGGGGCGAGTTTTTTTTTCCGGCGATTATAAGCCTGGCTTCAAATGATACAAAACGGGACAACTGAAGACATTGTTCAGTGCTGACTGGGTAGAATTGCAAAAGTCTTAAATTTAATGAGTTTAAGTCTGGGATGTTGCTGTTGCTGAAGCGCAGTGAGTTCAACATGCAGTGAGTTCAAGAGATTGTCTGTAGCAGTCCTTGTTTGATCGAAACCATGAACTTCCTTGTAGATTAATTTCTGCGAACAGCCAGATTGCCGGTTTGTTGCTAGAAAACGAGTTTTTATGATTAAATATGGATATTATTACACTTGCATTTTACAAAGAAAATAATAACACAGTAAATTCATCGTAGAAAGATTACATACCGTTGGTTTAAACTGTGGAGTGCAGCTGCAGTGCTACATGTGGCCAATGGCAGATCACAGCTCGCTTGGTGCATTGCAGAATGTAATTCATTCCTCCATGATTATTCGAACCGGGGACAGCAGCAAAACAGATGACCACCCGCCCCCCGCTGCAATATGTAACAACTTACAAATACGTATAGATACGGGCTAGAAATATAGCCACAACCCGATGAAGTTAAGGCCAGGATACGCTTTTGCTCATGTCACGGAAGAAGCAGTGATGAAGGCATAACTGAGAAATATTTTACCTCAATACGTACATATACAACTAGTACGTTCAATACGTCCAACAATACGTACAACAAGAGCAAGTGAAGGCATTATAACTTAACAATACTTTTGAAGTTGGGATTGCCATTGATGTTTGGTTATATAACTTCAGGTAACGCAACACATTGTTCGTCTTCTCTATGTTATTAAAGGGAAGCTACACGTTTGGTAATTGGCAAATACAATTCTTCTCACTTGCAGTACCCCAACAGCATAAGCAGTGGCGTAACCAGAGGGGGGGGGGGGGGGGGGGGGGGGGGGGCACTCAGAACCCTTGTCCCCCCCCCCCCCCCCATATGAAATCAGAGAAAAGTATATTCTTATAGGCCTAATATATAAATCCGTAAAAAGGAAAACTTTTATTCATATCAGTAAGCCCTATGTGGACTATAACATGAAAAATGCATGGAAACGCGCGCGCGATCGTATTGGCGGTAAATGTTTGTTGTGGTTTTGCGGTTACAGAGAGGGGAGGATGTGACAAAGTTCTGTTAAATACGTGGTGGTCTGAACGCAGACCAATAGCTCCATTAACCACAACTTAGTCAGATCATGGAGATGGAGGTAGAAATTTCTACCTCCATGGTCAGATGCACTACAGAGAAATTTACTACAGCAAAATGGCCAGCGAAAAAGGTTGCTTAGACCATTTCTTCTCCTTTGAAGAAAGCGGTGCAATTGAGAGGTAGGCCTATTTTAAATATCCGTTTCATAACTAAAATGTGATTATTAAACACCCATAATTTCAATCCTGTATTATTATTTTTTTTATGGCTTACACTTATTACAATAAGGCCGAGTAAAAAAAAGAAACATGTTTAGTGTCTGGGTTTCTCAAAAAAAGGAAGGAGGAGGGGCTTTTTTATTTTTATTTCAAGATGGCCGGCATGAATGTCAAAATAATATCAATTGTTTTTTTTTGCTGCTGAAAGACACAAAACATTAATGAAACAGTTTGGTCAAGGCATTTAGACACGACATTCAGTTTTTTTTGTTTTTTTTTGCTGAGATCTATTAAAATAATCCCTTTTCAAAAACAAAACAAAAAAAATGTGCATAAAAAAAAAAAAGAAAAAAAAAAAAAGAGGTGTCCTGTAAAAAGGAAGAGGGCGGGGACGCTAAACATTTCTATTTTTCTATTTTTACTTGGCCTAATATGATTATGTTTTGGGTATTTACAATGTATACACCCGCAGAGCCTATTTGAGAATGCTGTGTACAACTCTAAATTGGTAATGGGAAACTTTAGACTATCTGCCAATCACCAAGAGAGGGCGCTCTTCACCAGGTAATGTCAACAACTTAGGAATAGGAGAAGCATGAGTGACGGTCACTGACAGCAAATACCTTGTGTTTTGCGTGTTTTTGATTTTGTATTTTAGATTTAGCCAAACTGTATTTTGTTTTTCATAACACATTGCCAGCATAAAACAAAATGTTCTGGAACAGGACGTACTGGACACGAGTTCCCCAAGGATAACAAGCGGTGTGCATGAGTTTTTGGGAGTGTTTCTTCTAATTAGCAAAAATTCCAAAATGCTGACCTACCAAAAATTGAGAAGAAATCTGAAGTTTAGTTGTATGACAATGTATCTGATTTAATTTTCAAGAGGCTGAGAGACTTCTAAATACTTTTTGAGTATTTTTGAATTGTTAGCATTTACCATTGTTTGCTATAGGAGTTGTGCACCCTTACCTGGTAGGTCTGCTGCCCTCTAGTGGCAGAGTACTCAAAAAGTCTCCCATTGGTGATCTCACTTGGTAATTTAATCCTTTTATACAGTCGAAAAGTTTTATCTTATACAAAAAATGACAAGTTCTCTAAGATTTTGTTGTTTTCGCAATCTTTTGTTACCTGCTGACTATTAGACTGTTTTAGAACTGCATTGGTGTGTATCAACTATATATCAGTTAACATAATTATTTAATAATAATCTTGCACTTCTTTGGCCCCCCCCCCCAATTTAATCATTGCCCCCACTTGCCCTATCAAAGGAAAATGTCTAGTTACGCTGCTGAGCATAGACCTTATCGCAAATACCAATGCGCAAGCGCAGACTGTTGAATGAGGTGCATTGTGGGATATATATGGATCACAATAATTTGGATACCAGCTAGACCACAATGCACCTAATTCCAAGCTTTACGCGCGCGCCCCGGTATTTGCGAAAAGGTCTATAAGCATAAAATAAGAAGCCTGTGAAAATTCAGGCTCACTCGTTCATCAAAGTTGCGAGAAAATTATAAAACTAAAAACACCCTGCTTGTTAGATGAATTTGTGTGCTTTCAGATAGGAATAAAAGACTTCTAGCTAGAAGTATTTTATTATTTTAGTGAGAAAATACCCCTTTCTCAAAAAACAACGTACTTCAGAGGGAGTCGTTTCCCACAATGTTGAATATTATCAACTGCTCTCCAATGTTCGTTACCAAGTCAGTTTTTAAGTTAATATTTGTTTTGAGTAATATTACCAAACGTGTACCTTCCCCAAAGTTCCCATTAGACCCTTTCGGTTCAGAAAAAAAAAGTTCACAGATTTGCAAATAACTACAGGGTTTACAGAAGGCAATGGCGAAAGAGTTCTCTTGAAATATTGTTCCATGAAATGCTTTACTTTTTGAGAAAACAGCAAAACAATATAAATTCTCGTTAACGAGAATTACGGATTTATTTTAAACACATGTCATGACATGTCGAAACGCGCGGAAACAAGGGTGGGTTTTTCCGTTGTTTTCTCCCGACTCCGATGACCGATTGAGCCTAAATTTTCACAGGTTTGTTATTTGATATAGAAGTTGTGGTACACAAAGTGTGGGCCTTGGACAACACTGCTTACCGAAATGGTCCAATGGCTTTAAGAATCATAGCTTTGGGTTGGAATGCAGCTAAAGGTTTTTTTTTTACCCGAGAGGGCGAGTTTAAGCTCAAACTCACCTTTCAATAGTGTAAAGTACTGAAGCATTTTTGAGAATTATTTTTGTTTTTTTGGAACCCCCACCCCCCCCCCCCCCAACATTTGAAACTCATAAAAAACGTTACTGTCAGACTTGCTTAGCTTGGATTTTGGGTTACAACTGCACAATATTCTTCCTGCGTGGACATCATAATATAATTATTGTAAAGATCATTATATTATTTAATTGCCGGACTTTTGATGATAATCAAAAAGACGCGAACCTTTTGAGATGAATTGTTCACACAGGTTATTTAGTTACAGGTTAGTTTTACTGCATATTATTATATTGTCGCATGCAACATATGTCCTCTATACAATACTAACCGGACGAAATTATTGCATGTGCAATAATGTCCGCCGGACGGTTTTGCATATGCAATCAGGCATATGCAATTGTGTCCACCCGGACACATTTGCATATGCAGTAATGCATGGCGGACACAAATTGCATCTGACACCGGCTCCGTAGAAGTAAAATAATAAATAGTAATTTTGCACGTATCTACCAAACAAGGTACTCAAGGCGCTGAGTATATACATCTGCTTTATTATACATGGCATTTTGTTAGTCGCACGAAAACCAAAATAACACCAAGAAATATTCCCCATATACAGTAGAGTGTTATGACAAACACGTTCTTGTTTTAGAATTGGCGCAGGACAATTCACATCTATTCTAATTGGACAAACATAACTTTATAAATTGACGTATTAAACTGACTGTAGCTGGCTTAACTCTGAATTATCATTCCAATTTAAAGAAGCAAGATCTGATTTGTGGCCAATTTGAACCAACATAATATCAACTTAACAAAGTTATTTTAATTATATTTTAGTTAACCTATGAGAAGTATTTTAGTACATTCTATTATGTCAAAAAGTCCACAGTGGGTGATATTTAATGGTCAGACAGAAGAAGAATTACGTGACGACACACTCACCACATGATATCATACTGCAGGCTGGGATAGCTAATTTGATAATAAATTAGATGACATTAAATAGTCAGACAGTTGTCAAGTTTGACATCGGCCTCAAAGGCTACACAAAAAAACCGACTGTCTCCTTTGCAGTGACGTAGCGTATACTCCTTAATGTCATAAACAGGGAACCCAACAACACGGAAAATTATTTACAAAGATCCATATACATTTTAAAAATATTTTAAAAACAAAAATATATGTTTATAAACGTCTACAGAATAAGACTGAAATCGGGAAAAACACACACAGATGTAGTTCTATCCACTCCTGTGGTCGAATCAAAGGAACGGCAGAATTTGTAAGAAAAGAAATCGTGAAGATCACATATTTTTACATAAAACTTACACGGTCTAATGATGAAGCTAGTTGAAAACATCTCTTGAAATAATTCTGTCTGAAACGTGATTATTGTTGAGAAATAAATAATCTAATTTTGAGTTTGAAGTTTATCTCTGAGAAGCGTTTTAGTAGTTTTTTTCGCATCGATGTAGAGCAAAAACGGTTTTTTCACTATTTCCTCTAGACCCAGATGTCGGATCGATCTCAAACTTCTAAAGGTTTGTCAGTTATGTATAACATGGTGGATTACACTGCCAGCAACAGTTTTTGTTAAAAATGTTCCTTTAAATCACACACATTTGTAACTCTCAGAGACAAGTCTCAGTGGGCATTGTTTGTTTCATCTCGCCCCAGTATTTTGGTAGAAAGAGATGCTCGCTCTTGATCTTTCGTGATAAGAAGGTGCCAAAGACCCAGTTTCCAACCTGGAACATTCCGCCATTGCGTCCAATTGGTAGAATCATCATAACACCCACTGTTATATGAAAAGAAAAAAAAAAATACAAAAATTATGTTTCATACAACGCCAAAAATAATATACTACTTGGTTTTTAAATAGATGTTAATGTATGGGTAAAAACCAAAAATTAATACTTGGTTTTTGTATAGCGCTTTATCACACCCTTAAGGGGCACATCAGAGCGCACAATTTTTTGTTCATGCAAGGTATGTGGAGCTACGATTTGAAGTACGAGACCTATTCCTTTATTTAAAGGCAGTGGACACTATTGGTAATTACTCAAAATAATTATCAGCATAAAACCTCACTTGGTTACGAGTAATGGGGAGAGGTTGATAGTATAAAACATTGTGAGAAACAGCTCCCTCTATTAAAAAAAGACGTACCGGTATTTTTCAAGAAAGAAGTAGTTTTCACCAAATTTGATTTTGAGACCTCAACTTTTAGAGGTCTCGAGAAGTGAGAAGACTGTTCTTTGACAATTACAAAGAGTGTCCACCACTGTCTTTAAAGCACCGTGTAGTGGTTTACAAGGGGCTGTGGCGCAATATACAACCACTGCAATCAAACAAGGAACACCGGGATGAACCCCTTCTCTTTTCGTCATAAAATGCACTGGGTTCTTTTTCGCACGGGACCAATGGCTTTACGTCCCATCCGAAGGACGAATCAATGGTTAAGTGTCTCATTTAAGGACACACGTGCAGACAACCAGTTGTGTTTAAAAAGGGAAAACATTTGAAGTATAGAAATTGATTAAACAAGACACTTAACCATTATTGCCACATCCTTCAGATGGTATTGATAAAGTCGTAGGTCTCATGTGTTGTGTACGCACGCAAAAGAACCCAGTGCACTTTTTATCGAGAAGAGAAGGGGTTCGTCCGAACTGATTGGCTGCACATAGCCTTGTTCAAGGCTCTTAACATAAGCACCGGCCCGCTCTGAATTCACGAACTGCACCTAGATACTATACTGTACAGTTGATACCGTGGGGTCGAAGGTATCAACGAGGTATCAACGAGGTTACAAAACGAGGCCGGTATCAAGTACTGTTATGAAACGTGCAGTTTAGTATCTATGTAGTTCGTGAATTCAGAGCGGGTCGATGCTTGCGTAAGAGCATTGGACAAGGCTTGGCTGAACACAGCGCCACAGCACCTTGTAAAAAATGATTACCTCTGCTTGTTAATTCAAACATACATTCTGAAAATATTGATCTGCGATGGCTCTGGGGTAGCAACAGCAATCATGTTCATGACGTACCCTTTATCTGCCTAAATTCCATCAATGACATAAATCCCCAAATACTCTGTCCCGCTACGACAATGGAATTTATATGATGCAGACATTACTTACTACTTTTCCAGCTTTTAAGGCCTCTCTTTTCGACGCTGTACCATATATTATCAGCAGCTAACTCCCCTTGGGCACCCGCCACGTAAGCCAACCCTGCACCAGATTCTGAACAGTCCCCGATAGCGAAGACGTCCGTGAGCCCTTCAACTTGGAGGTGTTCATTGACCCTGATTTGCCCACGTTCTGTCATACTGCTTTCTGGTATTAAACATTCACAATAAAGAATGGCATTGATTAGATGTAGTCTGCTATATAGCAACCCGTGCACCATAATGTGAGACTTTGGGACGCTAGGTGGCAGCAGACTTACCAGGTAAATTTCCATTGTTTACGTAGTTTGAAGCATGCGCACATTACCGAGAACAATGGATTTTACCTGGTAAGTCTGCTACCACCAAGTGTCCCGAAAGTCCACTATTGGTGCCTGTGTCCCAAGGAAATCTGTCTCCTGTTACACACCGGTATAGCAGTATATTATGTCACCCGGAGATTCACTCCCCCCTATGGCAAACTGTGTACAACACTGCTTCCGTGAATCACCCTCCTCCAGTCCATGTTAATTTCCAGTAGGGGACAGAATCTACGGCGGACAAAATTCCATACTCGTCAGGAGCCGATTTCCCGAAACTTTATGCAACTGCGTAAAGTCCACTTCCGCAGCGTTTATGACATAAGTTGCGCCATAAAAGTTGCGCAAGTGGACTATCAGTTGCGTCTCCCATGTGTTTCAGGAAATACTAATAGCCTTATTTACATGTGTAAAAAAAAAATTAAAAAAAATTAAAAATCTATAATTATGTAATTAAAGATGGTAAGGCTTTCTTACGAAGTGACTTAGAGTACGTGGTGGATGATTTGACTGGCTTCCCGATGCACACGATGGCAAGATCAGCCTGGATCTCAGTCCCTTTGTTTGTCTTTACGGTACACTTGGAAGATCCATCCCTGGGGATGTCGTTGAGATTAGATACTTTTTCGCCTGAGGAAAAACAAATATTTCCCCAAAACACAATATTCAGGTTTTTTTTTCTCCCGACCGGGGGAAACACAAACACAGGAGTGCTCAGTGGGAGACTTTGGGATGCTAGGTGGTAGTAAATTTCCATTGTTTACGTAGTTTTTGAGCACGCGCACATTACAGAGAACAATGGATTTTACCTGGTAAGTCTGCTGCCACCAAGCGTCCCCACAGTCTCCCATTTAAGTAAACGAGAAAAAGACGATGGATAAAAGAACAGGACATATTAATACTTTAAAAAAAATCAACAATTTGTTCAGACATTTCGATACGCCAGATGGAAGCAGACTTATAACCAGAAAGTCTTGACAATACTAAGGATTGGGAGAGAGGGAACAAATAATAAAAATTTGTGAATAAGGCAGGATAAAAAGGGGATATCTGTGGGGAATAGGAAAACATAAGGCAATGCGACTAGGTTCCTAGTCATTTCCTACTAGGATGTTCTGACCATGGGGTTGAATGGATGGTTTCATGTTAATGTTCTTATTTTTAACAACTTTTATTTTAACGGCAGTAAAGGTTTGCGGTAACACCGTGTAACAATCTCTGAATGAGTTAGTGGTTCTGAAAAGAACCGTTGGTTTTAACTATGAACTCTTCAGTTGAAACCAAACGGTTCTTGATTCGTTTCATTTAAGAGATTATCATTACATGATGTTACCGCAAACCTGTTCTACTTCCATCATGCAAAGTTTCAAATTCTACTTACCAAGAACTAGTTTGACTCCCTTGGCGGTGAGTTGGTCCTTGATTCCATCCCTGAATGCAGGCCTTAGGCTATCACCCTCGACGAGATAATCTCTGGAGTGAACGACAGTTACAGACTTATCGGGGAAGTCGGTGGCAATCTCACCTGCCATCTCAAGCCCTACGGCCCCGCCACCGATGACTACAATCTCCTTGGCAAGCTTGACCTTGGAAAAAAAAATTAAAAAATCAATCACAATCTCCTAAAGGGAAATTTAGAACTATTTTTTTTTCAAGTTCAACACAATCAAAAAAATTAATAAACAAATCCTAGTATAACAACCACTGTTATATATCCCTACCTTCTGCAACATGCCTGTATACTTTGATACGTAAACATCGGTGTCCTCTCCACCCTCGACGTTACCGGGAAACCCTCCCTGGCTCCCCGTACCTATGATGAGATAGTCGTAGCCAATCGACTCGCCTCCGGACAGAAGCACCTCTTTCGAATCTACGAGGATCGCCACGACGGTTCCACGTTTGAAACTCTTGCCGTAGGTTGGCTCGTATGGGATAAACGTCTTACCGGCGAGGCCTTCGAACATCAAGAAGAAAGACAAGATCAATTTTAAACCAGCTTTCTCCAGACGGCGATCAGAGCATACTGATCGAAACGTGGAATTAAAACCAATGCTCTTTTCAGAACCACCCCAACTCATTGAGAGATAACCATCAAAGGGATGTTATTGGCCCAATGACCTGGGGACTAATAGAAGTGCATTGATACGGTCTATTGTGGTATGCGCTATATAAGAACTTGTTATTATCATTTTTATTATTATTATTACTACATGGTGTTATCGAAAACCTTTTAATCGTATTCCCACCATGCAAAGTTTAAAATATTTATTTAATAACTTCAAACCAAATTTATTCAAATTTTGTTACTTTACTGCCCAAGCGTCACTTTTCTCAAGTGATCGAGCAAAGTATAGGATTCCCTACACTGCAAGACAATTTCTCCAGATTTCAAAACTAATAGTTTATGTGGACTGTTTTCTTTGAAAACACAAGCGCGTGGTGGCGAACGTTATTTGAGACTTGTCCCCCACCTCAGACGCTTTACAAATCCTCTTACCGTCCTCAGTACAGGCGCGTAGAGCAGCTAGGCAGTGATGAAAAGCCTCCTTTGAATCGATCAGAGTCAGCTGACATTTCCCGAGGAGTTTATTGGCTGCAGCGACACCACCGTAACCACCACCGATAATGACGACACGTTTGCTCTCCAGCTCCAGGCTGTGGGAACTTCCCATCGTGACGTCTACCCTTGAAAGAGACACAAAAATTTGCCATTAAAGACCTTTATCATGCTGACTACATCTTGGTCATGTTCCTCATATCGAATAACAATAACGAATGCTAATTAATAATTTTTCAAATAAGAACCAGACTATTTTGTTCTTACAGCCTCGGTTTGGTAACATTTATATTAATGGGAGAAATTCAAGATGAGTGACCATGATACAGGACTATTGGTAACTCAAGAGGGTAGCTCTGTCGTTCCATGGTAAACAGCGTTACTTGAAAAATTAATTACATTTTTGGAAAGCAACTACACGAACCATAACATGACGTTACTTCAGAGGGAGAAGTTTCTCTCAGTGTATACTATCAACAGCTCTCCACTGCTCTCTAAGTGGGTTTCATGCTTTTTAGTAAGTGTTATTTTAAAAGAGTGACACTAAGCCGCACTTTTATGAGCGGTCTTAACCCCGCAGTCAACCTGGGATCTAGACTTGATTCAAGTCACGTTCTCGTGAGAGAGGTTCCTAAAATGTAAGCGTATCGCGCCAACCACACTACTAGCAAACAAGCCGTATAGCAGTCAAAATGTGGTCCCAAAACAGGTTGGGGAATGCATGCAGAAAACAATAGTTTTCTCCCGATGGCGTGTTATGGGATTGGGACTTCAGTCAAGTTAGCCTTTGATCAAGGCACACGCGGCGGCGGCAACCCCAGATATCACGCACGAAAAAAGACCAGCGCGAGCGGCAAAGTCGCGCTCCGCCGCTCGCGCTGGTCTTTTTTTTTTTAAGTGTGATATCTGAGGTCCCGCTTGACATCTGGGGGTGCCGCAGTGCGCCTTGACTAAAGGCTACAGTCAAGTCTACCCGGAATCAAGAGGCACATCAAGCACGAGGCACTGAACGGCAGGAAAGTAGACTATAAACATAGTAACCGGTAAACCGTGACTTTGGATGTCCTCGTCAACGTTGCTTCAATGGAGTTAATCCTAGCTCAAGAGGTCAAGGTCACGTCTTCCACTTACGCTACGTCACCTAAAATTGATGTTCGGAAACAATTTCTGTGGCCACTGATCGAGTGAAGCAAACACTCACGCACCACATACATAACTTGTAAAAAGTATTTATTTACTTAAAATGTAATGTTCATAAATTATGTACATGAAGTAGGCCTACTGATCAGATGCCTTGTTTTGTTTTTGAGAAAAAAAAGCACATGTGCGTTTTAAAGCATTCGCACAGCATCGGTTAACAGTATTGTCCAACGGCCCACACTTGTGTATCACAACCTACAGTGTATACTTTGTATAAAATAACATCGGTTATCGGACAGAGTCTGGAGAAAATAACAGAAAACCACCCTTGTTTCCGCCAATTCGCCGTGTCATGACATGTGTTTAAAATAAATCTGTTATTCTCGATATATATCGAGAATTGATTATAACTGTTTTAATGTTTTTAATGTTTTTTTAAAGGTTTTATGCTAATAATTATTTTGAGTAATTACCAAGTGTCCACTGCCTTTAAAGGCAGTGGACACCTTTGGTATTGTCTAAGACCTGTATTCTCACTTGGTGTATCATTTTGGGGGTTTCGAAGTTGCAACATAATTATAATAAAAGAACAAAAACACAAACACCCTTGTTGCACAAATTGTGTGCTTTCAGATGCCTACAAAAGACTTCGGGTGTGAAGTCTTTATTGAGTGAGAAATTACCTCTTTCTCAAAAACGATATTGTTACTTCAGTAGGGACCCGTTTCTCACAATGTTTTATGCTATCAACAGCTCTCCATTGCTTGTTACCAAGTAAGTTTTATGCCAACAATATTATTTTGAGTAATTACCAAAGGTGTCCTGAGGGGTGGATTTCACAAAGGTAGTCCTAACTTAGGACTAGTCCTAGGCAATGCTATAAAGAGATAGGACCAGTCCTAAGTTAGGATGAGTTACTGGTCCTAACTTAGGA
The DNA here is from genome assembly GCF_902459465.1 of Asterias rubens. Lineage (NCBI taxonomy): Eukaryota > Metazoa > Echinodermata > Asteroidea > Forcipulatida > Asteriidae > Asterias > Asterias rubens. Next base: position 11,641,522 of record NC_047074.1, on the reverse strand, counting down.
CTGATGGTCCTACATGTATCTCTTAGCATTGCCTCCTAATTTAGGACTGGTCCTATCTCTTTGCATTGCCTAGGACTAGTCCTATGTTAGGACTACCTTTGTGAAATCCATTTAACAGTAATTGCTGTAGATTGTAATTGGCATGAACTGACTCACGGTTAAGATCGAGTGATAATTATTATGATTGATTTCACATGAGGCCTCACACAGTACAAACTTGACTTCTCTATTATAGAGAGAGGTCTGCACAAAATTACCTCACCATTGAGGTAATTTTCTTCAGTCCTCCATGCTCAAACGTAAAGAGAGGAAAGGCTCAACAAGACTTGGTTTTTGTTTTCTTTTTTTATTTTCAATGGTTTATCAGCCAAACCCCTAAACGAAGAAATCATCAACAGTGATAGGATCATAGAGTTATATATAAGAACTAGAGGGCGCACGAATGATGTTTCGTGCACAAACGCCACAGGACCGCAAGATGACAAGCGCGTCATTCTGCACGCGCGTTGAATATGAAATACACGTTTGAGGTTTTTTTTATTGAACGCTCACGCGTTGCTGTTTGGTCAACTTACAAAATGACCGCACAAACACACGCTGTGAGATGCCAGTTTTGTCAACTTAGAAAATGGCCGCCTGCGCGCATGCCGGAGCGCAAATATAGGCCAGTGCGCCCTTCACTAGTTCTTATATATAACTCTATGGATAGGATAGATTGATGGGGAAAAATGTCCGTATCCGACTGTCACCTTTTGGGGGCTGGTCATCTCGCCACCAACAAAGTTGCCCCCTGCAAAGTCGCCCCCTAACCGGCTCGCCCCGAGTTGTTACAAAGTCGCCCCCTGACAATATCGCCCCCAAACAATGTCGCCCCCTAGCAAAGTCGCCCCCTGACAATGTCGCCCCCAGCCAATGTGAGCTGGGTAGGGGGAGACTTTGCAGGGGGCGACTTTGTTGGTGGCGAGATGACCAGCATTCCACCTTTTCACCCAGTGTTAATACGAAAAGCAGGGAATTATTTCACCCAGCAGTAGCAACAATAGTAATTTCTTAGAGTAGCAACTGAATTATTTTGCAGAGCATTTTGCTCTCATACACAATTATACAGGGGAAATCATTCACATCAAAAAATGAAGTCTGAATGAAGAAATCAATGAATGCCCTAGCTAGATGGCCACACAATACTATTTTCATGGTGAGAATGAAATTATGATGAAACATGACAGTCAGAAACAGACATACTGCATCTTGCATGCCGCATAATAAAGGCATCAATTAATGCATGGCCAATAGGCCAACAGGCCAACGTACTCAACAATGTCGGTTTGTCAATGCATGGTCAATGCATGGTCAATGTGTGAGGTTATATACATGTAGTTAGGATCCGATAAGTATTTATTATTCTATGCAAAAGCAAGACAGATCATGGTAATAATAGTCAGATACATACCGCGGGTTTTCACTGTGAGCTGTGAAAGAGCAGTCGATGTGTGCCCCGTAGTAGTAGTACCGGCAAGGGTGGGTGTATATGCTTTACATTTAATACGTGGTGGCTAGTCTCCCATCCATAGAGTAAGGACAGCTCTATGCTAGTCCGTACCGACAGTCCCAGTGCGCCTGCGATACAAACCGCTGACAACCAGACCGTACCTATTACAATTGCCTACACTAAGTTCAACTTCAATCAAGTGCTACAATTTCTGCATATAATTGTAATTGTCAGCGTACTCTGGGCATGTGTATCGTAGGAGGTCCTGTTTTCGACGTGTCCCTAAAATCGTGGCAAATCTTTTACCTCTCTGTGCGCGATGTAAACAGTCCCTAGATAAAAATTGTGTGGTTTTATTTGCCAAGCAAAGAGTCTCCTCTCCCTTGACCAAAACTTAGAAACATGTAAGTCTCCACTGGATATTTGCACTTGTAAATGCAAAAAGTTTGGTATTTTAGGCATTTCTACAAGGTATAAAAAAAGGTCATAATGTTGAGGCCATTTAAAAATATTTGCCCACCGAAAAAGTTTCATCAAACACTATTTCAATTCACAATTCATGATGATCAAATCATGTGACTGAATTTTGCTGAGCATTCTGGAAAAAAAAATACAGAGGCTTATAGAAGCCATGTGCCTTATATCATTTTCTAAAAAAAATTTAGATTTTTTTTTTAACCCTCCGATCAATATTATTATTAATATTAATATTTAAACGATCAGCTTGTTGGTTCAATTATCACTGTTTATTTGTACGCTTTATTATAAATTTTAAGAGAAAAAAAGGGAAAAAAAAAAAAATCAGATTTGAAAGCCAATGATTATTCACACTTTTTATTAAATTATTAATTAATTTTTGCTATTTTTTTCAAATTACCATGGTAATTTTAAAATTTAATTAAAAAATATTTTGAATTAAACGAAGACAACTGCTGGCTATAGAGTCATACACAGAGTCTCAAAGAACACTTGTAGTCACTGTAGATGTTTCTTCCATGTGTGGCTTCACCGTGAAACCATGCTTTCTTGTTTGCTGTGAAAACAGGAAAAACTCAAAACAAATGGGGCCAGTTGAAGTCATCAAAGATCGGTGTGTAGTGTGAACATTTCAATGTCCATCAAGTTTTCATATATTATGTTTGCATACTTCATATTAACAAAAGAAGGTAATTAGGGCATCGGTTGATATAAGGCATAATAGCGTGAAAACTGGTAAGGGGAGGATACGTTTCTTAAACAAAGATGGATGAAAATGTCACGGCTATCCCCGTCGAATAATGAGTCAGCAAAATCAACACAGGTTCTGTTTTATAATGGCAAGATATCAGGTACATACTGTGTTGTGGACGCGAGAGATACAGTATTCCTGTGTGAGACCCTGAATGGTTCTGTTGCTTATGAGTCAACTCGGTCCCAAGTCAACTCGGTCCCAGTCAACTCGGTCCCAAGTCAACTCGGTCCCAAGTCAACTCGGTCCCAAGTCAACTCGGTCTCAAGTCAACTCGGTCCCGAGTCAACTCGGGCCCAAGTCAACTCGGTACGTATGGTTGACGGGAAGTTCTTTCTGGGCGAAAAACAATGAGTTCAAATGTATGGCTCTCAACAATTAACATTAAATTGACAAACAGTAACAATTTAATCCTCTTCGAGATGTTTATTTTATCAACAAATTTTATAAAAAAGTACGATTTCTGAGAAAATTGATGTTTGGTTAAAAAAAAAAAAATAACTTTCCAGTTAACTTACACGTAATAAAAATCAAAACACAGTAAGTAAACTTTTACAAGAACATGATAAATATAGGATTTGAGCATGATTTGAGGCATTGCATGGTGAGGTATCGATATCTATTTGGTTTCCCAGGTCAAAATTCCAGTTGAACCTAGTTAAACTGGGTTTAACTTTTGGAACAAGTTGAAAACCAGTTGATAAACTAGTTAAACACAGTTAATACCAGTTGGTTTAATACGGAAAATGGACAGAAACCTATTTGGTTTATAATTTCAACCTAGTTGAACTCAGTTAAACCTAGTCCAAACCAGTTGGTTAATAGTGGAAAATGGACGAGTTTGGTCACTATCCAGTTGAACCAGTTGACACCAGTTAACTAGGTTCAACTGGAATTTTGACCTGGGTCGCGGTAACACCGTGTGTATCTACTTGCCAGGTAGATTTTGTTCTTAGATAACTGTCTTGCTTAATACCACTACCGCGGAGTAGATTGTTCGTGTGTTTGGGAAAATAAATATTATTATTAACCAATAAAATAATTCAAAAAAGTTAAATTTGGCCGAAGGACCGAGTTGACTTCGGACCGAGTTGACCTGAGACCGAGATGACTTGGGATCGAGATGACTTGGGACCGAGTTGACTTGGGACCGAGTTGACTTGGGACCGAGTTGACTGGGACCGAGTTGACTTGGGATCGAGTTGACTGGTACCCGTTCTGTTAATGACCCGGAACTAAGGCCGTGTCCGAAACGGCGACTTCGGCTACAGCTACGGCTAGATCGCGCGCGTTTGCTATTCTTCAACACTGGTAGACGCGCTGATCTAGACGTAGCTGTAGCTGAAGTCGTCGTTTCGGACACGGCCTGTGATCACGGCGCGCATGTCGCGACTATCTAGTGGGATCGTAGACTTGATTCAAGTCTTAGATCGCGGTTATTCCTCGCATCTCAGCCACGAAAAACACCCCCACATTATTTGCTATCACGCGCCCTGCTTGATCGTAGGCTAATGGCGAAGGTTAATCACAAGAGGGCGCTGTTTAGCGGCTTTCAGTGTGACTAACATTAATTTTGTACCTTCAATGTTTTTTAAACCTTATTGTGACGTTCTGCACGTCGTTGCCGATGTTAGCGTTTTAAGGTTTTATCTAGCAAGTTTACAATTGATACGATTTTTAAATGTAAACATTTTTTTGTAATTTGAAGGTGTTTTCAAAATAATAAAATTGTATGCTGTTTAAAAAAAAAAATCAGTAAATGAAGAATATGCTGTCTCAAGTTGACTTCTTACGGGATGTTTTGACTACCAAATCGCTGTGTATCCTGACTGGAACGATCCGGTCTCGCTTTTAACTCATTTCCATGTAGAATATCACTACATCTACCAATGTATACTATTTGGAGACTGTTGGTGAAATCCATAACGGCACAGTCTGCCGTGTTGTTGTGACTTGTTTTTATATAATTATTTACAGCCTTTTTAGACGTACAAATTTCTCTTAATATAATTGGAGTTGCACCAATTGTTTTTCTTCACATAAAACGACAGATATGTATTCGTTTCAAACTATTGGTGCATTGTCAATAATCTCCAAAAAAGGCCGAACAAGACTGAATTCCATCCAGAAGCCCTTTTGATTAATGTTCATAGTGAGGTCTAGCACGAAAACCCATTATATTTTGCATAATAATAGAAACGCGACCTCAAAGATCAGTGGAGCGCACCCTGCAACGTAGGCCTAAGTTCCAAGGTTAAAATACCCCCATTGAATATTTCCAACTGAATCTTTCTTGAGGGACTTCGGAGCTGTTATTTTTAGTCATTTACTACATACCAGGTAACGTGTATTTCTTTATGATCACAGTTGTTGTAAGTAGTGCATTTAAAATGCCTTATTAGTTACTTCACACGCAAGAAAAATACTCAATGACATCAAATCCAGCAAGATTTTGCGGGTTAGCCGCTGTCGCAGAACGGCACATAGCGACACCCAGTCACGGTGCAGCCATCTTGAATTTCTTCCATTGATATCAATGTTACCAAACCGAGGCTGGATGAACAAAATATTCTGGTTTAAATTTGTTGAAATAATGTTCTTTCATTTCAGAATTGGTACTTTGTGGCAGCAAGCTCAGAATGGCGAAGGCAGTAAGTGCAGTATTCGATGTTAAACTACTTGAAACACTGACTCATTTTAATCATCATTTTTTTTTCAATTTGGTGTGTGCATTTTTGTTTAAAGCCCAATGTCAATTTTGGTACCAGCTGCATGCTTGTAGTTGCTTTATTGTTTATCAGTAGAGCTATACAGGTCAAAATGGAAGCTTCTGTGAGACGTGCTTTCTTTTAAGAGACACATTGGACAACTGAATACGAATATTAATACCGTTATTTGAAACTCTTTTCAAGCCATTATACACTTTCGGTAAACAGTATTGTCCAGGTCCCACACTTCGTGTATCACAACTTATTTATAAAATAAGAAACCTGTGAAAATAATTTTAGGCTCAATCGGTCATCGGAGTCGGGAGAAAATAACGGGAAAACCCACTCTTGTTTCCGCGCATGTCGCCGTGTCATGACATGTGTTTAGAATAAATCCGGTATTCTCGCTATCGAGAATTTATATCGTTTTAATGTTTTCTCAAAAAGTAAAGCATTTCATGGAACAATATTTCAAGAGAAGTCTTTCACCATTACCTTCTGTAAACCCTGTAATATATTTGTAAATCTGTGAACTTTTTTTCTGTACCGAAAGTGTATAATGGCTTTAAAGCCATTGGACCCTTTCGGTACAGAAAAAAACAAAAAAGTTCACAGATTTACAAATAATTTACAGGGTTTACAGAAGGTAATGGTGAAAGACTTCTCTTGAAATATTAGTCCATGAAATGCTTTACTTTTTGAGAAAACGGTAAAACAATATAAATTCTCGTTAGCGAGAATTACGGATTTGTTATAAACACATGTCATGACACGGCGAAACGCGCGAAAACAGGAGTGGGTTTTCCCGTTATTTTTCTCCGACTCCGATGTCCGATTGAGCCTAAATTTCCACAGGATTGTTTATATACAAGTTGTGATACACGAAGTGTGGGACTTGGACAATACTGTTTACCGAAAGCGTATAATGGCTTTAAAGGAACATAACACATTATTATTATTGTGTGTTGTTTTGCTTACAAATTAATAGTTGCTTGCAGTGTAAGCACTTCATGCAATTCACCATAACATAAACTAACAATCCTGTAAAAGGTTATTAGATCGATCGGCCTTCCATGGGTCACGAGAAAATAGAGAGAAAAAACACACGATTAAATCAGATTAATTTGCATGACATCGATATTGGGTTCGCCAAGGAACACAAACTCAACAGCCTTAAGTGAATTAATTTATACCATTATAAGAGGGGTTTTCTTAAAACAGTTTGGTAATCGTTTTAACTTTTCTTAAAATCTACATTTCATCTTTTGTGTTCATTTTATCAAGGATCTGTCGATTCCTGATGGAAAAAATTAGTTATAATTCTTAATGACAAAAGGAGAGATTTATTGTTCGAACGAGTGACTGGAACCGAGAGGGTTCTCACTCTAGCCTGGAGTTAGTGAAAAATAATAATATTGAGTTTTTATATAGCGCTTTTTCACTCCCTACGGGTGTCTCAAAGCGCTTCAAGGTATTAACCCTGGTCATCACTCCTTAAACCATCTCAGCTCCCTGGGGAGTATACAGCCTCGTGCAACAAATGCGCTACTCGGCTAAATCAATCACAAGAACCATCTCTGCCCTCACAGGTACCCATTTACCCCTGGGTGGAGAGAAGCAATACTAGTTAAGTGTCTTGCTCAGGGACACAAGTGTCACGACCGGGATTCGAACGTGGACTGATAATAACATTGAAACGCACACGGCCACCGAAACAGTGGTTTACATGCAAATGTATATCGTGCATGATATTTCTGGCATTCAAAGGAACTCTTTAGGTAGAGCCTCATTCATTTCTTATGACTTTAATTTTAACAAAAATTGTATAGCAATAACCTGTCCTTTTGAACAACCCAATGGATGAGCAAACTCCAAGCATGACATGTACGCTCACAGTTTGAAACTAAGGGCAGTGGACACATTGGT